>NC_051160.1:87091914-87397567 GCF_013339745.2 Dermacentor silvarum
TCATGCGACCCTGGAGTGTTTATTTGTTGTAATGTTCTTTACTGACTGCACTCAATCCCTACGTTTTGTACTTCACCTGCGATTAACCACCACCTTACCCTTTATCATCATCATTTTTGTTTCCACCTGCAGGGTGAAGGCTATCTCAGCAATCTACTATCACACCTGTGTTGTGCAAGAAGACACCATTTTGCGCCTGGAAATGATCTATTTTCACCATACGTCGGCACAGACTTACCAGCTGCGGGTATTCGCCAGTACTCCGCCACCCTCCACTGCGCTTGCCTTCTCTTGCCCCACCCCCCCCCCCCTTCTGTTACGCTAACAAATATCGGTTATTCACCGTGTGCATTACATGGCCTATCCAACTCCATTTATTTTTCCGCCAATGTCAACAAAACTGTCAGCTACCCAACGTTCTCTCTCATTCACACCGCTTTCATTTTCTCTTTTAATGTTATGCCTATCATTTTTCGTGGCACACCTTGTTCCAGTCTAATGTCTGGAGATTCTATGCTAGTATTGAAATTTCTACCCCATACGCTTATAATGAGATTGCAATCATTATACATTTTCCTTTTCAAGGATAGCGGTAACCTACTAGTTAGGGCATGGAGCTAATGCAATGTGCTATTACATGATAATTTAGCTCCATCAACACAATAATCGGCGTATAGTTGGTACCATACCTGCTACATTCCGCTTTGATACTTCTGTACATTCCTTTCGCTTTACCAGTATCCCCTGGTCGCAATCGGTAGAGATAATCGCATAAATTGCACTGTTTCTATGGACTGATCGCCAATTAAAAATGATTGTTCTCATACTAGAATATATGTGCCTGGCGCTTCTGCAGATACTCCTTCATAACTCCTTTTATACTTTGTCGGCAAATATCCTTAATCATTCGTTTCAGCTCCTCGCCTTCGTTGCGTAACAGAACAATGTTATCCGCAAACGGGACGTTGCTGAGGCAATTAGTTACTGTTCACGCTCGCTCCTAGTCCTTCCTAGCGTAACAGCTACAATACAAGTCAATACCATTAAATATATTGTGTCTCATTTCCTCAACCACTGCCTTGATTGCCATTTACCGGTTATTCCTGGAAGAATAAGATGGTAAATAATGCTGCCAGTACTACATGCCTACGCTCTCCCTTCTTACCTCCTGGTATCTCTAATGAATGAAGTGTTGTCGTAATCTATAAAAGCCATATATTAAGGTTGTTTGTACTCCGCCGAGCTCCCAATGTCCTTATTGATGGCATGGACGTGACACAGTTTTGAATACAGTTTCCTGAATCTAGCCTGTTCTCTCTTTTTATTGTGGTTAAATGTTGCCCGTTGCAACACGGTCAATCTATCGGAATTGACCTTGTTGATTATTCTGTGCAATATAGAATCGAAGCTAAATGGCGTAAAATTATTATATTGTTTATAGAGCTTTTTTTCATGGTTAGTATTGTTTGTTGTGTTCAAATTTTGTGGTACGCTTGAAGTCTAGATTAATTGGAATAAAATGGTTGCGGACCTTTTTTGGAAAATTTAAAGCACGCTGTTTGGTTTATTCGATTGTCAATCGCCATTTTGCTGCTTTCGCCCTGCACATGCCTTGTAAGCCCTTCTTGCCTCATCGGAAGTTAAAAATGAAACTTCTATTTATTGTTCACCCCTATGTCGAATCAGGGCTACGTAGCTACTCTAGGTACTGTAGACTTCATCGCAAATTTTTTCTGCTCCTTTTGCTGTATTGTCAATATTGCTGGTGGCATTAATATGCTTGTTTCAGTTTTGACATATTTTCTTTCCAAACCTAAGTTTTCGTAACGTAGGTGTTATGCTTCTCCTTTTTTGTTAATGCTGCCCTAATTATTTATATGGAAGACGCCAGCTGTTTTCGGATTGTTGATATGTCTATCAATATCAGCACTATCAGCACTATTATGAATTTATTTGGTATTATTGGGATGGTATCTAGGTTGGGATGTTGTCTCGTCACTAACCTAAACAATTGTTTTTTTTATTTTCATGCTTCTTTTTTTCCCGTTGACAGCCATTCTTGAACACAATAGTAGTCATTAATTTTCTTGAAACCTATGCTATACTTCCACATCCTGCACAAATTTATTTACTGTTTACACATCATCTTTTTACATTTTTATCTTGTATTTGACTACGTTCTTTTTCTATATGCGCTTGCAAACCACAGCTGCTGAGAGTAGCGAGGTGTACAAATTATTCTTGCGATTTGAATGGACTCAGTTGACAGTTGGCGCTTCACATGTCGTGTGTTCCTCGATTTCTACTAACTCTATGTGCAACCGTGCCTGCTACAGCGCAACAGACCAATAAAGGTACACCAACTAGGCACTTTTTAAGCATTGCTTATTTTCATTTAGATCAGTTCGGTATTGATCATATACATTTTTCCGATTTTCTCACGCTTATAAGCAATGCCCGACGAAGCGTGTATAGAATACACTTAATCTCTCGTAGTTCAATGGGAAATCTTCATCAGCTGTTTGTGCTATTTCCCGTTATCTCCAAAGGTTGTGTAGCATAATTATTCATTAATGAACTATGTCACCTATTTTCGTTTGTTACGTTACTTTCGCATTATTTTTATAAATCTGTAACAGTAGATGATGTTTCCTTGAGGCTCACGCTGAAATTGTGATATGCTTCATACTTGAAAGACTAGGAAAAATGGCAGCAGGTGCTAATGAAATAAACCTCCGATACGTTTTTTGAAGCAGGCAAAGAGAAGATAGCCCCTCCAAATTTGTTCTGTCCTCCCCACAATTTAGTGCCAATCACGTTCCACTATCATAGCCAGAACGTCTACCACCGTGATTTAACCTAGCTAGCGTTTTCCTAGCTCGCAAATATTTAGACCACGCAGACTACTAGCTAAAATCAAGTGTAAATATTTTAACAGGCTATACTTACTCTCCGCCACCTCTGCCGTATATCAGTTCAAAAATGCCGTACGATCCAACGAACAGTGGAACGGGGCTTACACGATATTCGCTGCCCTGAAAAATCATGAAAGAAAAAGAATCAGGAAAAATAGTCATAATACGCTGTTTTGCAAGAGGTATTCGTCGAAGATAATTGCAAGCGATCTTGGGGATGTAAATATTATATCCGAAGGCGCCTAGTCAATGAAAAAAAACATGAAATTGCTTCGAAAAAAAAGCAAAGCTTTTTCAGTGAACTCCCAGTTCTTCGTGGACCTATGCGAAATATTTCAATATCGTAATGCGCACAGTATTTCAGTTTTGGCCCTTGAATGCTTTTCAGCAATATATTATGATAAAGTTATCGTATGGTGCAAGACGCGATTACTTTACCCGAACGTTCTGGAACGGGGTCATAATTTTTATAGATGCTTTTCATCACCCGCTTTTTCACCAGAAACTAGGTAGTACTTGTGGTGCACCAAGCGCACTAAAAACTCAGGTCAAATATGCACCAAGATATTCTCTGGGTCACGGAGAAACGGAATCGAGCTCAAATGAGACAGAACAGTATCAGTAGGATCCTTACGCAAGAGTTCAAGACGCTTGCAATTGAATACCAGTGCCAATGAGCTGACTCTAATTACTGTCACTCTTGGACGACTGCTAACTGTTTGCTACGCATTAACTAAGGTGGACGGCGTCGGCCAAACGCGCAGGAACCACTAAGAAAGAACTTCACTCGTTATGACTAGATCTGTCTTGATACTTATTGTGGAATAGTAAACGACTAGAGTGGGGAAAGGCAAGTGGAAAGAAAGAAGTAATGTAAAACAGTAAAAAAAGGTGTGACTCAAGCACTTGGAGTGCCGCGGACAAGGTCCAGTGGCCACTGTCGAGTCCTTTACACGGGACACAGTGGTATTCGCAGTTCACTTGCTCCGACCGTTTTATTATAGGCGCCCACCTCGGCTCTCGCTTCTCAGTAGCGTGTTCGCGGTTCTTATTGAAGGTCTAAACATGCTCTCCCGGCATGAGCAATGGCTCATTCTCAGCCACAGTTGTCCACACAGGCTAGCCATTCATTGAGCTCGACTGGGTACCAGGCATGTATTGGTCGTCGAGGTCCTTTTGGTCCGAAGGAAGAATTTTGCAAGCGTGTATTTGGCCGGCTCTTCCTGGGAAGGTTTACAAAACACGACACACTTTCCACATCTGGCGAGGAGCCCCATTGTGCACGAAAACTATGTGTCCCTCACTGATGCCTCCTTCTCTGCCTGTCTTTGTGACATGCATTGAGCGAAGCTGCAGTAGATATTCGCGTCTTCACCGCAGCCAGAATTAATTCACAAGCCCACCGCGTTGCCTTCATTGGCGTGTTTGTGTATCGGCTGTCGATGTGACTTCAGTGGTTTCTCGGAAGGGAGGCAAGCACGTCAGCACGTCACCGATGATGAGGTGGCCTGGGGTCAAGGGCATAAGCTCCCCTGCGTCCGAAGGAATGAAAATCAACGGACTATAATTTACGACAGCTTTTGGTTTGGGTTAGAACCATGGCAGATCCTTCCAAGCACTCTGCTAAGGGTGGACCCCACCACGCCGCTCTATGAACAATAAATTACTGACACTAATTGCACTAAAGAAGGATCGGACCTCGCTTCCCTTTATGGCGTGAAACATTTGATTCAGATCTTTAATGCTCATTTGAATGATAGCGCATTGTGAGAAAGCGCAGTCTTGCAGATTCCCCTCCTTGACACAAATATTTTGAACGCCATCAGAAATAACTTCTTGGGGAGAGAGAGAGGGACATAAATGAGATGCGAAAGGCAGGGAGATAAACCGGAAAGTAGATATCCAGTTTGCTACTCTGCCCTGGGGAAGGAGTAAGGGGAGACAGAAAGGTTAAGAAGAAATGCACACACGTACAAAGAGAGGCAGATTAAAAAAATAGCATAGCTTGCACTCAGTGGCGTAGCCAGAAATATTGTCCGGGGGGGGGGGGGGGGGGGGCTCAGGTTGCAGCGCGGCCTCCTCCTTATAGAATTTGTCGAGGGATCAAATGCATGAATAATAACTGCATTGCCAATTTCATTGTATATTAGATGCTGCAAACGAATTATTGAACGCTATGCACTGTCCATTAAAATATGTATGTTTTCATAACAGAATATATTCGTATGCCCCGAAAATTGGGCATAAATAACTGATATCAATGCTTCCGTGCTTTTTTGTCTAATTAATAAGTAAGGAAAACATCTCATGAACTTTAGCACTATTGACCCTTTTCGCGGAGCAGTTTGTTTTAGAGAAACGGGATGGCGCTCACGGCGGCGCGCCATACCTCTCCTCAGCGACCGCGCACGAATGCGAAACCATTACCGATTCTACCTTGCTTCTGTGCGATCAGCTGTAGGAAATGCAAATGAGTTTTCGCTAACACACTGTGCTCCAATTATGCTAGATTGAATAATGTGGATTGAAGACGCGTGCAGTAGTTGGCTGCAAAAATAGTGACTGTTATGTTAAGGAATAGAATGAATCTGTGTGGCGAAGTTGGCGTACCGCTGCTGCAACTGTCCGAACGTGTTACCGGCACTTCGTGATGTACGGGTTTCCTCGAGGATACAGAAATTTGCTCATCCACTAGCCTTGTATCGCTAACCTTTAAAAAAAGGGCTTCATCCCCAGAACGTCGGCAACAGTCAGTACCACTCGTTAAACAATGACAAAGGGAGTAGCGCCCCTTCCTGTCATAGTAAGTTTCGCGCACGTTATCTATACACATCTGTCGAAATGGCAGGAAACCTTACGCCCACTCTATCGCCGACGTATCAAGAATAGGTGAATGGACGCACACTTGAATATATGCGCACTGTATACACACAATAAATGACGGACTACACCTATGGCGCACCAATGGTCGAAGCTGAATGTTTCGTGACGGTCCACAAGAGTAAGCAAGTTACAAGCTGTAATATATATTTGCTACAAGGTATTACAATGTACAAAATAGCTACGTTTCAAGCCTTGTGCGCAGCAAGAACAAATCTATCGGATTCGGAACTGAGCACACCCGCGAGCGATTAGGCAGAAAATAGTCAGATAGTGGCCGCACCAAGGAACTTCACTGAGTCAGAAACTGACAAGCCACTTCTTCAAAATATTTGCCGAATAAAGAACAAAGAGCAAAACACACTCATCCTGACTGAATTCATAATCGCAAAGCCTGGAATGCATATTTAGCCCCGCTTTTAGAAGAAGCACCATATAAACTGCCTGCGCCGTTTGGACATAGCTCAATCAGCTCCGAAAGAGCTTGTGCATGTTCTCTCAAGCTGTGATCAAAGCTTTGTGTCGTCCACCTAGTCACCGCCTACGATATCTCCGAAAACAGAGGTTTTCTAAGCCGCGCCGGCGTCGTACACTTCCATTGTAAACAAGGAGGCAACAGAGGCAGTTGAGGCAAGCAATGGCCGCGTCACCACGTAATCAAATATGGCTGCGCCCACGTGATCGCCGCGAAAAGGCTCAATATCAGTTCGAAACCAGCCAAGCAGTGCGTGCAGCTTATATGAAAAACGTAAAGTCCATGAAATGAATAAGTTGAGGACAAATATTTCGATGAATCTTTGTCATTCAAGAACCTTGTTTACATTTTTCTACATATGCAACGGCCAGGAAGAAACCTCGATCGATTGCGCAGGAGCAGCTGTAATTCGTCGTGTATTGTAATTACGCCGAGATACTCGCAGCAGTGAGTACAAATAAAAAGTGGGAGTTCTGCAAAGTATATATTAGAAATACGAAGATAGAATGGAATATACAAATGCGAAGATACAACTCGCTAAAGGGCAAAAAAAGAGTCGCTGGAAACAAAGTTCACTGCTTGTATACACAAAAACCTCACAGAAAGATATTTAAAAATACGTATGAGTCTCCAAAAAATCTACGTATTTAAGCAAACGTCAGTGTATATAATGCGTCAAATACGACAAATAAACATGTTTCTCAGTCACAGATAGTAAACATTGAGCACAAAAAGACCGATGATCCTGGCAAAAACATAACTATGATCGCAGAAATCGTGATATGCACTTGGGCCACGCAGCGGGGGCGACAGTGCCATGTGGGTAGAGTAAGTGAGGAATAATGCATAAATCAGTACGAAAATGTGTAATTTAACTGCGTACACAACGCCAACAATTATTCTGCACCCAAAATTAAAGGAGGGTATTTCTTCGTTTCAAAAAAGAAATAAAAGCAGGTAGCTGAAAAGGAAAGAAAAGGACAAACGAAGGCCACAGATCATGCGGTAAGTTGAACTACCCAATATCCGAGTGTTTTTGGCGAACGCCGCGTGGGCCGAGCTTTCAATGAGCAAGGTCGGTCAAAATTGGCTATTGGTATCCTCGTAATTTTTGTATTCGCGTGATAATTGTGATCATGATGCTAACTGCTAGAATAAACGGCGAAAATTTCTTAGGTTTTAAATGTTAATTAAGAACTTATGGACCTGAAGGAACAGTGCTTTTTACTTGCATTGATTTTTGCTTCTTCGCTATCTAAAGGACAAACTCCTCTCGGCGGGAAAGTTGAGCGAAACGGTCACGTTGATGCCGACGTCTCTGTGGGTGTATAGAAGCGCCAGCCTAACCATGCGTTCCACATACATTGTAGAGCGCAAGTAGTTTTTTAGTAAACTCTTGTTAAAAAAATATTCTCTCTGCGCTGGCAGTGGTCAGTGGAAGGATAACTAGAAGCTGCAGCAGTATTTACACATTTACATAGAACCTGCTGTCGCAGTGAGAGATGGGCATCTATTCCGGTGCTAAAACCTAAAACACTCCCTTGATGTCGTTGGCATACTTGTTTAGGTACCTTGCAGAAACAGTAGGCTGTTCGATTCCAGCGATGTTCGTCGTTTCGTCAGGAAGTATGGAGAAGCAGCCTCTTTTTGAATCTAAGCTTTCTTTGATAATGTCACCACAAATTTCTATGATTTGGTTTTGTGCGTCTGGGCTTAAATACGAGGCAATACTGGGGCAACATTCCAAATGGTTCTTCAGATATGTATCTCCACAATCAGCTCGCATGCGAAGAAGCATTCTGAAAATGCCTGTATTTTCAGCAGGGGCATTGCTTAAATCCATAGGGCCCCTGTCCCTGTGGCCCCGGAGAGCCAGACCTTGTCGCCCGCAAAAAAAAAAAAAAATCCTCAATAATAGGCCGTTCACTTTCTTCTGTTTTCTCAAATTTTACTTTGCCTGCCCTGGTCCAGCTGATCAATCACATTGGGCACGCTTCCTGAAAATATTTGGACAAAATTATCAGCTACTAGCTGACAGTCACGGTGATATTTAGTATTTTCGTGTGTGTGGGAGATTGCGAGCGCGCGCTTCCAGTTATGGAACGGCTTGGACACGAGCGTTCCAGTGCGCGCATGTTGGCCCAAGTTTATAAGAACATTAACCCCATAATGTCCTAGAATTGAAAATCTTTTAAAGCATGCCTTTGGAAATGTCAGCGCACCTTTCGCGTCAAAAGTTTTTGAGAACTTTATACCCATAAAGTTTCGTAATTGAAATCCATGCGCTCCGTATATTCCGCGGCCGCTGCGAGATGCCGCAACGCGCCCGCTCGCTATCGAAAAGCCGTTGAAAGTTTGTGCTCGGATGGGGCTCCTTGCGTTACGTGACTCCAGGTGCAAGGGCGTTGTCACGAAATCCAGCCCGAGTTCGCAATGTTCGTGCCGAAATGTCTTTTCGAGCGTGAAAAGGACAGTGTAGACAAAATCCAGAATGATTGCCGGCGTCGGTGGTAGTTTTGGTCGGTGGTGCATGCCAGCACGAAAAAATTTCAGAGGGGGGAGGGGCTGAAGCTCCATCAGCCCCTCCCCCCCCCCCCCTGGCTACGCGCCTGCTTGCACTGAAGGCGCAATGCTAAAGAGACAGTGGAGCTGACGGCCTTCAATAGATTCCTCTTTTGAGCTAGGCTAAGCACTACCAAAAGATCCCCAGAATTTTACGGAATTGTTAAGGTATTGATCAGTATTGGTTAAGTATTGGTCACAAATTTAGGCTAGGTTAAGCACTACCAAGTCCTGCCCAGCATTTCCCGGAATTGATTGATTATTTTATTATCATTGATTAGTTATTGATTCGCTATCGATTGGCTAGCGTAAGGTATTGGCCACGTATTTGGGCTAGGCTAAGCACTATCGAGTCATCCCCAGCACGTTAAAGAATTTACTAATTATTGATCGATTATCGATTAGCTTTTGACTGGCTATCAATTGGATAGCGCAAGGTTGTGGCCTGGTATTTGGGCGAGGCAAAGCGCTACCAAGTCATCCCCAGCATTTTTCGGAACCCATTGATTATTGATCAATTATCGTTTGGCTATTGATTGGCTATCGATTGCCTATTGATGACTGACTAAGCTTAACTAGTCCCAACCATGCTTAGCTAGAACTGGCCAGTTTCAGTTTCGCTAGTTCAAAGGGGTTATGTGCCATTGCGCTTGGACCTCTTCTGCAGGACTAGGATCGCCCCACTTTTTTGTACACGACACACGACTTACGGCCGGCTTAAACAGCTCCCCTGTTAAAACACACACACGCACTCACACACACACAGACGCACGCACGCACACACAAACGCACACGCACCCACACACAGGAACTCTGCAGTGTCACGGTCGTTCAAGCAGAACGATTGTCCGGTGGAACCTTAGTAGCGCCCTCATCGCCTTATGGTATGAAGACCTTATCAGCCGGCACTCTAAGATCGTCTGCTCTGAAAGCGGCCGGTCGTCGAGGCAGCTTCACGAGCGACTGTCTCTGGGAGCTGTAACGGGTACAATGACACATGATATGTTCCATTGTTTCCTCGCTGCCCCGCAACTATCACAGGCAGCACTGTAAGCCATTCCGATGCGGCAAGCAAGAGCATTCGTAAAGGATACTCCAATCCACAGTAGGCAGGGAGCATTTGTCTCGATTCGGGAACCTCCAGATGGAATGCGTTGTCGGAGGGATGGGTCCAAGCGGTTTAGTCCAGTATGCCGGAAACCTGGCGTGTTCCACATGGATCGAGTGACATCACGCGCGAGTATGCGGAACTTTGTTGCTGCATCGGTTCTTGAAAGTGGGATGGGTTGCTTCACAGCATTTTCGTGAGCCCTCCTAGCAGCTTCATCGCCCTGTTTCTTGCCCATGATGCCGCAGTGGCCTGGGAGCCATTGAAAAGTGATGTAATGTCCTTTTTCTACTGGTTGGTGATATACATGCCTTATTTCCAGTACAAGTTGGTCTTGTGGTCCACGACGTAGAGCAGATAGCAGACACTGCAGTGCGGCCTTCTAATCGGTAAATATACTCCATTTTTGTGGTAGACCTTCATGAATCATGCGAAGGGCGGCGCGAAGTACAGAATGCTCCACAGCAGTCGATGTTATCCGGTGATAAGTTGTAAACTGAATAATCACGGCTTTTTCGGGGAAGATCGCAGGTCCTGTAGATCCGTCAAGAGTTGTCGAACAATTAGTGTAAATGTGAAGGTGGTCCTTGTATGTCTCGTGCAGCATGAGTAGACATAGCTGCTTGAGAGTTGGTGACGAGAGTCCTGCTTTCGTTCGAATCCCTCGGACCAAGAGCTCAACTTGTGGCCGAGCCAAACAGCAAGGAGCTGATAGCAACCTCTCGGCAACCGAATAATCTCGAGGGAGGTAGGCACGGTACGCCGATATCTCCTGTCAAAAAGAACGCATTGTGCCGGTCTTTCGACAGCGTGGCGAGGTGATGAAAAGAAGCGCGGTCAATGTGCCTGATGTGTGCTCTGAACACTTCCAATGCTATATGAGTTGTGTCTGGGTACTCTTGAGCTGTCACAACTGGTTCGGCTGTCGATGTGCAGCGCGGCAATCCAAGAGAAACCATGAATGTTTGCGCATGAGCACTCTCGATTGTGTGGATGTTGCATCTGCAGGTATTGCTTATTGCAGGTAAGTTGTACCTCCGATATCCAAGAAACAGCGCCCTGTAGAGTTGCAACATCGAGTGCACTGACATTTCCTAAATTCTCCCTCCAAGAAATTTGAAAACGTGTGAAATCGCCTTTAGGCGTTTCTTCTGGTAGGCCACATGGAGATCCCAGCTGAGGTCTCGATCAATTATCGCCCCTAAGAATATGTGCGTCCTGGTGTAACAGCCGTTTTGCCCATTGATGTATATGGCATAGAACGTCAGTAGCTCCCGTGTAAACGCGACCAGCGCACATTTTAACAGCGGAGCTGTTAAGGCTATTGGTTAGGCCACGTACTGCGAACAAAAAACTGCGGCGTGTGCTTCCCCTCCTCTCCATGCCGTACACATGTTGCCTTGACATGGGAAGTTAAGGATAGGGTAGGAGAGCACGCGGGTGTGCGCGCTTTGCTCGGGCATGATAAAGAGAAAATAAGAGCTAGAAAAAGAGAAAGAATTGTAGCAGCACCAACGAGAGACGCGCAGAGCTGCTGCCGACGCCCTCCGCGTTTCGCCGAGTTCGCGCTGAAAGCGCGCGGTGTTCGTGACTGCAGCTGGCGCCTCTGGCGGCGCCTCGGCAGGTTTCGACCAGCCACGCCCTGGCAATTGTGGAGGTGCAACTTGGTCGTGACGTCATCGGGGAGAAAAAGCTCGAAGCCGCCGCAACGGCAGAATAACTCTCGTTGACTCTGTGGCGAGTACATAGAGTCTTGACATGGGGTGGCCGAACAAGATCGGGACATCCGAAGAAGAAGCCGCTCATCTTGAAGCGCGTCGCGCGGCCAAGCGAGAATCTGCGCGTCGGCGGCGAGCCGATATCGAATAACGTGCCTAGCAGCACTTAGCAATTTCTAGCTAAACTTAGCCACGCCCAGGAAAACCTGGAAGTAGCTAGGTCGATCACGAGCTCCACTTTTTAATCCACCCTTGCACTAGTGCAAGCTGCCCAGATTTTTTTTTTTCGTGTGAAATCTGGAGGCCTTGCTTGCTAAGATACGCCGATATTGAAGGCACCGCTTTTTATGCCTCGCGCGCTCCTAAGGACATGTTAAACCTGACGTCCACACGCTGATGTCATCGGCGTACATTGATATCTTGGCAGCACTTGGTATGCGTTCCTCGAGGCCGACAAGAACAAGGATGAATAGTGTAGGGCTCAAGACGCCGCTTTGGGGGAATACCACGGTATTTGTAGTGCTGTGAGGTTGTAGTTTGTGCAGACCGTGATCGGTCTGCACAAAGAAGGGCCACATGTGTGAGGAGTTGCGGGTCCACCGGTACGCTCGGCCACCCAGACCAACCAATTCAAGAACATCAAGTATGGCGTCATGAGCAACATTGTCACTAACTCGTTTTACTTCGAGTAACGTGTAGACAGATACCCGCTTCAATCTATTTTGATGTTGGACATAAGTGACCAGGTAAATGACATTATCAATACAGCAGTGGAGATGTCGAAAACCAGCCATAGCGTTTGGATACATTTTGTGGTGTTCCAGGTACCACTCAAATCTGGCAAGGATCATGCGTTCCATCCCTTTTCCTAGACAACTTTCCAAAGGAATTGCACGGTATGACGTGAGCTCTAGCAGTAAATTGCCAGGTTTGAGAAGCGGCACCAGACAGCTTGTCTTCCATTCTTGTGGGACGTTTCCATCCTGCCAGAATTCATTGAATATATCCAGCAACGCATTTCGTGCTCGCTCACCCAGGTGGAACAACATGCGGTACGATATGTCATCTGGTCCGGGAGACGACAACCGACTACACAAAGCAAGAGCCGCACCAAGCTCCTCGGCGGTGAAAGACAGGTCGATGCGTGAATGCCGTGAATGCGGCATGATGCTATGCGTTCCAAGGGCGCCTGTGTACGTTAACTGGCCTGCAGAATTCTTCCTGCAGGAATTTTTCACAACCTCGATGTCCTCTCGACGTTGGAAAAGCGCCAGTGCTTTGAATGGCACGCGTTGTTTGGGAAATGTACGTAGGCCTTGCGCGGTTATCGATATATGAGAAAGAGATTTTCGGGGGTCTAGAGATTCACAAAATTTCGCCCACCTTTGAGACTCCAGTTTGTTCATTCGGCGCTGGAGCTTCCTTTGCGTGCGTCTGGCTATTCTTAGATCATGGATGGACTTTGTGCGTCGGTATCTTCGCTCGGCAAGCCGACGAATCACACGGAGTCTCTCCAATTCCACGTCGGATTTTGAGAACATGGAAGTGCATGTCAGCGTGCACATCGCATTCTGCGGTGCTTCTTTGATCGCTTCCTGAAGGCCGGAAGGGAGACCTTTGCGACAAGCTGACCAGGGGTTGCAGTAAAGATGTCTTCTAGTATCTTGCTATCAAACCGGCTTGATGGGGATAAATAGGTACCAACTAATGTAAAGGCTAGCGTGTTCTTCTTAACAGTCAGTCAAACGTACTGATTTTCATCATGAAGCGGCACATGCTGTACAACGAATGAACACTACGACCTTGCTGCTTTCACTGTAGGTTGAGGACATCATTGATTCGTAGCCGGATAGCTGGATTCAGTTTCATAATTCTGGTTCACAGATTACGATGATTGGGAGCGGTTAGAGTATACATACTGGCGAAAGTTAGGCATCCGACACCTAATTTCTCTCGCATTCCACTGGGTAGTGGATGCTTTTCTGAACCCTTGGCGGAACGATTTGTGATTGCCAGCCATGAATCTACTCAGGGCTGCTAGCACTGGGCTCAGCGCGTCCAGAATTTACAGGCCACATCGAGCGGTTGGAGTCGCGATATTGGTCAGTACTTTGATGACATTCACCAGGGATCGCCGCATCCGTATAATCTGTTGATCAACCCTTGGTACTTCATCAACCTAAGTATGCGTAGAAGTAGACATCAGACCGGGTGGCTCTTTTACAGGCTGTGTGCGTGCAAGCATAGGCCAGTCACCCGCGGCGTTCTCCGTTTCATTCCTCGTCGTGCTTGCATGTTTACTTGCGCTCGAAGGTGATGAGTTGGATGCAGTCTGCTTACGAACAGCACCCGTCTTGTGTGCTTGCCCCGACGATTACGCCGTCGTCGTACAGTATCCGCAGCTTCTCTGTGAGATGAGCTGTGTCTAACCATTTGTTTGATAATGACAATTTCTCTCATGATTTGTGGGAAGTCCTCGGACGAGGCATCGTGGGAGCCATGACAGTTACTGCACTTTAGTTTTAAGTGCGAATGCACTTCTTAAGCGACCCCGAAAACTCCGCCGGCATCCGCGCTCCTCCTCCTCTCCCCTAGCAACGGCGCGAGGAGCGTCTGTAGCAACGGCGCAGCGACGTCACGCCCCACGTGACTGCGCGCGTTCCGCCCTCCGCTCTGTGGCTGCGCGCGCCCCGCGCCGGCTCCGCACCGCTCTCCGCGCCGTGACGTCACGGCGCGTTGTGCAGCTGGCGCCTCCGCGCCGTGGCTGCGCGCGCCGCGCCGGCTCCTCGCACCCTCTCCGCGCCGTGACGTCACGGCGCCATGCAGCTGGTGTGCCTCTCCCCCCGTTAGGTTTGCACTCAACCTCGGCCGCCGCCTCTCCCCTCGCTCTGACAGCTCCCTCCTCGCCCGGTAACAGCCCCTCGTGTGCGTAACGGCCAGACCTCCGTGGGTCGGCTGGCGCGTGCTCTCTCGCTGCCGTCTCCTTCGCTCGGCTCTGCAGTTTAGTCGCGCGCGCCCCCTCATAGCATCACCCCGTGCTTCGCACTTCCTCATACTCCCCTTCGGGGAAATGCGGGTTTTTATTGCTCGGCAAGTGTCCACAGTGTGCGGCTCAGCGCAGCTAGAACAAATCATACTCTTTGCACAAGCGCCCTTGACATGGTCAATCGTCATGCAGTTATGACACTGAAGCGACTCTGGAATTTGCCATTAATAGCACTATGGTGATTACACCCGCTTCATTCTGCACATTTGTGTAGGCTACTGCACCGTATGCTTTCGGGCTGCGAAGGTTTTGTTCGGGTTGTCTTAGGTTACGAGTTGATACTCTTGGGTATAATATCTGCGAAAGTACAGGAAGTAGTTGACACCATTTGTCTCATGTCTCCTGTAAATATGAGGGAAGCCTTTCGTTTCACGCTGAACCCTGCTCACAGAGGTTGTGGAACATGACGTTCGCCGTGATAGTAATAGCCGAGAGAACGGCAAATGGGTCGAAAAAACGCGCTGCGGCCTGTAATAGAAATCGCTTCTTGATCCGCAGTTTGCCAAAAATGATATCAGGGCGCACATCTCAAAACGAATTCGTCTGCGTCAGGCCTCTACTCTACAGCTACGATCATTGTGGGTCCCAGATCGGGTAGAGCTTTCTGGGTGCTTTCAGTTACGTGTAAAAGTGCAATCACTTCTGGATGGCTTGATCGTCATTTCCTAAGGTTCATACCTCCAATCTAAAGTATGGACTGCGTCCTCGTGGCAACGTTTGGAATGTTCTGCTTCCAAACAAAAGAGGGAACTTTGCGAATTTTCGGAGAATTCAATATTCTGCAATATTATCAACACTAGCAAACAATGTTCCACTTTCGTTTGCTCCACGAATAATTACCCATTTTGAAGATGAATAGTTGCGTGGAAGGTCAAACAACAATATTCAATACGGTTAGCATCCTTAGTATACATAACGCACTTTTTGCTGACAGTCTATCGATCAACGTACATACGAGTACATCTCTTCATGCTTGCTTATGCCCTAGGACGGTGCTGGTAGTATAAGCAAGTATGAAGAGCCTCCAACTAGCTTCTTTCATAGCACTTGTGTGCATCCCTAAATCCTGTCGTGGCAACGTGTGTGACTGCTTCATCGATGGTATAATGGATAGTGCTCTGGTCTCTGTACTGGGGAAACCGAGTTCAAAACCAATTGTTGGACCAACGTGGTTCAGTGGGTGTGTGCCACAGGGCACGGGACACATTTTGTTGGTATCAATGGTAATTTAAAAATTTATCTGCGGCTGGGTACAACTGAAGCGGTGTCATATATAGTTCCACTATCTTGCATAATTTACATCCACATGGGCATCGTGCGTGCACTTCCATGGGACGCTTTACATGGCGCAGCGTGTCCCGGGAGAGGAACCCGCTGAATACACATCTTATGCATGACGCGCTTCGGCGTTGGCATTATGGCTAGCTGCTGCACAGCCTCACCGGTAATCGCAATAACGTCGACAATAATCATTAGATCACTTTTGCCTAAATAATTTGTAAGTGAATATTCGAGTTTCGAAATGATGACGCCAATAATAAAAACATTGGTTGCTTTTCTTCACTGTCGATAGTGCGCATAATATTTTGTCTTTTTATCTGGCCTAAACTGGTTGATTGAACGATTTCAAGAAGCAAGGAACATTTTTTTATGTTATGCTGCACTGACGGTTCCATTTAGGTTAGCTATCCTGGCGTCTAATGGTATTTATTTACTTTAGTTTGCAGTGGCCGGTTGACACAGCCGCCCCTTTTAAACGGGTCTTCCTTAGCATTCCGCTTCGAAATTTGGTGTGTCGTCATTTGTAAGCTCTCTTGCCAAGTAGACGCTGTAACTGCTCTACCTACCATGCTGGCGCCATTGAAAATACGATGAAATTCGCGAGCTTTTTCGTGATTCGTCAACGGACACCTCGACGTACAACTGACAGTGTTTCTGGTACTGTGGCCGAAATCTTCGCACCTCGCGGGCAACAGTTTCGGATGTCTACTACGATGTTTCCCGTGACTAGTCACGCAAAATCTCGCGAAGCTAACCTTATCACTTAAAATCATCGCTCACATAGAATGTCGCCCCTGAATACAATTTGCAATACCTTTGGTCGGCCAGGTATGCCACCATTGCCGATGACCGCTACAAACGCGTTCTTCTCGAAAAAGCTTCGCATGCGCCAATTCCTTCACTGCAGGGAATCTACATCGCATTTTTAGCCCGAAAAATGTGCATGCCGTGATAAGCGACGCTGTTCATGCGTCTAGCACTCTCGAGAATTAAGTAGAGCAACCTCATTGATATGATTAAGCGTTTTGGCATATAATTCACAAACAGAAGTGGCCCGATTGTCTTCCGTAATTCGGTTTTATTTTAAACAGGTCAGTGATAGAAAGATTACCAGAGATTATACGGCAATCAGCATCTATGCCTGAGAGCTTCATTCAATTAGATAAAAGAAACTTTGGCGAGATTGAAGGTTGCCTGCAGCCCCGCAAATTTTGTGTTTCATTTCTTTTTTTTTTTTTTGCTCATTTGAGTCGCTTCTACCTGTCACTGCCACGAAAACAAGAGGTGGTGAAAGTCGGTGTTCACAGTGGCCAGGAAGGCCTCTGCCCCGGTTGATGCGGGGTTCGCGTTGCGGTGCATTTCTTCAAACACTTGTGTTCGAACATTCTCCCCAAAAATGTCACAGCGTACGAACAGGGAAATTCGTCTCTGATAGCGCACAGTCCTATCTACTTCATCAATATTTTCTATTATACTGGTTGGATCTCTGTGTGCGTTTAATGTTAGAAATGAGTTCTCGCTCCGTATTTGTAGAATATCAAATGCATTCACTTATTTTTTGTGCACCCACATCACCGTATGCCGTTTATTGCATCCACTACCCGGCTTCTCGAGCAGGTTGTTATTTTATACATTAGAGGTAACTAACAGTGTTGTAGAAGAGCAGCAGTAATCTCGAAGCTAAAATGGTCAGCTGAAAAAAGCGGAATATCAAAGGTTGAAATAAATATCACAAGAGCACCGGCAATTTCTGAAAAAGAAATGTTGTGTACATGATCATGATTGTCTGGAATTTCCTTTTACAAGACGTTATAGCGTAACAAGGCATTGTGAGTACCGGCCGAAACCATTTCTTGCTTTGGTAACGAAAGTCTTCATCCTTGTGTATAACCAGCGTTTTCGGCCATCTTCTACAGCCCACACTCAGCAGAAAGTTATAGCAGTTGGCTGTTTTCAAATTTAACGCGAACTGAGGAATGTTTTTAAATATTTATGTTCTGAACGCGAATATTGCGTGCACAACAGTGGGAGCATGCAGTGAGGAAGTTTATACTTACGAGACCAACATCTGGAAAATTCGTTCTCAAGTCATCGTATACATGGATGGATGTTAAGGTATTGTGTGAAGGACAGATGAAGTATTCCCATGTGGTTCCATCTAACAAAATAACAATTACTCTTGCGATGTTGCACGATTTCATAGGAAGAACAGAGTGTATATTGCCACGATTCTAACAACCTTGAAGTATCAAGCTATGCAGCGCCTTTAATGAGGCAGAAAAAAAAACTCTTTTTCCCTCGCACATTTTACATTCTTCACTGAAAAGTTTGTGAAGCAGTTTTATTTTGAATATAAAAGTGCGGTTAGGGGTAGCATTGTGCAGCAGGCACTGCGTACATTACATGTGAATTTATAGGGATGTTGAATACATCTGAAAGCGACAGTATCTCTAGAGTATAAAAACCATAGCCAAATTCAAGCCTAAAATTCTACTTAATATTCGTTAGCAAGGTAGCTTTGACGTCCAGCTTCGCCGCGAATGAGATATCAAGTGCCGCAAGTTGGACGACTTGGTACGCATTCATTTTTACAGTTCCAAGCAGTACATCAAGACGAAGACAAATATCGGAGAAAACAGACCCACAGGCAAGCAGCGCTGGTGCGGTCCTTTTTCTCTACCCATTGTCTGCGTCTGTAAAATAGTGTAACATATTAAGGTGTATGCATTTTCCTAGTATTTTGATGCTTGGATATGGACACCAATAAAATGGTTGTATCGAGCAACTTGAACGTGTCAGTGTTGTCTTTGATGATGACAATGTGTAGTGTTTCTAAACAAAGTGCCGTGGCAGAGTGGGCTTGAAAAAGAAAGTGTATTTTTTGACACCGCAAGGTTCTGCCTATTCACGAGACTGCAAAAATTCCATGGTCCTTGCAGCGAAATTCTATACATTAGCAAGCACATCTTTCACAGCAGAGAAAGTGGAAACCTGAATTACACTTAAAAAGACAGAGAAAGAGTTAACAGATTTACCCGTCTTGTCTTCTTTACACTGAGCACAAAACCTTTTCTTTGCTCTTGACTTGTGTTTGAGTTCAAAACAAGAAAAGTGGGACCACTTGTACTATCACAAGCACCGTCACAATCAACCATTTTGCCAGCATCTGGTCAATGGCGGAAACAGCATTGGACACCGTCTAACGGCTTGTCTTCAAGACTGCTTTGTTACCTTGGGTATTAGCGGCTGAACAGCTCTGGTAAAATTACCCTCTCGAAAAACTGCCCATCACGACCAAATATGTCGATGCAAAACTGCTCGTCACGCCTTTCTCTTTCAATGTGTAATATATTCGGTCTTCACACCACGAAGTCGTAGAATTTAACCTGTCACACAGTCAAATAGGCCTGTATCTGATAATAGTAAGCCTGATTTGTCTGAAGCTTAAATGTTCCGCAGGCATCACTTAATCACGAATTCTTGATGGTGATCTCCTGGCCATTTTTTAGTAAAATGTGCACTTTCCATGGCACCTTTGCTACAGCAGCTGCATGCGGGGATATCATCTGGGGACGCGGCGATTAAGTGGTAAGCTGCGCTCATGTGCCCACCCTCCCTCAGACCTTCAGTACTGAAAGTCGTGATGTCTGGTGGCTGGTTTGGCACTTTGTAAGCCTGGAAAGCATCTTTCTCATGGCCCAACTTCCACATAAAAGCAGGACCTCTGATGCAATTTCGTTGGTGTAGCATACTGACTAGCATACTGAGTAGCATACCAGCGCTTGTGATGTGGTTTTGTGTTTCTTTATATCCGTTTCAGTTACGCTGCGTCTTTTGAATAGCACGCTGACTTTAACAGTGAGAAGCTGGGGCTCTCAACACTTTTATGGCAGAACCATTTCATTACTGCAGCTGTTACTCTGCCAAAGCGGTAAAGAACCCAGTCTGGTGAGTCGCTCTTGTGCCTTGTTTCACCCTCAAAGAATAACTCATCTGAGCGGAACAGTTCAGATGAGTTCTCGCAGCTTGCTTCTCCTTTTGGTCACGTTTTTGGAGGCGTAATGGTGCTGGATGGAGACTTGTCCACACAACCAATCGCATCATGCTCCCAAACTCGCTGTATCGGAAGACAAGTTGTTCATTCTCACGGATGTCCGTGATTTTTGTACTGGTTGCGAATAACGCTTTATTGTCAAGATCCCATCTGATCTCACTCGAATCGAGCTTCATTTTTCATATTTTGTCCGATCCGATCAGGAGGCTCACTCCGGGCTCGCTGGTGACGTTTGGGAATACAACCGTGTCGGCCAATGGTTTGTCCCCTGCAATGATGGTTTGCAGAAACTGGTTCGGTTTTGGGGCTTCCATCGTCTCATCGCAGATAAACGGAACGACAACGGCTTCAACTTGGACCAACGCGTTGTCGTGTTGGCTCTGAAGCGTAACACCGACGACCTTTGCAGGAGGAGTGTGTTGTGATCGAGCTCGGCCAAACGTGCTGATGAACAAATATATCTCCCAAATTGAAGGAAGCTTATGCTTCTTGCAGACGCCTCCTCGCAGGAAATTTTTCTGGCTACAATTGTCCAAAACACCACGGACGTAACAACACTGCGTTCGGTCCTTGGTAGCAAAAAAGAAGCATGGTTCTGGTAATACTTCTGCCTTGTTGTGAACAAGCCTTGCAGCAGGAGTCGACGATATAGTAAAGCTTGGACTGTGTTTAGGACGTGTTTTTTTCAGCATTAAGGCTGAACAAAACACGGTGTTCTAGTTTGAGCGCACTTCTTTCTTCATCGGACTTCTAGCTGAACAAAGTTCAGCAAGCGCTCTAACCCCTTTACCAGTGAGTGCTCGCTGTTGTGTGAGCCTACCGATGGCATAGTGGACTCGATGGTCTCGCGCTTGTAGTACTCTACTACCATATCTTGAGGTATACATTTCAGAGGTTTTTCACATAGCATCGACGCGTAAGATGAAGCGCTCACCCCAAAGTTTGCGAGTCCTCTTCGGTTGAGTTGAATGTCGTCGAACAACTTCCGCAAGGCGGTAACGTTGTTCGCAGATGCCACCGATGCGAGCATTCGTAGATTTTCGGAGAGCTTCTGCTCGATCAACTTGCGGTTGCCTTAGCGCTGCTTCAATATTCCAAGTGCGTCGCTATAGCTTGATTCCGTCACTTGGATTCCGGCAACCGCCTGAACAGCAGCTCCGTCAAACAGAGCAACCAGGTAATGCAGCCTCGGGTTCTCGTGAACAGAATTAAGAAACATATCCCAGAACGGCTGTCATCGGGTGATCGTTCCATCGAAACGTTCAAGTTCTAACTTCGGTAACCGAGTGCCAAACTCACGTTGTGAAGGTGCCGTGTTCGTCGAGGAAGCAGACGCTTCGTTCCCGTCAGATGCGGTCAATTGGCTGAGTTATTGGACGCGAGAAGGAAACCTTCTGCATGTCGATATTGTGCTCAAGCAAGGCCAAAGCGCGGGTAGCAGCGTCTTCATATTCCATGACGGAACCATTATCTGCTGTGGCTTGCTCGTCGGTCATGAATGTTTTCAACTCGGTGTTGAGTACTCCGACTTCGTTGCCTTTAACCGGCTATGCAGGACACGAGGGCAGAAAGGTCGAACTGTCCGGATTGAGTAATCTCGTTTACCTTGTTACTGATTTTCGTGCTCTGCGCTCGGCGAGAAGTCCACTTGTTCTTGATGTGATCCATGACGGTCTGGCTGCAGAGGTCTCTCCCAGACGCAGCGGTCAGTTGCAAAGGCACTGGCTGGCTTGCCAGGTTGTTCGGCACCAAAATACGATGTAGGAAAAGACACTTCTGCCAGGTTTATTGGCGCAGAGGGCTCAGCCGTCCTAACATGGCGAACTCAAGGGGACAAGCCTAACGTCAGTACTCTGGTGGTCGCGAGCCCAACTCTCTTTGTCTTCTTCGATGTGCCGCGTGAGCACGATTTCCAACAGACACCGCCGCGTTCGGCGCTAACGCGGCGAAACGCGGAAGGCGTCGGCTGCAGCTCTGCGCGTTGCCTCGTTGGTGCTGCTACAATTTCTTCTCTCTCTCGCTCTCATTTTCTGTTTCCCTCGGCCGAGGATAGCACGCGCCGCGCGCATGCTCTCCTTCCCTCTTCTTAACGTCCTATTTCAAGGCAACATGTGCACGACACGGAGAGGAAACGAAGCACACGTTGCTCCGCGATGTGGTTGCTATAGGCAACGCGCGGTGCCGTCATCGCCAGGCGCCAGCCGATGCGACGCACAGCTGGGCCGAGTTTTCTGCTAACTCTTCACCGAGACCACCATTTTTCACCTGGTTCTCTTGTCATTCTTTGGACGCCTTCACGTCACGTCGGCTTGTCGAAAAAACTACTTTCCCGTAATTCTACTCTATACCAGATCTTACGACAACTGTTCGACGTGACATACGAGATCGCGGCGGTCGATCAGCATTCAATGCCTCCCAACGTCACCAGCGATGTTGTTCACGTCGCCAGGCTCAAGCTCTATGTCCCCCCATTATGCGACGCTCTATAACCTGCACCGGTAAGGAGCTAACCCCACCGGGAGGGTGATGTTACGGTGAAGCGAAAGAAGAAGGGGACACTAACGAGAGGAGGACGAAGACTGTGGTCGTTGCCTGAACGTCATATACTTCGCATGTAAATATGCATTCTTCTACAATCGCGGGTCTGCTTTCCTCATGCAACAATATTATTACAAAGCGACATCTTGTACCTCCCTACGTTGCATAAAAACGTAGAAGACTCCATCATTCTGAAACACTTACAAACAGCTTGATGTAAGAGGGCAAACGCATCAAATTTGAGCGACCTGGTTATCACATATAGTTTTATAAGTTGAGCAGAATAAATGCACTCACCCTTTATATCACCCATGTTGACAGGCTTGAGGCTCTCGTTGTTCAGAAATCCCTGTCACCGGGAACAAACGCATGACGAGAAAAACCTATTCAGCACGCGCTAGATCCTGTGCGCAGCAGCTTGTCTCAAGAGCATTTACATATGATCAGTATCACCTAGAGCATAACACGTATGTCCAAATGTCTGTTTGTAATACCAAAAGTTAGTAATTTCTTGCCATCCAAACACGTATATTACGCTGGTCCAAAATACTAATGATGAGCATCTCGGCTAGCTGGTGTAATAATTTTCGCGCTTGCAGTGTGCAAAACAAATAGCTTGAGAGATCACGGAATGCCAGACATTTACCGGGTGTTTCAGCGAACACTTTCAAAAATTCTTAAAGGTTGCCTGTGGCAAATAGCACAATTCTAGTTTATGAGCTATCTACTAGAAGAGGCGCACATTACTTGCAAAAGAAATTAAAATGCATGATCGACTAATTCAAAATATCGACTCAGGTTTTTAACTAATTACCTGACGGCCCATATTGCAATTTAAAGATCGTAGCCGTAGAGTCCTCAGGGCGGATCCACTTGGAACGAATTCTCGTGATGACAGCTGTTTCGAGATATCACGCAGTTTTAGTACTACGTACGTTGCGTACGCAACGCCGTTGCGTACGTAAGATCGCTACGTTCTGAAAAGTGCGCATGTGCAGAACGCAACACGAACTGTACGTGATGCGTACGTGGCAGCCGTGCATGCACGCATCCAATGGTTGCGCACGTACGTGGGGAGCCTGAAGTGCTGCTCTCGTGGTTTAGTTTGTTCAGGAGAGCGCGAGACAAAAGAGTAAAAAAAAAGAGCGCGTGACAAAGGGCTCAGTAGGTTTACCTACGAAGGCGTTTCCTTCTAGTAAAAACGCTGTGGTGGCGCGCGCTGCCACGTTCCGCAAAGCACTTGATGGTTGCGTACGTATCATATGATGCCGCAGTACTAAAACTCTATTAATTCCCGAACCTTGCGGCGAAATGCATTGCCGTTCCAGTTACTTTTATGCTTCAATGCATAAAGCATCGTTTCGTTAAGAAAGTAACTAGAACGCCGATTCATTTCTCAGCAAAGTTCGTGAATTAGTATCTCGAATCTGGTCTCATCCCGAGAATTCATTCCAAGTAGATCCGCCTTGCGAACTCCATGGCTATAATATATAAATTGCAATATGGGCCATCAGGCGATTAGATAAAAACTTAATTAGTGCACTTTTGTTAATTATTCGATAATGTATTCCAATTTCCTGTGCAAGTAATGTTCGCCTCTTCGAGTACACCGGCGCATTATCCAGAATTGTGCTATCTGCCATAGGCAACCTTTAAAAAAATTAAAAGTGTTCGCTGAAACTGTGTCCATTTATGCAGGCAATTTACTCATAATGAATTACTAAACATGCACATTATTCAAGACATTCAACACAATGTCGCATAAATGGGCACAGAAGAAAAGAAGTTATGCCGCCTTGTCAAAATCCATTCTGCTTCGTTGTGCTGGTGCTGGTCCTATCGTCCGCACATATAGTTATGTCATCCGATAAATTGTATTACCGCGATAGCATTAAGGGGCCCGTGTCGCAGAAAATCCGGTTTCATTGTCGGCATCGACGAATTTGTCCGCGAGCGAAAATTTTTGTATATATTTAGGTATATGTATATGCCACCCCTTGCAATATGGAATGCTCTATATGTGGGTCATACTGCCACACCATTATATCACTAAAGTTGATCCTACCTTGTCTCACATTCTTGACAAAGTGATTCCTCGGAATCTTAGGAATGGGAGCCCACAAACAAATGTCATGAAACAAAACACCGACAGCGCATGCCTTTTATGTTAAATCTTCACAGACTAGAATATTAAAAGTGCGAAACAACAACAGAAACCGAGAAATGATGTAATTTTTTTGGCACGGCTGTGCACAGCCTCCGGCACCAGCGCACGCAAGAGGCCGCGCTTCTACCGGAAAGCGCACCTTCGTGCATAGCGTTCGCCACCAGCGTTTACCGTTAACCATTACGGTTATATAAGCTGCAGCTGCCGGGAAGCGCGAGAAGCAGTCAGGTATTTTTAATGGTATCGCTTCCCACTTTTAAAGGCGAAGTTTAAGCGTCCTGCAAAGTTTTTGTCGCACCGTCTTATTTCGCCTGGATTTCGACGCTGCCTGCTGTGAACTGTTCCTCGCTACTCGAAAAAGAATTCGGAATTTTAACCTCACTGCACACAGGTTGCCACAAGCGTCGCCGCCGCCAACCTATAGCGGGCGCAGAAGAGTAGCAGCTATGCTGCCAGCGCGAAGTCCATTCTACTGTGTTGTGCAGGTGCTGCCTTATTATCTGTAAATATTGCCCTGCCATCCGTTGAACTAGCGTTTATCCCAGCCTGGTCTTTCACCTGAGTTTTGCCACTATGTGCTGTGAAAAGTTCCCCACTACTCGAAAAGTTTGTAACATATCCCCATGCATACGGGCAGACGCATCGACTACCGCATCCGTTTGTACCACCTCCTTAAAGTGCGTGTTGCCAAGACCTTTTTATAGTGATCATTCCAAATCCATTCTGCTTCGCTGTGCAGATAAATTAATACGCTTATTTATATTTGCAGCTTCCTATAGCAATCTGTACCTGACCCGCAGTGGTTGATCAGTGGCTATGGTGTTGGGCTGCTGAGCACCAGGTCGCGGTATCGAATCACGGCCACGGCGTCCGCATTTCGGACGGGGCGAAATGAAAATACACCCGTGTACTTAGATTTAGGTGCACGTTAAAGAACCCAAGGTGGTCCAAACTTACTGATTCCTCCACTACTGCGTGCCTCATAAGCAGATCGTGGTTTTGGCACGTAAAACCCATATTTTTTTTTTGCAATCTGTACCTGCCGCTCTTCCCAAGCCAAGTCGTGTATCTGACGTTGGTTGTATTTGTGCTCACGTTACAACGCTGCTGTTATTTGCCGGTGATGTCGAGACTAATTCCGGACCTGTCCACAGTGATGTCTTTGCAAAATTTTCCAACGTTCTCACGGCAATTGCCACACTGTCCTTTAAGCTAGATATGGTTGATGCAGAAATTGCGTTTGCTGTCATATTGTCACGAAGATGCAATCGAGACCTTTGCAAAACGGTGTTCTTTCAATATAGGCTGACATTCGGAGAGCACGCGTTTCAGTACGCACTTCGTCGTTCTCGTTGCAGCGGTCGGTGGCCGCAGGTGCCAGCCTATCTCGCGTCATTTCTTCCCTTTCAAAAGCGACCGTCCCGGTCGGCTGGCTAAAATAAAGTTCATAAGGGGGAAAGACAGCTCTAATGGCAAATGTGGTCGCAGAGAGCGAAGGGTAACCACAACATTGCGTAGGACGGCGAAGGGTTTGAAAGGTGCACTTCACTCGCGGGTGCAGTACGGCTTCATCCGTACTACGTGTACAACTTCGGGGCGGGGACGTCGTCGGCTCAAGCGAGGATCAACGCTTTGGGGCCAGGATCTCGTAATTCACATCGCTAAGCCGGCGCACAACCTCGTATGGTCCGAAGTATCATCGCAACAATTTCTCCGAGAGTCCACAGTGACGGACAGGTGTCCACACCCACACGTGGTCGCCGGGGTTTTACTGGACATTCCGTCGGCTCTGGTTGTAACGATGGGCGTCGGTACTCTGCTGGCAGCGGATGCGGTTCCGAGCAAGCTGGCGAGCTTCCTCTGCTTTCTGGATAAAGTCATCAGCGCCCTCGCTTGTGGTGGTGCCGTCGTCTACTGGAAGCATGGCGTCTAAAGGTGTCGTGACGCGACGTCCATAGACAAATTCAAATGAAGTGAGCTAGGTGCTCTCCTGCACAGCTGTATTAGAGGCAAATGTCACGTATGGCAAAATTTCTTCCCATGTCTTGTGCTCTACATCAACATACACCGAGAGCATATCGGCCAGTGTCCTGTTAAGGCGCTCTATCAATCCATTAGTTTGGGGGTGATAAGCCGTGGTTTCCCATGGTTGCTGTGTGTCAACGTGACCACCTCTTGTATTAAATCAGCTGTAAATGCTGCACAGCGATCAGTTATGAGGACAGCGGGTGCACCATGGCGCAGTACAATGTTCACGACGAAAAACTTGGCGACTTCAGCAGCAGTTGACCGGGGCACAGCTTTGGTCTCGGCGTAACGGATTAGGTAGTTGGTTGCGACAATTATCCATTTGTTTTCCGAGGATGACGTAGGGAACGGACCTAGGAGATCCATGCCCACTTGTTGGAACGGCGCTGGAGGTGCGTCCAGAAGTTGGAGCAGACCGGCGGGCTTGACGGGTGGTACTTTACGCCACCGGCAGTCACGACAGGTTTTCACATAGTGCTGAACAGACGAAAATAGCCGTGGCCAGTAGTATCGCTGGCGTTTGCGTGCTAGTGTTCTGGTGAAGCCTAAGTGTCCGGCACAGAGGTCGTCGTGACATGCCTGCAAAAATTCTTGGCGCAATGCCGTAGGGACGACGAGGAGGAACGTTTCCTGACTGTTTTCAAAGTTTTTCTTGTAAAGTACATTGTTCCGCAGGCAGTACGATATCAGTCCTCGTGACAGCGGTCGTGGGATAACAACGTCAGCTCCTTGAAGGAACTGGATAAGAGCAAGCAGGTCTGTGTCCGCACGTTGTAGGTCAGCCATCCGCACCGTGTCAACGACACCAAGAAACGGCAAATCTTGCTCCAAATCTGATGATGTAAGTGGAATCGG
Source organism: Dermacentor silvarum (assembly GCF_013339745.2). Taxonomy (NCBI): domain Eukaryota; kingdom Metazoa; phylum Arthropoda; class Arachnida; order Ixodida; family Ixodidae; genus Dermacentor; species Dermacentor silvarum. Next base: position 87,119,542 of record NC_051160.1, read on the forward strand.
AGCAGGTGACAGGCCGTCAGCGTCGCTGTGCTTTCGTCCAGATCGGTAGACAATTGTTATGTCCTGTAGGCGGAGACTCCAACGAGCGAGGCGGCCTGATGGATCCCTGAGATTGGCAAGCCAACAAAGTGAATGGTGGTCTCTGTCCGCTCGAAATGGCCACTGAACAAGAACGGCACCGAGACCAATGTTGCTGGCGTCCGTGTGGATTTCAGTTTCAGCATCATCGTCAAAATGCGCGAGCACCCGAGCTTTTTGCAGTCACTTGCGTAATTCTGTGAAAGCCTGTTCTTGTTCTTCCGTCCACAGAAAGGGTACATCGTGGCGTGTTAATCTCGTCAAAGGCTCAGCGATTATGGAGAAACCTTCAACGAAACGACGGTAGTAGGTGCAGAGTCCTAAAAACCTCTGAACTGCCTTCTTATCTGTAGGACGAGGGAACTCAGCAACGGCAGCCAACTTCTCACGGTCTGGCCGAACGCGCTGGGGGCTGACCACGTGTCTCAGAAACTTGAGTTCCTGAAAACCAAAGTGGCATTTTTCGGGCTTGATGGTGAGGTTCGCCTTGCGGATGGCATCAATAACGCTCTTCAGCCGTGCCAGGTGTTCATCGAACGTGCTTGAAAACACAACGATGTCGTCCAGGTAGACGAGGCACGTCTGCCACTTCATTTCAGCGAGTACAGTGTCCATTATTCGCTGGAATGTGGCGGGAGCGGAACACAGGCCGAATGGGAGGACTTTAAATTCGTATAGCCCGTCAGGTGTCAGGAATGAAGTTTTCTCGCGGTCACGCTCGTCGACTTCGATCTGCCAGTACCCTGACTTAAGATCTAACGAGGTAAAGAACTGGGCATGACGCAGACGGTCCGAGGCGTCGTCAATACTTGGCAGAGGGTAAACATCGCGCTTGGTGACTTTGTTAAGCCGTCTGTAGTTGACACAGAAGCTTAGTGTATTGTCCTTCTATTTTACCAGAACGACGGGGGACGCCCACGGGCTTGTCGAAGGCTGAATCACGTCATAGTCCAGCATTTCTTTAACCTGGCGTTTAATTGCCTCTCTTTGCATTGGCGACACGCGATATGGATGCTGACGAACTGGGCGCGCCGATTCCGCTGTGAAAATACGGTGTTTCGAAACTGGGGTGCGCTGAACTTTAGATTCTGTAGAGAAACAGCTAGAGAATTTGCTCACGAGGCCTAATAGTCGTTGTTTGAGTGCGTTTGAATGTCGGTCTGTTGTCGTCGCTGTCGTGGCTTGCGTCAGAATGGAGGATATTCGGTACACTCGGCTGCAGCGGCATCACCTTCTGACGTCGCTGAACTCAGTTTTCCCGGTTTGCGGGGCTAGGCGAATGGCGCATAGGGGCGTCTCGACGGAAGGCAGGACTTGGCGACCGGTATCGTGACGGAGCCGGTGACGACGAGCGAGGCTCGTGCCTTGGCTGTTCGAAGAAATTGGGACGACTCGCCAGGAATCTCTCGATTTCCACAGGACGCTCACCAGGTCGTGGACGCGGCGCATTCGGAGAGACCCCACGGAGACCCACGCGTCGGTACGGGCACGTCCTGTAGATATGGCCTGCTTCACCGCAATTAAAACAGAGCGGACTGTGGTCAGGAACGCGCCAGACATCACTCTTTTTTGGCCTGGACTCGTTGATAAACGGCGTATTACGACGGCTGAACCCGACTGCTGTCTGTTCCGTGGTGCGCACGACGTTTCAGGTATTATACAGCGACGGACGTCGTACGGCTTCCGCATAAGTCATCCTAACTTGCTCCTGCGGCTGTGGTGCCCCGAAGCGTTCAGGAACTTGGATGGCTTGCCTGATCTCGTCTGGCACCATCTCCGCCACAGAAAGTCGCGCGACCGGGGGCTCGACCGCCTGCATTTTTTTGGAGTGCTTCTGCTATGACCGCTCTTAATAATTCTCTCAGGTCGCTGACGTCGCTTCCCAGTGTCACGTTAGGGACGCCACTCGAAATTGCTGTCACGTTTGGATTGTACTGCCTGGCGCGCTGTTGCAGTGCCCTTTCCATTGCAGTGGCTTCAGCGAGAAAGGCCGCAAGCGTAGTCGGTGGGTTGCGGATAAGGCCGGCAAAGATTTCATGCTTTACGCCTCGCATTAGGTGTCGAACTTTTTTGTCTTCGGGCATTGAAGCGTCTGCACGTCTGAAGAGCCGAGCCCTATCTTCCATATACGTCGTGTCGCTCTCATTAGGGGCTTGAATTCTTGCCTGCATCACCAACTCCGCTCTCTGCTTTCTGTCGGCGCTGGTGTAGGCGGCAACTAACTGCCGACAAAATTCGTCCCACGATGTCAGTGTCGTATCGTGGTTTTCGAACAACGTCTTCGCGGAATCGCTGAGAGCGAAGTACACATTACGCAGCTTGCGCTCTTGGGACCAATCGTTGAATTCGGCTACCCTTTCGAAGTGGTCAAGCCGGTCTTCGATGTCTTCAAGAGCACCTCCGTGGAACACAATGGGTGTTTGCTGCTGATGCAAAAGGACATGCGTCGGCGCGACAAGCGCAGCAGTAGACGGTTGGTGCATCGTCCTGGTAGGATCAGGTAGCAGACGGTGCTGTGGCTCGAGCCCCTGAAGACGACGGCTGGTACGGACGTGTACCGGGGTGAGCTCTGTGGGACTACACAATGGCGACGAGTCAGGAGTACGCTGCGTCTCGGGCGATCATATCATTTACCCAGCACCTCCAACAGAACATGTCACGAAGATAGCACTCGAGACCTTTGCAAAACGGTGTTCTTTCAATATAGGCTGACAATCGGAGAGCACGCGTTTCAGTACACACTTCGTCGTTCTCGTTGCAGCTGCCGGCGGCCGCAGGTGCCAGCCTATCTCGCGTCAATATGTTAGACGCAACCGGCAAGTACTTCGGAAGAATACATTGTGTTTTCAGTCCCTTGATTTTTCTTTAAACATTCTTTCAAACATTGCTTTTGGGCATTCCCTGAAAATTGTGCTTTTATTATGGATTAGTTACTTATTCCTGTTTTTTTTTTTCGCTCGCTCTCTCTCATTCCAGTCCCCCAAGTGGAAACTCGCTTCTGATTACACTCCCTTCCTTTCCTCTCTCGCTCGCCCTCTCTCTGTCTACTTTGACCGATGTGCTGTGCCCCGGCCACACTTTGGAAAAAGTGCTATTTTTCCCAATGTTTAGATGTCAGTAACACACTAAGGTGCTACAGTAAGAGGTCGCGGGATCAAGCCCCGGCCACGGTGAGCGCATTTGATGGGGTTAAAACGCAAAAGCACCTGTGTATTTAGATTTAGGAGCACGTTAAGGAACCCCCAGATAGTCCATATCAATCCGGAGTCACCCACTACGGTGTGTGTCATAATCAGATGATGGTTTTGGCACGTAAAACCCCTAATTCAATTGAAATTCACTAAGATGTTCTATGAAAAAGTACGCAGAAAAGCGTATATAATTTTGAAAACCATGACTACATTCGCCACAAATATTTTAATCCAAGTAATTTGCGTTTCAGCCGATAAAAACATTTTGAATTTGAGCCCCACCATTGCAATACTTTGGTTCGTGCTTCGACTTCGTGCCATATTGGCGGGAAATAGAAACCAGGCAGGCGCAGATGGTGGTGTTGGCGAAGAGAAGTGAAAGCGGTGATCAGCCGATGTATGTAAGATTTTAAATTCTGAAGGAGATCTACAATCCGCCCTCGCATGCTAGTGGAAGTATACATATGCAGCCGCCTACGTGTGAAGTGCTAAGAGCGGGCCACTAATCGCTTTCATGAAGGTGAACTGGAAGCAGCACTTATACGCCACACGTTCAGTCACCGTGAAAGCAGCGAACACGACGAATACATTTCGTGAATATTGCTCATGCGCAGCTGTACTGAGCCTAATGCGCTGGTTACGTGATATGTCTCTACTATTCTTCCAGCTGCTTGGGGCCGTAGTGGACAGCAGTGGACAAAGTTTTTGTTGGGACACTCAGCACACGGCCTGTGTGAGGTCAAGCGTTCCAATAAGTCCAGCTGTTTATTATTTGGTACATTGTGGTACTTAACTCAATGATTAGGCTTTATTTCTGACCGTGGTTGTTATCGTGTTTATATACCGGATGATCATTTATAAGATTTACGGAATTTTGAAAAAATAGGGTGTTGCAGGTAAAATTAATCTTGTCCTTAGGCAGGGTTAGTCTTACAGGTGGACATTACTTACACAATATATCAAAACACATCTCAATCTAATTAACAAAATATCCTTAATTAGGTTATAAAAGGGTTCATTTACAGCACATAGTACAATTTACTAATCGAAGCCGATGCGTTTAGAAGGCGTACCAACATGAAATGAATTTTCAGAATGAAGCTAGTTACGAAATATGTGCCTTCAAATGCACCGTAATAATGCGCTATGGTTCTAATTGTTTTATTAAAAACGCAGTTTCATGCTTTCACGCACAAAAGTTTATTTGCCCACATTTGGGCAAATAATATCTCGAAACTGGTGTCGTCCTTGAAATTCATTTCAAGTGGAGACGTCTAGTAGGCTCACCGGCTACGATTTGTGCACTGCAATATGTGCTGTAAAGTTAAAAAAAAGTTATTTAAATTAGTGATTTGTTGTTATTAACCCGCATGTTTCAATTTTTGCTGATATTACTGTCCACCATCTCAAGACCAAGAATTATGCTCTCTGCCACAGGTGATTTATAAAATATTACTTAAAACTTAAAACTGATCCCGTCGTATAACATAAAAAGAATAAAGCTCAAAATTCAGCTGGTCTGTGTGTCCCTTTAACATACTACGAGGTGAAGTCGAAGTGCCAACCAAAATATTGGAATGAAGGGACTGAAATTCAAAAATTGTTTCCTCGCTAAAAACGCAAAATACTTCAAATAAAATTTCTCTGGAGAACGCAATTACGCCTCTCATTTTATATCCGCTTTCTGCGAATTTTTCCACGGACCACCTTAGTGTGTTAACCAATGTCTAAGCATAGGCAAAAATCGAATTTTTCTAATGTCAAGGTTGTATTTTAGAGCCCGTATGGAGCACATCGACGAAAATCAAGTTTTAGAACATAGTACGTATTAGGGGGACAGTTCAATAAAAATAATTACAGGTTTGCTTCCGTAATCATTTTTTTTGTGAAAAAGTTTCCAAAAACGCTGTGATTTGCGCTTTTTAGGTTAGATTCATGGCTCAAAAACATATATTTGTTTGGCGAAATTGTTCTATAATGAAAGCACAATGGTCAGACAACGCAAATATTTGAAGTTTAAAAGTATGTGTGCAACAGTAAATTTTTGTAAATTTTTGTTTTCCACCTGGTTTTCTGTTTCATGAAATTTAAACGGCCCTCATGGGCCCCAAACATTTTTTCCTCTGAAAATTTTTGCGGAAAATACTGCGCAATTAATGCTTACATACGTGTAATTTATTCGTAATTTTTTTCAGAGAGATGCGTACTGGTCGAGCGCCACGGTGGGAAAGTTCGCGTGAAATGACAGATGTTTTTTTTTGCTTCATTTTCCTACGTAAGGTCATTAGTTTTCGTGTTTCACAGTTATGCGAAGCTTAAGTTCTCTGTAAGCATTTTTATATCCTGTTTTCACGGTAAATGCGGCTTACTTCAGTTTTTCTCATGACACTTCATAGTTTGATGTATTTCATGTCTCTACAGGTTACCGTATTATTGACTTGGAAACCAGTGGCGTCTCTGGCTGCAAGTGAAGGTATCGAGGGAGGCGTGTGTGCATCGCTTGTGCTGCTGGCCATCCTCTGAGGAAGTGAAGGCTGGCTGTCAGTGCTAGGATGACTTTCTTTTGTTATCCTACCGCCGTTGCTGTGTTAACTGCTTAAGACTTGGAGCCAGATCTGCAAGCTTAGGCAAAAAAGCCGACCAGACTCTTGGGAGGACATAGTATCCTGCTTAAATGTTACGGAGCTATGTTTTTGTGCATTGCAAAGTGAAGAGGGACACCAGTTTTAATGTTATTAGGAAGTATAAATTGTACTGTGCCATTGAAATGGGAAAACTTGACAGTTCTTGACATAAGAGAACTTGACAGAGTCTCACCTAAATGGGAAGGCAACATATGTTGTGTTGTGGTTGTAGCTGTTAGTAGACTATTCTTATGCGAGAAAAAAACCTTGATGTATAATGGAAAATATATTTGTTTAGGTGTGTCATCAGTGCTGTTCAGCTTGTTTTTTAATAAAATTTACTATTATCTAAGGGTCATTATTTGTTTGTCAGGATAAGGTAAGCAGACGGTAAGTAAATGCATGGTTAGACATTATAACCCATTTGTATGGGACATATTCATTGTTACCTAAGGTGGGTCAATGCATAATCATGGATTGCATATTCAATCACTACATGTACCTCATGCACAAAATATTCCTATAAAATATTCCGCGTGCCGCTATAACTGACGCGCGTTTAAACGGCTCGCTGATAGCGCCATTATGTGACACCATGCTATGCACCTGACAGGTTAATCTGTTGGCGCACGTGCCCCCGTGTCACGTGAGAGAATAAAAGTTTTGTCTTTGTTTGTAATTCATCCCTCACGGTCTCATTGCTATTCGCCCACGCTAGCAAGCAACACTAGCGTTTGGTATTAGCAGCTGACGTTGGCTGTTATGCGATTTCGTAGCAGCAAATGCAGTTACAGACAGATCATTTTTCAAAGCAGTAAGTCGGAACGATAGAAACAGATTTTTCTGCAGATTAAAATTAAAAGACAACTTAAAGAAAAACTAACATTTGTGTAATATTTTAAGGCTTAACCTACGGGGAGAACATTACAATTATTGTAACCTGCATACCAGAACCTCTGTGCACTGGACGTGCATGCTGCTATCCTGCTGTTATAGCTACAATGAAAAGATATTGTCAACCACTCTCCAGCTTTTGCATTATGCACTTGTACATGCAGTCAGCATATATATGCTGTGCTATGGACAACAGCAAGACAACAATCCGGCAAACCAACACGTGAAACACTTTAAATATTGTGGATTAGGGCCAGTTGGTATTATTTAGCGCAAGGCACATCAGCTGCCCGTACAGATGGTAAGGTACACAATAAATATACGTAAAAGAATGCTGTTGTTCACTAATCTTTGTTTCACAATTTCATGCACATGTAACATCAAACGTCAACGCGAAAACTACTAGAATGCATAAACTGCCAAGCTTTTGTAAATTTAAGGGCTAGCAGTGCTGTCAGCTGTCATGCTGACAGAACTGCTGGTATGTCTGGCAATATATATATATATATATATATATATATATATGTGTGTGTGTGTGTGTGTGTGTGTGTGTGTGTGTACTTGCAATATTATGGGAGCGTGGGTAGAATGTCATCCACATCCGTTGCCTCAAAAGCTCAAGGGATATTAGGTAAACTCCAATGCATGTACATTTTCAGGACGTTGCATTTACGTTATATCAATGTCGTGAACATCCTGCTCCACGCTGCTGTAACGTTGCGGCCCAAAGTTGTCTGTTGACCAAAAAAGGGGACCTTATCAGCATGTTGGCAGTGTTATACGCCGACATTTGGGCACATTCGGGGAACGTTACGGCAAAATTTTGCGTTGCTTGGGCAGACGGAAGGAAAAGATTACGATAAAAGCACGTGCCGTTCAGAAATGAAATTTCACAAGAACATTCATATAGACGGTGAACTTACACAAGAGTCACTGTACTTTCTTATAAAAAAGCTTGAGTTTCCTCCCCCGTTCGCGAATCCTGATTGCGATACGGTAATGAGGTAAGCGAAAATTTCGGAACGCACCCAATTATTGCGCAATGAACAGACAAATGCGAATGCGGTGCAGCCTTTAACCACATTGATTGCATGAAAATACAGTGCTGGATAAAGAAACTGTAACACATTATCGTGCGTAACTTCATACGTAAAACTCAGCCTTCACCATTTTGCTGGAACAGATAAATTAACTTATACTTTTTCTGCTCAGAAAATTCCTAGTCAACTGGCAAAGTTAATGATCAACCTATGAGCTACTCAAGGCCCAATACAAATGCCAGACTGTTTAGTCTGTCCGACTTTTGCCAAATGGCAGACTTTTGCCAGACTTGGTTGCCATGCGGGAAGAATTACACTTAGAAGTATGACACTTGAATTGGGTCTCAAGTCGCACCGATTCTCCGCGATTTTTTTCTTGGTTAAATAGGTTTATGTAAATGAGAATCAAAGACTTTCTAATTGAAGTGTTGAGGTACACAGGCGATCATGTTTTGCTAGTTGACTGTGAATTCTCTGACCACAAAAACAATAAGGTAATTGATATGTTTGAGCAACAAGGTCGGCGATTGCATTTCATAGTTGAAGTTCCGCAAGATAAGGTGTTATTGTTTTTTTTTTGATCTCCAGTGTCTTTTCATGCAAGTCATTTATGCTGGTCTTTTCCTCCGAGAACAACAAGCCCTTATTTGATTTTTCGTCTTCCCACTCTAGGGTGGTGAAATCTGGCATCGCTGTGAACCTTCTACGTTCTGGAGTCACGAAGTCGTCTCGCCAATCAACGGCACATGTTTTTCAAGGAAAGCCTATATTAACTCACTAGTGTAGGTGCCGTTATAGGTTCACCGCAAGAAAAAAACCGGCTCGCGCTGGTTAAACACGTAAGGTGCGCGCGCCCGTAAGACGTGCCCGGAGCACCCAATTAAGAGCGGGCGCGCGCCTTGAGAAGGGCGAAGAGAGGAAAGAACATTGCGCCCATTGGGACGGGTCCCCTTTTCAGTTCACGCTCGGCAGTCGGCTGGCAAAGCCGCGCGTTGTTCTGTCGGCGGCGGAACAGGCCGCTTTTGACGAGAAAAGCCGTCAATGTCGCCAGGTGCAGGCTCGGGCTAGCCGTGCGGTTCGTACGTTCAAGGCAGCTTAAGCCCAGGCTCGGTTTCAGCGGCTGGCAGCGGATCCCACGTTAAAAGCTCGTCTTACCGAAATCCAGCGTCAACAAAGGGCAGCGAGCTCCGAGGTGAGGGAACGCGACACCCAATTTTGAGGGTGCAACGAGCTTCGCGTGTCCCCCTGTTCCCGGTAGCGTATGTCTATTTGCGCCCACGTACAGCGCTCGACCGCTGGAGCCACGCTGCGCCGCTCGCGCGTACCGCGTTTCTAGGTGGTTGCTTTCGCCGAGGGCGCTCGAATGCTATCATATGGTTCGCATGAATGCAAGCCCTGGAAGCGTGGCTGTATGGCTTCCCGGTAGGGGAAAGGTCTTGTACTTTTTTCAAGACAGACCGCTAGATTACAGACAGCTGGCTATCCTAGTAGCGTTGTGATGTATGCTGCCCAAAACCTTCAAAGATAAAAGAAAAATGCGACGCTCATGACTTCACAGAAAGTCGGTGAATATTCGCAGTTGTGTGTGACTTACAGGCGTTCTCTTATAGAATAAATAAAATATGCAAAAAATGTTATGTTAATGCGTTTTTTTTTCTCTGGCAAATAATTGCAATGACTTTCCTCTGTAATTGATAAGAAACAAACTAAGGGAGGTCCTTTCAAAAAAGGTGGTGGTGTTAATTGTGATAATTGCTATGTCAATTATCGACGCAATATTGTCTACACTAGACCTTTCTCCTGCAATACGGCATACATAGGGCAGACTGGCTGCTGCTTGTATGTGCACCTGCGCAAACACCGCAATGCTCAAAAAACTGCACCTGTTTGCATTTGTCTGGCCACTACGCAAAATGGGATTGCGCTCCTGATGTTTCGCGCATTTCAGTGCTCTATCGCAACCAGCACTCACAAAACTAGAAGAATAGCGCAAGGTTTTTTTTTTGTTACAAAGAGACTGACAATTTTGCTAGTTACCCTTTCATTCCAATGTCAGATCGTGAAATTTTAATTCTGGACGACACGCGTTTTTAGTTTGTTTTTCCCTTCGCTTTTCTCTCCAACTTCCCTCAAGTTTCTTTTTTTGTGACCTTGAAGGCAGTCCAAAGCCAGGCTGTGCTCCAGTCTGTGCTCGCTGTCTCGTTCTTCGTTGTGTGTGTGTTTGCGCTTCGACACAATCATGAACATTGTACATGGTATAGTTTGCAAAAATATGGTCTAAATATTTTTTTAGTGGAGTACAACATGCGTAGGAAATAACACACTCTTGCTTACCTTTAAAGTATTAAGTTGGCTATAGAACTGAATGCCGAGAGAAAAATAGTCGCCTTGATTGATTTTTGCAGGATTCTCATCCGAGATGGTGGCCAGGCCCTTTGTATATCCGTTGACGCTTACATTAGTCCCCTTTCCTACATGTAATTCATAATACACATTCGGTTCTGTCTTGGGCACTCCAAGTCTCACGTATGTGTCCGTTCTTTTGCTAAAAAACAAAAAAACACAGGTACTTATTACCCAGTTCATCTAAATTCCCTTTCGCTGAAATGCACCTTGAAGTATATGCACAATAATAAATAAGCCAACAGATCTCCAGCTGCATGTAGCAGTTCAAAGCCGCACTTTTCAGTAAATGCAGTACAATATAAATGAACCTCATGAGTATTTAGAAAAAAATTTGCTCTTAAATTAACGGAAGGCAATGTTCTTACCCAGTACGAAAAAAACGTGCGTAATTAAATATAAAAATTTCACGATAGTATTACGTGAAAGCCATGTATGAAGGAACAGAGGCAACAAATAAAATATAATGCACCCACCACACCAGTTTAGCACTATTTAATGCGAATTGTCTGGTAGTGCAAGTGCAATGATGAAATGTGGTAATCTCTCTATGGGAAGCGTACGCCGCAGGTAGTGAATATGCAATGTTGATATTAAATTTCTTTGATGGTGATGATGATGGTGTACAATTTTAGCATTTACGTGGTTGGACTATATGCACTTATACCTATCTCTATTGCAATAACCACCGTTTTCCTGTGCCGTCAGGGCCACAAGCGTTTTTAGGCCTATACCGATATTTTCTGAATTCGAAGCGGTATTGGAACGCCTCCGAGCAATTCGCGGTCGCGCTGAACGACGCTACCGGCGCACCAAGTCCATGTACGACTTAAGGGAATCGAGACGGATACACAAGAAGAACCAGCATCGGATCAACTTACTGCAGAGTCTAAGGTGGAAGATTTTCTGTGATTCCCTTGACCCACATAAACCCCTGTCATGTATATGGGGGACGTTGCGCGGTCTTCTAACATTGTCGCAACATCACCACCCCTTCAAATGCCTGGTTCTCTACCAAGGTCGCCGAGAGGTCAACGTAGCGGAGGACTTCTTTTTGAAGGTTGCCGGGCAACCGTCCTCGTTCACCGCGCATGATGCCTATGACGTTCCCATATCGAGGGATACTCGTATGGACAATCTGTTTTCCATCGAGGAGTTGCAAGCGGCATTGGCCGCCTGCAGACGTTGGTCATCACCTGGGCCTGACGAGGCTTCGGCACTCAAGGCCTTACGGGCTCTGCTGAAGTTCTTAAGGGCTTGTGAATTGTGCGACCGGCTTTGAACGTTGTAGCGCGTAGGGTTGCGTTATTGAGCGAATTTTCTTGCGTCAATTTTTTTGTTTGTTTCTTCTATTACCTTTTAACTCCCTTTACGCCTTCCCCAGTAAAGGGTAGCAAGCCGGTATTTACACTGGCCAACTTCCTTGTCTGTCTTTCCCTTTCTTTCTCTCTCTCCTCTGTTGTCGAATGTGAAACCAACGCATTTTGCAAGGGAGAGCCAGCGGTTCTCGTTGGTGCTAGAAAATCTATGGTTCTAGCTTTGAGTTCACTTGGCCGTATCGGAACCTGTACCGGCTGCATTTCCGCCATAATGTTTGTAGGAAGTAAGGAGCAGGCGCCGTTTTAATGCGTAAGCATCCTTTTGTAAGTACCCCAGCATAATCTGACCGACATGTGAAAAGTCTAATGCTGTATCTACTCCATATGCGTAATTTACGAAGTTAAGACATTTCATCGTTTGAATAGTGTAAATGTGGATGAATGGAAGCTTTCTAAGAAATAAGGAACAATTGAAACAAAAAAAAATAAATAAATTTGATCAGATAGAATTCCCATATGATTAGAGCTATGCATACCCAATGGGATACATAGGGCTCCACGGTAAGTGCATAGAAAAGCCAACTGTACGGTTTGGCCAACCTTGTTTGGGGGTTGCACAACTTAGATTTGGGGGTAGGCTATCTGAAATTGGGGGGTACCCCTACTTGAAATTTGGGAGTGGGCCTACATGAAATTTGGTGGTGGGAAAACTGAAATTTGGTGGTCGGCCAACTGAAATTTGGGGGTGAGCCAACTGGAAATTTCGGGGTGGGCAAACTGAAACACGCATGCTTAGACAGCGCCAGTAGTGCTGCTGCATATTTTATTATATGGAACTTGATGCAATTTTGTAGATGCACAGTTCTATCCTGTCCTAAATACCGCTATATTTTGCGGCGACTTCTGTATCTTGGCAAAACTTGGCATAGGACAAGGCAAAATGTATGCACTGACAGATAAGGACGATAATATCATCAGCAATTTTGGTGACATTCTACAGCTACCTTGGTTCTCCACAAGAAAAGTAGAGAGTAACCTATCAAGGAAGGGGTGAGGCAAGGAGACACAATCTCTCCAATGCTATTCACTGCGTGCTTAGAAGAAGTACTCAAGCTTTTTGATTGGGAAGGCTTAACAGTGAGGATAAATGGCGAATATCTCCGCAACCTTCGGTTTGGAGATAACGTTGTCATAGTCAGCAACAATGGGGACGAAAACAGCAAATGATTGAGGACCTTAACCCAGAGAGTGCAATAGTAGGGTTGAAGATTAACATGCGGAAGGCAAAGATAATGTTCAATAGCCTGGCAAGGAAATAAGAATTCAGGATCGCCAGTCAGCCTCTAGAGTCTGTAAAGGAGTATGTTTATCTAGGCCAATTACTGACAGGGGACCCTGATCATGAGAAAGAAATTTACAGAAGAATAAAATTGGATTGGAGTGCATGCTGCAGGCATTGCCAAATCCTGACTGGGGGCTTACCCCTGTCGTTGAAAATAAACGTGTAGAATCATTGCATTCTACCGGTGCTAACATATGGGGCAGAAATTTGGAGGTTAACAAAGATGCTTGAAAACAAGTTAAGGACCGCATAAAGACCAATGGAACGAAAAATGTTAGGCCTAACGTTAAGAGACAGGAAGAGAGCGGTGTGGATCAGAGAACAAACGGTTATAGGCGATATTATAATTGACATTAAGCGGAAGAAATGGAGCATGGCCATTGATCAGAAATAGCCATTTCTGATCTGCGCGAGATCTCCACTGAACGACGGCGTGATGACTGCTTAAGTAGTCTTATCGATCGTCTCAAGTACGGACACTCGGGGCACCCGCTGCGCATGTTCGTGCTCCGCGACGACGTTCTCTGCCATCCCAGAGTACGTCCTGAAGGACCAGAATTTTTACTAGTTGTAGCACGCCATCTCCGGGTCTTTGTTCTTGAGCAGTTGCATGACGCCCCCACTGCAAGCCACCTCGGCGTTTCTGCCAGGCCTGTACCACTCTGTGCACCGCCATGTTGCAGCCTGTGCACTCTGTTAGCGCTGCAAAAAAAACTGCTGTGCTGCGCGCTAGGCGCCTTCACCCCATCGATGTGCCCTCCGAACAATTTTTTCGCATCGGTCTCGATCTTCTCGATCCTTCTCCGACGTGAAAATTTGCCAATAAGTGGTTCGTTGTCTCGACTGATTACGCCACCCGGTACGCGACCGCGGGAACTTTGCGAACAAGCTGTGAAACTGAGGTTGCGAATTTCCTTTTACATGACGTCATTTTCCATAATTGCACACTCCGGCAGCTGCTCATTGATTGCGGCCGCACCTTCTTGTGGCGCGTTCTTGACGACATACTTCCATCTTGTTTAGCCGAGCACAAGCTTTCCACCGCCTACAACACGCAGACTAACGGATTCAGGGAGCGGCTCAATCGCACTTTCACGGAAATGCATTGTATGTGCGTTTTTGACAACCATAGTGATTGGGACAGCACGTTACCCTTCGGCACGTTCGCCTATAGTTCGTTCCGTCACGAGACCGCTGGCTTTTCACCCTTTTACATTCTGTTTTTCCGCCACCCTACTTTGCCATTTAACACCACCGCTTGCTTCCTCGACGAACACTCCCACTGAATATGCTCAAGGCGGATTCGCCCGGGCTCACACGGCACTCCAGATTACCGGCTCCCGGCTCACTGGGTCTCAGGACGCACTAAAGATCCGGTATTACAGCCGACATCAGGACGTTCGATTTGGCTTCATTGTGCTCCTATAGACACCTTGTCGCCTAGTCAGCTTGTCTGAAAAGCTGTTGACGCGCTACACACGGCCCTACAAGGTATTGCGTCAGCTTGGCGATGTGACCTACGGGATCACTCCACTAAACTCAAGTGTCACCTGTGACGTTGCGCATCTGTCCCGGCTGAAATCTACTTTGCCGCTAATTCTCCCCCCTTTTAGTTAGCGCCGAGACAGAGCCTTTCCAGGCGGAGGTTATGTTTCCGCGCAACCACAAAGAGTAGCGCCAGTCCGAAGAAGACGATTTGGTCTGTAGAGGTAGAATGGGTCTCAGCAGCCATCTTGTTTATGTATCGTTGCCTCTCTAGTATATATTGTAAGTACGCCTGCATATGTGACTTTCGCAGCGTAACAACAATCTTCCTAACATTGTTTCTTCTACCATTCGTTTGTTCGCCCATGACTGCGTAATTTAGGCGAGGTAACTTACCCTGCAGATTATATCAAACTTCAGAGAGATTTTATCATATGTCGTCTTGGCACAATTATTGGTGAATGAAATAACATTACGAAAAGTAATATGATAAAGTTTCGCGTTGCAACACCGCTAGATCATTTCCATAAAAAAAATATCAATTTAATACTCTCTCCAGTCACTTCTTATACATATATATTTATGCATTCACATAAGAACAATTTCTCAAGGCAGGCACACGCTGAGTACGTTTCTCATATTGCTAACGGCGCACTTGGGTTGCTCCGTCGCAATATTACTCATGCTCCTGTTTCACCTAAACTAACAATATACAAATCGCTTGTAAGATACTAACTAAAGTATGCCTCATCAATCTGGGATTCACAAACACCTAACATATTTACTCGGAAGCAGTTATAACCGCTCTGCCAGTATATACGTATTATTTCCGCACTGCAAATCTTTCTGCGATAGAAGCTGTACTCGATCTACCAACATTGTATGTAAAATGCATATTAACCGCCTATGTGTTTCCCTAAAGATATACTTCACAAATCAACAGTCTAAACATGACATGTTGGCTGCCGCTTCTCACATCTCCTCACGCATGGACCATCAGTTTAAATCTCTCCTGCCGACGACAGCCACCGAATGGAATAACCTTCCCGCCTCAATCGTCAATAATCCTGACCACCAAAGTTTCCGAGCCGCAATTTCTGCAGTACTGTATAACGGAAGTCATCCACATCGGTCTGTAATGCCAATATTCAATGAGTGTACATTAAACAAACATGAAAAAAATAAATCATGTCCTGGCTGATTAGCTTTCATCTGTGCCGGAGCAGGCCTATTAGGGGACAATATGATGTTTTCCCTAAATATAAACGTATGTGAAGAACTTTTTCGTACTGCTCGATTAAACTTAGCGTTCTTCGAGTGCAATATGCAAAACAATAAAGCTTCAAAATATACTCACGTGCCAGCAAAGTAAAAGAAGGCCCGAAATGTCCATCCGATAAAGAAGGGGGCTCTCAGGTCGTCGCGTATAACATCGTAGGGGAGTGGCAATTTCCACCCATACTACGGAAACAATAAAATTGTGCAGAATTAAGATGATGAAATCTGTCACGAGCTGCAGATTGCGCAGGTCGGCTATGAGAGCAGAATGATAGTATTAGTTATTGTCACAGTTACCTGCGCACGAGATGTGAATCCGGACAAAGACACACAAAACACATTTATAATGTGCCCCACCTGTAAGTCCACGTCAAACCTATATACAACCGCAAAAACCGTTACACTGAGTTTGATCTCTTCTTCTTAAAACGTCCCAGTAGGTCACGTGCGGCGTGGCGCTTACATGTCTGAGTTGGTGTATTTCTTTCGCATGGCCTGGTGGTATGCTGGCATCTCTGCTGAGGGTTGTCTCCGTAGAATCGGCCTGGCTTGTCATGCGTTGTCGTCGGTATGGGCGAGGTGGTCCCCGTAGCATAGGACGGGCGGTTCTCCTCGGACCAAAGCTTTGCTGGCGACCACGGTGCACAGCCGCGGGCGTGGAGGATCAAGCCCGACTGGTGCAGGGTCACTGGTGTGCTCCTCCTGCTCAACTCTACAATCTCGACGTCACTGATTCACCGCTTTCTTCGCCCAGTCTTCTAGCGGACTTCTTTCTTCTCTTCTAGCGGTGTTCTGCCATTTGCCACCTCACTCTTTCCAGGCCACGTCAGCCTCCTTCCTCTTCCTTCTTTTCTCTCCTTCTTTTTCTTCTCCTTTGGCTCATGACAACGCGCTCTCATTAAAAGAGTTTTCCAAAAAAAACTGCTTCACCATCATTGTTTGGGTTAATGTCTACGTAATCACCATTGTAATAATCACCATGAGCACCACACCACACAGACCAGATATATATAGGGCGGAGATAACGTTGGAGTGGATTGCTTAGTTCGCCTGATGTGAAGACAGTAATATGAAATGCTTTTATTGAACATGTTTGTGACCTGTGCCGACAGTGAATGTTAGATGAGTTGAAAGTGAACTCAGCACCTTTTAGATTGAATTCACATTGCTCTTGTACTTCACATGTCCAATATTACAATCACCTATTTCGCACATCTTTCTTTCTCATTCAAATGTATCTACACATGAGTTAAAAATTTGTCTGCGTAACCAAATCCCACCTATTTTATGTACATGTGCATAATCAACACGCCTCATAGTATAGTTCAGTTCACTTTTAATTCATCTACCTTTCACTGTCGGCACACATGACAAACATGTTCAATCAAAGCATTTCATATTACTGTCTTCACACCAGGCGAATTAAGCAATCTACTCCCACCTTATCTCCACCTTTTATATATACTACATGGAAGCTACACTCCTGTAGGCTTCAACTCCAGAGCACCAGGCTGCTGTTTGAGAACTTGGCTTTCATTAGATATTCTAAGGGTTGGTGGTCTTTCTGCTGACGAACATGTGCCCCGTATAGACATGTGGAATTATTCAATGCCCACACTACCGCCAGACATTCCTTTTCGATGGTCGAGTAATTTCTTTCCGCTTCACCTAATCTTTTATTAGTACGCCATACCGGGTGCATTATTCCGCCTTCCTCTTGCATCAAAACTGCTCCGAGTGCCTTACGGGATGCGTCTGTCCGGAGTACAAACTCCTTTTTCATGTTTTGTGCCAACAGCACAGGAGGTTCTGACATGCGTTGTTTCAGAACTGCGAATACGGTTTCATGCACTGCTGCCCAGCGCACAGTGTTAGCTGCTCCTTTTTTTGTCAATTCTACTAACGGGTCGACCAGAGCTGCATAATTAGGAATGAATTTCCTGTAGTATCAAGTTCATCCCTGAGATTACTGGACCTCTTTCTTTGTAGTTGGCCGCTGTGCGGCTTGTATTTTATTCATAACGTCCTCGTTTGTTGCAATATGCCCCATCCTTAACTTAAGTCTTGAGAAAGAAACTGTTTCGAAACACATTTTACACTTAGTGCGTTTGACTGTCAGTCCTGCATTCCTTATTTTCTGAAACAACGCTTCCAGAGCAGCCAAATGCTCCGGCGAATATTAGTGGCTATTCTCTGAAACGGCGTGTCAATAGTTATCATCATCCCTAATTGTACTCGTCGTACTCTACCTTTCGGAATGGTTCTTTGACATTGGTCGAATGACCTTACATATCTCTTCGTGCCACTGTGTACTCCAGGCCAAAAAAAAAAAACCAACTCTTGTGTTATTTTTGCTGTCGTTCTTTTCACTTCTTGGTACAAAGCCATTATAGCAACGTGTTCAAGGTTCAATACAGCGGTCCGCAGCGTTTTAAGCACTACCAGTTGCAAGCATTCCCTTATCGACGTGAATAGACAACATTGAAATAATATCCCGCATCTCAAACTCAAATGAAGTGCGGCATCTCTTACTTTTGAATGGGGTCAACACTTTTTCAAAGCACTTGCTGATGGATTCATCTTCTTTCTGTTCCTTGGCAAGGTCGGCAGGAGTGACATCTAGGATTTTAATACTAGGTACCTTCAACGGGCGTAGAGGTAGGCTTGCCCTTGCCGCTCTCGTCTGAACCGCTAATGCAACTATATCATACTTCTTGTCTTTGGTGCATGGACGTCCTTGGGGCGTATAATTGTTCCCGGCGTCATGGTCACCTTCAGTGGCGATCTCATCTGTCTCTTTGCTCATCATTGAACATGCATGCCTCCTTGACCTTATGGGCGGCCACCGGGGGTCGGGATTATCAACGCGCCTTACTCCAGGCACTTTCCCTAATATACGGTCATATAATGGTTCTGCAGGGCATTTTGCTGTCACCAAACCCGTATAGTACGGTGTTGACACGAAAACCCTGGCCTCTGGAAGCCACGTAGTCATTCCGTCCGCAATCACTACCAATGTTTGCTCGCGAGTGAATTCGGCATAATCCACTAAGCTTCTTCTTACCAGCACTGTATTTGTGCCACTATCTCGCAGTACCGACACCCGTGTTCCTTTTATCTCGCCATAAACTACTGGCAAATGCGGCCCTGCTTCATCTGTCCTTTGTTCTTGCTTGACCTCAATACTAGTTCTCTTCCAGTCATAGAAACCAGCTATTATGCCATCCTGTTGGTCCTTTGAATATACGGCACAAGCTGTCTTGTCTTGATATGCTCTGCACACGACAGCCGTGTGTTCTTTCCTGTGGCATATCTGACATACTTGCACTTGTCCGCGATCAGCTCCGACTCTGCAGTCTGCAGCTCGATGGACCAGGTGGTTGCAGAGGAAACACCTTTGAGGGGGCCTTTTCTCTACACCGGCAGCCCTTTCTTTGCGACGAAACCCTTGCGTATCCTAACACTCATCCATCATTCTCCCCACGTTTTTCAAGCCTTGTGCTTCTATGAATCGGTAGGCAAATGTCGTGTATTCTCTTATACTCTTTAAGTTACGTTCCTTCAGAATAATTGACAGCTTCGGACTACAGCACGTTAAGAACTGCTTCGTTACTACACGATCTCTTACTCCAACGTATGTTTTTTTTCTGTGTTGGACATGTCTATCTACCTGTCGAAGTAGCTAGCGATACGCGATGCGAACTGCTTCGCCGTTTCCGCATCATACGGTTTTGCACTTCTGAAGTTCTCCCTCAATCCCTCCACCGTCAATCTAAACCTCTGTAGTAGGGTGCTTTTCACCTTGCCATAGTCCAATGATTCTGATGTTGGCATTCTGCCATACACACTCAGTGCTTGTCCTGACAAACAAGGACTTAACGCCGTAGCCCATTCACTCTTTTTCCAACCCTGACCGAGGGCTATTAATTCGAGTCGTTACATCTGCTAAGTTCGGTGCATTTGATTCAGCTAGTCGTAACTTCAGTTCTAATATCTCCTTTTCTATCTGTGCTTTTTCCTTACTTAGTTGTGCTCGTCGTTCGCCCCTCTCATGTTCTTCGCGTGCCATCTTACGTGACGCCGCCCTCTCATGACGCAAGAAGTTAGTGAGTTCTTCACCCTTGAGACCTGTCTTTTCCGCCACATTAGATAACTTGTCTACATCCATGGCTCGTGCTGCTGGATAACCGTAACGATCAAGATCCTGGCAGGCTCGCCACTATTTTGTCACGGCTACCGGCGCACGAGACATGAATCCGAACAAGGACAGACAAAACTCATTTATATTGTACCACACCGATAAGTCCACGTCAAACCTATATACAACCACAAAAATCGTTACACTGAGTTTGATCTCTCCTTCTTAAAACGTGCTAATAAGTCACGTGCGGTGTGGCGCTTACATGTCTGAGTTGGTGTATTTCTTTCGCATGGCCCGGTGGATTGCTGGCATTTCTGCTGATTGTTGTCTCCATAGAATCGGCCTGGCTTGTCGAGCGTTGTCGTCGGTGAGGGCGATGTTTTCCACGTAGCATAGGACGGGGCTGTTGTCGTCGGACCAAACCTTTGCTGGCGACCACAGTGCAAAGCCGCGGGTGTGGAAAATCAAGCCCAAATGGTGCAGGGCCACTGGTGTCCTCCTCCTGCTCAACTCTTCAATCACGACGTCAATTAATCACCGCCTTCTTCGCCCAGTCTTCTAGCGGACTTCTTCTTTCTCTTCTAGCGGTGTTCTCCCATTTGCCACCTCGCTCCATCCAGGCCACGTCAGCTTTCTTCCTATTCCTTCTTCTCTCTCCTGTTTTCCTTATCCTTCAGCTCGTGACAGTTTCATTGTTGTATCTTGTATGCATACAGGAACACAGACAGTTGGAACAGAAGCGTGGCTAACTTGCTATATATATATATATATGCGTGTTCGAATTGCTGCATTCAAATAATAAGAGCGCACAACACACGGTATGCCTCTCGGAGGCTACTGCTAATAACGGCCACTACTAACTACTACATACATGCAAAGCAGTATAGTGGGCGTACTTCTTTTTGCAAGCTTCTTTAAATAGCGTATGAGAACGGTGCTTGCGGTGGGATGGAGAAAGCCCGAGGACGAAGACGACGAAGACAACCGTATGATGGCACAATAACGACAATGTTCGCTTGCTGACAGCTACACTATATAGGATGGTGATGAAGAAGGCAACTTACTAATGATAGTAGGGCAATCAGGATGGAGGATCGACTACCCTTAGTAAATCCCCTTTATTTACCGGTTTAACAGAACATAAGACCCACGTTATGGCAACGGTGCTCGTAAAACCGCAATGAAACACTGCAGAGGTAGCGTGGTCCTAGAGGTGTGGAGCTTGGTCAGAAGAAACGGGCTCAGGAAAACGTTTGAGACGATCGATGTGACGAGTAACAAGGAACATTTAATTACATCACTACGAAGCAGTCAGCTATAAGCTTCGTGAAGGAGAGTGACACAAACGATTCAAGCTTGTGGTGAAAGCTAAATTCCATTGATGGGGCGTCTTTTATAGCCTCTTCGAAACGTCCTCGCCTTGGAGGAAGAAGGAGCCGACAATCCCCATGCTTGCGGCCGTCACTCGGTACATTGTAAGCAATTCAACGGATTTTCCAGCCGGTACTGGCGCAGTGGAGACAAAGGCACTGACCTGTACACACATACACACATCACTGACGTCTCCCACGCCGTCGACACGAACGTGTGGAGGCGCAAACAAATTCATGAACTGCATGCACTCCTTGGGGAGGCAGCCTGGGCTGCTTACGTCCCTATCGTGCACAGGAAGGGAGCTTTGTGCACGTGGCCTACACTTCTTTGAGAGAGAGATTGTGGTTGTGAAGAGGATGAGGCGCTATTTTATGCAGCCCCTTAGGGAGCACGACTCAGCGCACTTCTGTGGTAACAACGTCAGGCGCGTTCGTGGAAAGAGCGGGAAACAGTGTGGCCACAGCGCTGCAACAATAGAGACGGGCAGGGTGAGAGGGGGACAGAGTGTGGCCATGGCGTCGGCGCTCCCGTGGTTATAACCATTATAACGTCACGCGCTTCCGAGGTGCCGGTACTGCTTGAATGGAGACGGGTAGGGGAGAAGGAGAAAGATTTTAGCAACGGCCATGGAGGAAGGAAAAAACAAACACTAAGAGGGAGCTTCACGTGACAATCTTGAAGCCTATTCAGAAAAAAAATTTCATTAATGTGATGATGGGAACTAGGCCCTCACGTGATAAGCAAGCGGTAGATGTACTCAGCTCACTTTGGTTGCGTCTGCTGCAGGGGTTTCCGAATAAGCGTACATAGTAGGCGTGGCAAACGCATGCCAAGGTTAGTGAAGGAATTAAAGTGTGTGAAGCAGTCTAGTCTGTGTTATGTTAGTCAGGTAACGTACTGAACCACCACATGGCTCGCCTCTTAAGCAGCAGACAGGTACCAGGCTCTAGCGAACGAAGAGGTCGGGTAATTAACTGGAATTGTGCCCAACAACCAGCGAGGACCACCTCAAGGACGACTGGTCTCCTTTCGGGGCGGATTCAGGAATACGAGAAATTGAGAAGGCAATCTAGCGGCCTGCCAACGGCAGTTCGTCGCGTTTGGGGAATACTTGGGAAATTATGATATATCCCCCTCCCCCGAAAACATGTGGATGCGATTAAGAGACAGTCCAGGATCCGGAGCGACTAATTTTCCGTGTGAAAAAATTCGTCCCATCTTGTGCACAACGATGGACTGGCGAGCCGGAGATCCCGACAACATTTTAGGCCATGCCGGCCCATTGTTAAGACAGACGAGCCCAATCGACGCTGTCATTCTGCTCAATGCCTTCTCCCGTCGTACCACACAATCTTTCAAAATAATGCATGTTAATCTCAAGGAAAGGCGATGAAATCGGTGTTTAGAGTGCATGCTAATGATGTTAAAAATAGAGTTGTTTAAGCTCTTCGTTGCGCCGCGTAGTGCAAACAAAACTGCTCCTGGCGATGCGTCGCCGCGCGTTGCCTAGCAACCACTTCCGTGTGGTTCGCCTCCTCACCGTGCCGTGTACATGTTTCCTTGACATGGGACGTTAAGGAGAGGTGAAGGAGGGCGTGCGCACGGCGCGCGCTATGCTCGGGAGAGAGGGTCAACGTCGTCATCGTGTTGACTAGGATAGAGTTAATTCAGGCACTTGAAGCCACGACCTTGTGTGTGAGTCGAACACTCAAGCTTATGTCGGAGTCAAACCCAGCACCTTGGGTTTTAAAGTGAAGCTAGTTAAGGCCCAGTTAGTGAATATACAGCTACTTAGGTCATTCGAACCCACGATGTTTGGTGGGCATTATATATCAGCGTTTCGACGAGCGAGCGAAGACAGCATCAAAGTAGGCAACCAAGGACTCTGAGCTCGTGACCACGCAGCCTAAATTGGCAGCGTTCTAAAATACAATAAAATGAACTTTACAATACTGGCGATGAGGCACAGAGGCCCCGCGAAGCAAGTTTTAACAGTCAAGCTGTTTAAGCCAGCCGTAAAAAGTGCCCTTCTCAAGAAATTATCATCATCAGTATTGCCTCGAGCGTCGTCCTCTTCTTGCGTCGTACTCGTCCTCCGTACGCACTCGTGAAACTTCCGCGTGCGTTTCACGAAACTATCCTCATCGGCATTGTCTCGACCGTCGTCGTCTTCTTCTGCAGCTGGCTCGTTGGTACCCCTCAGTGAGCGCTCCTATACTCGTGCTCGCTAAGCGCTCGTGCATCTTCCGCGCGCGTTTCACGAAACTATCCTCATCGGCATTGGCTCGACCGTCGTCGTATTTTTCTGCAGCTGGCTCGTTGGCGCCCTACGGTTAGCGCTTGTACTCGTGCTCAGCACGCGCTCGTGCCACTGCTCCCACGCGCGTTTCATGAAACTATCATCATCAGCGTTGGCTCGAGCGTCGTTGTCTTCTTCCGCATCTGGCTCGTTAGCTTGGTAGCAGCTAGCTTCGGCCTTGGCTATGCCTGAGTTGAGCTTCATTATGCCAGGTATTTCTTAGGTTATGACGCAATCGATCGGCCAGCTTCGCCCTGTCTCGAGCTTTGCACGGCCTATTGCAAGCTTTGCCGTTTTTTTCTTGAAGACGATGCCTAAAGGCAAGATACCACAATTTGTGTCCGGCACCAACTGGTCATCATGGCTAGAGCGCCTGGAATTCTACTATGAAGCCAATGATATCGTCGAATCTTCCAAGAATCGAGCGGTTCTCCTCACGCTCTGCGGCGAGCAGACGTACGAGACGCTGAGGACCCTAGTTGCACCACGAAAACCCTGTGAGGTGGATTTGGCGGACATAATCAAGTAATTGAGCCAGCACTTTGACCCCTGGCCTTCCGAGTTACTTGGACGACATCGCTTCCACAATGGGGACCAGCTCCCTTATGAATCTGTCAAAGACTATGTGACAGCCCTCCAGACTTTGGCAAAGGACTGCAACTTTGGAAACATAGGCTCCACGACGGTGGGTTCTGATACGTTGGACGGAAGCGCGGAAATACAGTCTCAAGCAGAGAGTACAAGGCTTCCTTTGGAAGTTATCCTACGAGACAGATTGGTATGTGAGATCCACTATTCTCATCTTCAACAACGGTTGCTAGCTGAGGATAATGTAACGTTTAAGAAAGCGTACTAGCTCGTTTTGACTGCTGAATCAGCAAGAGATCAGCAGAGACAGATAAAAAGAACTCAGCAACAGGCCGACAATTTTGATGTATATCGTCAGAATATTCGCGAGTGCATTACAAGCAAGGCACCTCAGCGCTTCGATGCTTAGCAGATCATAAGACCGACAAATGTTTCTTCAAGACTGCTACGTGTCATTTCTGCCGCACTAAGCGTCGCATCGCGAAAGCTTGCCTGTCGAAAAAGGATAAACCACAGAAGTACCAAGGAATCCATCGTTTAGAGGAGGACGACGCTTTAGCGCAATAGCAAAATGGCATCTTTACTGTTTTTCTCACGGGTCAAGAGGTGGCGACTGCAGCTAAGTTCGTCATGACAGTACGATTGTCTGGTCGGCCAGCCAAGATGGAACTAGGCTTGGGAGCAGCGTTTTCAATATTAAGTGGCGCGACGTTCCCTCGACTTTGGTCTGACGATGCCCCGGTGTTAAGAGAACGCGGGCAACCGCTACCGACTCGGGACAATGTTTGGGAATCCTAGGCTCCCTTCTTATCAATGTTTCTTACCACAACTGAAAAGCACAGCTACCCTTGCTCGTGGCTGGAGGAGTTGCAGCAAGCTTGTGAGGAAGTAATTGGTTCGAAAAACTGGGAATCACGTTGCATGGACTGAACAATCTCATGGCAAAAACATTCGACGCTACATAAGCCAGATTCTCTGCGGTGTTCGATGAAGCTGTCACTGGACATTCAGGGCCACCTGTACGCATTGACCTTGCTGAAGACGCGACACGCAAATGTTTGAAGTGCTAGCAAGTGCCATTTGCATTCCGAGATGTCGTCTGTCGAGAACTCGATAAACTCCAGGCTCAAGGCATAATCGAGTCAATCTCTGCCTCTGACTGGGCGACGCCAATGGTCGTTGTGAGGAAGAAGAATGGATCCTTATGATTGTGCGGGGACTATAGGAGCACAGTAAACACAAGCATCAAGCCAACTGTTTAACCTCTGCCAACGTCAGCTTAGTTGCTTGCAACTCTCCGAAGAGGACATACCTTTTCAAAGATTGACTTGACACAGGCTTCTGAACAGCTGCACTTCGATAAGAACAGTTGAGAGATGCTGACTATCAACCCAATTACACGCTTGTACGCAGTGAATCGTCTACCATTCGGCGCTTCGGCCTCACCATCTATAATGCAACGCTTCCTGGATAATCTTCTCGCGGACTGCCCGGTGTTTTCGCCTATTTAGACGATATCCTCATCCTGGGAGCGTCGAATGAGAGAGAGAGAGAGGATAATATTTATTGTACGAAGAGTGGAAGAACATCGAGATTGACTGGAGGCGGTGTTGCAGCCTCTGCAACAGGCAGATCTCAAAGCAAACAAGGAAAAATGCATATTTGAGCTACGCGAATTGCAATTCCTGGACTACAAAGTGAGCGCTAAGGGAGTTGAGCCGACGGCGGTGGTAAGCGCAAGTGATGCTTTGAAATTTATGTCGTCATGAGTCTGGCTTATAGTCTTTCTCCACGTTTCAAGGCAACGCATTTGAAGCGAAGAACGATGCGCGCGGTAGCAGAAATCCACGGGTTATAATTCCTACGTGCGTCGATGACTTTGACGGCAGGCGCTACAAATCGCCACCACGAACGAAACGATCACGAATGGTCCGGCAACCCTGTGGGCCTATTCCTACTCAAAAGCCACCGCGCACAAGGCCCCGGAGAGCGGGAGGGGTGGCTTAAGAGCAGGTTGGCTTGCCGAGGCTAGTGGAATCACGTGACGCTGCCTCCTGGTTTTGTTTCATTCCTCCATGGCGACGGCACTGCAACAATGGAGACAGGTAGGCGGAGAAGGAAAAGATTGCGGCGACGGCGCCTGAGCACGTGGCCTGCGCTTCCGTGGGTACATCGTCACGCGCGTCGAAGGTGCACGCGCGGCTGCAGCAGTGGTAGCGGAAGGTGGATGTGGTGAGTGGTTACCTTGGCGGCGCTTTTGTCGGCGCAACGTGGTGACGTATGAAAAAAATGCATGAGTTGCTAATGTCTGCAGCCCATGTGTGCAGCATAAACAGGTTCGCTGATAATCCGTCCCAATAAGAATGTTGCAGCGCCACGAATTTTTTCAACGATTGCGCTTTGCTCGGCGTTCTTGAAAAGTCTGGAATTTGGCCATGACTTTGGCGACGTGACACAAATTGCTACGCCACTGAGTCTAGTCGTAACAGCGTCAAATAAAGAATGTTGCTAAAATTAACTTACGCCATAGCGCTGCGATCTGACTTATTTACTTCTGGCAAACGCCGTTTATTGTGCTTACTTTCTTTCCTTTGAAAATAGACAATGGAACACCACTTTTAAGATAGAATGGCGCTTGATTTCTTGATCCAGATGGCCGCCATGCCCCCCTCCCTCCGGATGTCTCTGAAGTTAAATGACGTTACGAAGGGGTGCTCCCAAGTGCAGGTTGCCCAGAATTAGGATGACCAAATCAGTCCTGAGTTTCAGATTGCGTAAGTCAGTGATAAGTGCGATACTAAATTATCAGTTGTGCTGCTATACCTTGTATACACACACACACATAACCACTTGGAACAGAAGCGTGGCTAGCTTACTATTTTTATGCTTGTTCTTCTGGTGGGGATAAAATCACAACATTGTACAACACACGGTATGCGTATGCGTGTGTTCCAAGTAGTGTATTGGCCTTTACAGCGGTCATACAATCGCTTGCAGAACAGATAGCTGATTTCCGATGAAGACTTTGAACTTGCGGCCATTAATTTGGCCTAGCGACAGGACAGGATTTCTTCGTCCTCCACAATGTTGAAGGAAAGGAATCAACAGGGCACTGCGATTAACGTCGGCCTTTTTGTTTGTGCCTGCAGGTCCTCAAAGTAAACATCATCATCACCTTCATCAGCCAATATTTATGTCCACTGCAGGACGAAGGCCTCTCTCTGTTAATCTAGAATTACCCCTGTCTTGCGCTAGCTAAGCATAAGCGCCCATAAGCTAAGTAAGCATAACAGCCCTAAATGTTTCCTTGAAAGGCCACAAGAAATCATCACGTCGAGCACCGTCTCAGATAAGTACTGCACTGTATCTTTTTGGAAGGTTTACCAAATTCGACAAATGAGAGCGTGTCGAACAATACAACTACAACAGGGGGCGTTGTCTAAATTGACCGGCAGTGTTCCTCGACCTTCCAAAATCAATCATTGCAAAATGCGCGCTTCGGTCTACTCGGCTACATAATTTTTTTAAGACAACAGCAGTGAAGACGCAGAGAAGGGTCTGTTTTTCAGACTAAGGCACTTGCTTAAAATTTCGTCACAAAAATCTATGCCCCTTAGGGGCGCAAGGGCTCCCCGGGCTATAAACGAGCCTCAGCTGACATGACAGCCAACATAACGCTTATAACATGAGCCCACGCAGCTCTTTTATTCCTTTTATCAATAAGCGGTTGGCATATGGTGGCGGTTTTTCTATGTGGGGCATTTTAAGCGAAACGCCATGTCGTTCGTTTTGGTGCTACAGCTATCTGAGGGCACCGCCTTTGATGTCATCCCTACGTGCGATGATTGTACATTCTCTGAAGAACAATGAAAGAAACCAAGGACACCTAAGCACGTCTTATTGGTTGTGAATGAGAAAGCAATAATGCACAACTGAACGCCGATAAGCGGTACTTCGAGATTTGCTCTGCGGGAAATATTATCCAGTCTTGCTTCGGGGTATGTTATCGAGGTTTGCAGCGGTGCTTGTTACAGAGTTTCACGAATAAATTGGTTCGGATAAACGTTTTTTCAGCCCAAACAAGAGACACAAATAGTAGGTCAAACACAGGACAGGCGCTACTTTCACCACTTGAAAGTAGCGCCTGTCCTGTGTTTGACCTTCCTTTCGTGCCGTGTCTTGTTCGCGCTCTAAAAAAGTTTATCAAGTATGCACCAACTAGGCCTACAGAAAGTTCTTCTAAGCCATGGTTCGGATATTTCTTTAGATGCGAAGCAGCTTATGGTCGGGGCTATGCCACTTTCTCCCTCCACCGTGCAGCGTCCACACCCCTACTGCGCATGTACGCCAAGCTCAGCTTCCGGAAGCCGGAACTGGATGCCAGCTTCCGCTTCCGGTTCCGCTTCCACTTTCGGTTCCACTTTCTGTTCCGGAAGCCAGCTTCCGGCTTCCGGAGAACGCTTCCTGGCGTTTTGCCCGAATGATCCCCCGGTGCTTCGCCCACTCATGATCATTCACTTCATGGATATGCGGTGTTGAGAAGAGGGCTCGAGCCGCTGCCACGAAACGGCAGCGGCGACAGGCCGATCCCGAACTTCGGGCTCGCGAAGCCGAAAGGAAACGTCAACGCCGCCGAGATGCTGCTACTGATGCAACGAGGGCTCGCTTAATGGAAACTCGAGTCGACCCCATGGCTGCTTCGCATACTACTCAGGGTTCCCCTACGGGAAGATGGTGTAATTTTTTGTGGAGTTCATACGTTAGCATGCTCGTTCGGCCCGCCATGTATTATAAGTGTTCACGACGATGGTGGATTAAGCCTAACCAGGCGGATGATGAGTCGTGGAGCTAGTCGTCAGCAGCAGCCTGCAGTGCGAACTCCGCATGCCACCGACGTCCCAATGGGGGTGAGGGAGATGATACAGACCACGCATCGGCTTTCGAGAGCCTTCTCCCCTCACACAGCACTTGGCGCGCTATCGGCCAGCAGGTGTTCGGTTTCGCCCGCTTTGCTCCATCAGGCGCGCTCATGACGTGGCGTCGCAGACAATGGGAATTTAGGCGCCGTTTTGCTGTAACAGACGCCGTGCTTTTCACTTAATGGGTCTTTTGATGTTTTCGCAACAATAAGCTCGAACAGGCCTACTTTTAAGTTAAGTTCAGGGCACATTACGCTAACTTTCTAAATGCTACCATTGTTGCGTTTCTTGGGCACCTGTTTTGAATGTGGAGAGTAGGGCCTGATTAGATGCATTTCAAATCGCGGATATAGACCCGCGCAAAGCAGACGTGCACCGCGAGCGGCACAGTTATGCTACGCTAGGTAAAAGTTACACACTATGCAGTCTATCGTACGGCGCAGTCAGCTATACGGGCGGCGTTCGGCGTGCTTCAGCGCGGGAATGGAAGATTTTTTAGCTCAAGCCAAAGCTGCTTGCTCAGAGTGCATCGTGCGGTAGGTGTGCTGGCCACCACCATGCTGGCCTGTATATTCGCACTGAAGCGATCGTGCGGAGTTTGCGCTTTCGCCAAACACAAAGCGCTCGCTCGGCCGTACACTTGTGCACATGCGCTGCGGCAACAGCTTATCATTGCTTTGCGCTGCTGCGTGCCACGTTCAACAAGCCGAACTATACAGGGGCAAACTCTAGGCGAATTTGTTGTCGCCATTTTAACGTATCCAACTTCGCCGGTTGCTCCTTGACCCACTGGAAATGCCCGACTATATATGCGCCTTTAGAGACCGATAAAATAGCTGTTTTCTGCGGTTTCCTGACGCCATGCGACGCCCACCTTTTTTACTGAAAAAGCATTTTCGCATTGATTCGAGTGAAAAGTGGGCCGTCAATGAAGTGTGCTATCGCGCTGCGTTTCCGTGTGGGTGCTAGTGATCGATCCACGCCTGATCAGATACGCCCGAACAATGTCGACTGCCGCCGAGAGCGCTGTAAAAACACGGGTGCTTTCTCCATTGAGAGTGCTCGCAAAAACTGTCAGGAATTAACGCTTTTAACGCAATAGACAGGCATTATTGCCTAATAACGCCGAGCTGTGCAGCCTAATGAAAGCGGCATTTAATGCGACAGAAAATCGTATTGACCTTCAGTGCGTATTGACCTAGCACGCTGAATTTCTTTGGATTAAGTACAGCCATGTTTGTGTAGCTAAATGAGTCCTACAGTTTGACGCGAGGCTGCTGAGAAGCCGCTACATCACACTTGACGGACACCTTTTTTTCTTGGCATTGAGAGAAAGGATGACGAAGTCGGGATTGAGAAATACTCCTAACACCTTACATACTCTTCTGATCACGCACATGACTTTAGCTTCACATGTCGCACGTATGTCACTACAAGTGATCAGCTTCTGATCTTGGTGGTCGCAATAACTGGGAACCACGAACGCGTATGTATAGGCGAAGGCGGACTACATTGGTTACTGCAAACGTTGTAAAGGCACCATCAGCTTATTGGTACATAGCAAGATGTCTTTAACAATGTATTATAAAAAGTCTTACCGGAAAAACACAATGATATCCGTTTTTACGGGTAATGCTCAGGAAGTGCTCAAGCATGGCGGTTGACATACCATCATGTGGTTCGTAGGCCATCGCGGGGATCTTTCGGGCTTGAACCTTGATGATAGGGCTGGATAAGGAAGAAACATTACTCAACAGGTGCATTATTTACTGAAATACATGAAAAGTGGAGCCACGTCCTAAATTCAACTAAACGGAGATTACGTTGCTTTGTGATGTGTGTGTACGAAAACTTTTTTATTTACAGAAGTCCTGAGGCTCGACTCTTTCAAGCCGAGGCCAGTCGCATCCACGATCTCACCATTAGGCCCAGCCCTTCAGCGACATCGTGGGGCCTCTTGACAGCCCGTAGCTGATCTTGAAACGATGACACACATTTTGAAAAACCATTGTAATGAGAAGAACATTATCCTGCCTACTGCAGTCTATATCACTCCTACGCTCATTATCCTCATTTCTTTCTGCTGACTGTTGCGTTTAAAATTTAAGACCACTATGAAGTATTTCTTGCGCACTGAAACACATCTCGTAACAGCTTCGTCGGCAACAAGCGGGGTCGGATTGCTTTCAAGGTGGAACACGTAATAAGAACGTACTGGACGCAATACGAAACTGTAGAAAGTGTAATGTTCATTCATCAATGTTCATCAAACCCACTGCTTTCCGTTTTCTCATCTATCCGGATGCGCTGTAACCATGTTGCCCGTATTGCGAAGCGAAAATACTTTCGCCAAAAGAGCTTCTCATGATCTGGTGCTGGTTGCCAAAAGTCTAACTGGACGAAAGCGGTGAATCTCCGCTATTGCTCTTGTCTGCATCTTCTTTACCCTGCTGGACATCCCACTTGTCGCACTATGACAGCTTATGTGATACTCTTTTATGTTGAAAAATTATAACAGTTCAATTTTGTCTAAGGCGAGATTTTCTAGAAGGTTGTTTTTTGTCTCGTAACAACTATTGTGATCCTAGACTGGGCTATGGCTTAAAACTTTTATGTTTTGAAGAAGAACATACAGGCGTCAGAGGTTACGTGGTGCGTGTGCTTAATAATTGGTGACAGTTTCTGTATTTGTTTTTCTGTGTTATCTGTATTTGATTTTTGTGTGCGTTTGAGGCACGTGCGACTTTGTTGACTGTGAGCAATCGCCAAAAAGGGTTACAGTGCGTGTATCGCGCAAGCATTGACATTTCATCATTTGCTTCTTGTTTTAAATTTGTTACGACTTTCACATGGCACACATACTGGCCTTTCTGCAACTGCGCAATGTGTAGAGGCACAAACTGGTAATATATTTTATTTGTATACCATCTATCATAAAATATTGTTTTACACATTCACATATGCTGCAATTTGCAGTAGCAAGTTCTAAAATTAGTTTGATCATTCCGGTAACCTGGGTCTAGTTGATGTGTTATTTATGCAAAGCACGTAAGCATGATAACCAGCAAATGCAGGATATGCACCGCACGCACAAGGCTTAGAGGAAGTCATTTTAATGTGTGTAAGCTGGTCACCAGCATGGAACTGAGCATAAATGCATACATTTGAGGAAACTTATCTTTACATATGAAACAGCATACACTAACACTGATGCAGATTTAGTTGCACGCAATTTTACACTACGCACCGCGGAAGTGGTCAGACTTACTTATAATTTGTAGAACGCTTGATAATTAAAACACTTAAAACTTGGCTTTCTCTTTCATTATGTGCAGCAGGTACTTAGAGATCCCATCCGGTGTAGATAAGTAACCAGTGTGGTGAATAGCTGTATGAAACAGCTCTGTTCGATACACCAAAGAAATGTCTATTTGTCAAGTGATGAATCCTAAACTTGCCTAAGCATTTTTTTTTGTACGTAATTGCTGCCTCGGTGCACTGTCACTTTACTGATCTTTTGCTTTTTAGGGTTTCCTAGTGTCGCGAATTCATGCAGTGGCTACGTGATATCGGGCTCACTATGAGCTGAACGACGCGAGCCATGGTCGGGCCGTTCTCCTGGTCGCCCCGGTGCCGCTGTGCGACGCTTTCCAGAAAACAAGTACAGATGGTTTCAATATTGCAGCAATGCACACAATACCGTGCTCCCGTGTCATCTGGTTCCTTCTCGGAGTGATATTACCCAGGCACGCCGATCAGCCTGCCGTTGAACCCTTAGCGCAGGGCTTCGTCATTGCGCCCAGCTCGCTGTGAGTGCTCGGCTACAGTTTGCTGTCGTTACATTAAGAAAGGCGACGGAAAGCATGGGCGTATACGCATTGCTGGAATGGCGAAACTTCCGCCCTTTTCTCAAAAACGCCGCATGTTAGCTCAATCTGTTCAATCAGTACAGCGATTCAGCCATGCCTTGCACGTTTCCGCGCATACTGAGCATGAAAGTACGGCTAAGCCTAAGCAGCACACATAAGTCCAAGGCAGTCCATTTCACAACTACACGGTTGTAATGAATTGAATGATAGTTTAGGAACAACCACAGAACGTGTTCAATGTTGCGTCCCTCGTGGCACGAAGTACAATGTGGTGAATCCGTAACCCCAGTATTGAGTAACCATGCAGGGGCACATGTAAATCGTTCCCTCCTTCGATGATGCGGTTGTGGGGACCTATTTTTGAGATTTCACATAAACCTTTTCCTCGTGCGCGCCTGTAACAACTTGCGTTCTCAAGATAATCTGCTATAGGCCGCACGAAGGCATCCTGCCTTTGTACACTTGTAAATTAAATTCATTTGTGGGATTGGTGATAAAACTCTATTGACACTGTCAGAGACGTTCAGGCATCCATAGTGCGGACATCCATACAATAAAATTGGGAGGACGCTTAAGCTTCGCTTTTAAGAGTGGAACGCGATAGCACTCAAAGATCCCTGACTGCTACTCATGGTTCCCGACGACTGCAGCTTATGCAACCGTAATGGTTACTGGCAAACACTGGCGGCGAACGCTATGCACGTAGATGAGCTTTCTGGTGGAAACGCGGCCTCTTGCGTGGCCCGATCCCAGAGATAGTGCACAACCGCGACAAAGAAATGACATCATTTTCAGGTTTCCGTATTTCTTTCGCACTTTTAATATTTCAGTCTGAGAAGATTTAACATAAGATGCATGCGCTGTGGGTGTTTTGTTTCATGACATTTGTTTGTGGATTGTTATTCTCAAAATTCCGAGGAATAGGTTTGCCAACAATTCAAGACACGGTATGAGCAACATTATTGATAGAATAGTGTGGCATGCCTCAACGTGGTTGGGGATGATTTTCTCGGCCGCGGGCGCCAATGCCGACGCCGGATTTTCTGCGACTTGGGGCCCAAAACGCTACCGCGTTAAAACAAAAATACCAAAATAACCGCGTGTTTGATACGTTATCACTGCAACCGTTTATGCAGCAGAAGAAAAATAAGTTCACGTGCTGTGTTTGTCCCAAGCGCATCAAAAACGAGATTATCCCCTTCAGGCGCTGTGTCCAGAAATGTGGACACCAACTTGGCCTTCGCGTAGTTCCAAACACAGATTTAAAAAGGTGACTTGAAAAGCGCGGCCGAACGCGCCTTTCCTTTCTATATTTGACAAGTGGAGCCATCGCCCTCAAGACATACGAAGTAATTATCAGAAAGCACAGGAAAATCACCGCTTCAAGCTTCCACGGTGCGAGCCGTAAGTAGCTCTTCGTTTTTGTTTGTTTTCGTGGTATTAACGTTATTAAAACCCCCAAAAGCCATTTTTTGTAAAAAGGAATGCTTCGTTATTGTCAAATACTATGTTTTCTTGGATTACCTAAGTGTAAGAGTGCGCGACGCAACTACCGAAAGTTAGTGCCCACGTTCGTGGACGCGGGGCCTCAAAGCCGCCTTTCCGAGCGAGCTGCCTTGTATAGCAAAATATGCCGCTTGGCTAAAATGATAACAACCTCTTATTTTTTTAGGCATTTCTAACCATGCTGTAAAAAGATGAAAGGTCTATGAACAGACTGTCGAGGAACTTTTAGCAAAAATTCAAAATGGCGACGTATCCGATGCAGATCTCTCGGATGATGAATGCGCGGAGCAAGACTTGGCGCATACACTGGCCCGTGAGGGTGATTCCTCATTTTCTGTGTTTTGCGCTGAGCAGCAGCTGGTTAGAGTACCTCAGGAACGCAAGCGCTGAGAAGCTCCTACAAAGAAACACTATGTACATGATGGGGTTCCAAGCAGAGATTGCGAGCAGCGTGATCATTTGCAACATAAATGCTCCAAAAAAAGCGCGGTAGGCCAAGCAATGACAGCTCTAAACCCGTTGTCAAGAAGGCATATTTAACCCTAATATAAATGCGTCCCGGGTTCCAGGGTCAATAAAAACGCAAGGTCAACCATTGTGGCTGCGAACATTTTATTTTCTGAAGTTGCACGTCTGTATAACAAAGTAAGATGAAATTAAAAAAAAAATTAAGCTCCGAAGTTTGTTTCCAAGGCACACTTGAACTCCCTCTTTTATTATTCGGCATTGTTGGCGGCTGACGTGCGGCACTGCAGTGAACACCTCGATGTAGCTAATGCAGCTGTTCATGTAGTGTTAATATCAGTTAAAACACGAGCCATAATTTTTGTTTCGTGATTTAGTCTTCACTTACAGAATGGCCAGGATTTAGTACAGAAATTGGCTATGGATTATGAAAAATAAGTGGCCTGGGGAGACTACATCGTAAAGGCAAGGACAGCAAATTTAGCTGAGAAACAGCGTAAAAAATTCAAATATTTCACATTATACGTTAGAGAAATTATGCTACGATAGGTATACCGCATTTAAGAGAAACAGTGGCAATAATTGCCATTCCCACAAATCAGTGATTTAAAAGCTGCTTGGAAAGCCCTAATTAGAACAAAGACCTGAATTAATGTCTCAAATTTACGAATAAAGTTTAAGTTCCTAATTACTCACACACTTAAACTTACATTGGTTACAACTGTAGATGCCTCTACGCTTCTTCTGTATAAGGCGGCTTGCTGATTTCGTCAAGGTACAGAACTTTTGAAGACAACCTAGCCTGCTGCGCGTACGTGCTTACTAAACACCTCGATGTATGAGAGGTTGCATAGAAACGCGGCGTCAGATTTATGACGTCTGGCAATAGAGGCAGTCATTTATCAAGCATTGTTGATGAAGCCATCTATAGGCGCCTCATAATTTGAAGTTGACTTATCAATGCTCTGGGTGCCAAGGGAATGATTTCTCTTAACAAATCACTCGGAACCAAACCAGCATTAACAGGCTTGAGTTACCAGTTACGACGAAGAGCTGATCCTCCAATTTATCATAAATATTTTAAGTGTTTTCGCATCTAATACAATCGGTATATATATGCTTGGAGGGCCAGTGTTTATATATTGACAATACGAAATCGAGAAACTGAGTCTTTTCTTTATTTGTGACAAATAATTGTCAAATATGCAAAGAGCAACACGAGAAAAAAATGCAGGAAGAGGTGTGTTGACTGACTTGAAAATCGCGTTCCGTACACGGATAGTTTTGTGTGCACCTTCCTTTATGTGCTTGACATATCAGCTGTTGTACTTGGACAACATAGGTGATTCTATCTTGTGTTGGAAAACAAGAAAACCCTTATAACTTTGCATTCGGCGTCCTTTCTTAAACCGTTGAGTGTTTGTTGTCAGATGATGGATGTTGTGATGCGATACATCATTATTGGTTCTTTTACTTTTAAATATAAAGAACTTGAGTTAGAGGTTACGTGATGGTTTTGCTTGCTGAGTGGTGATTATTGAGATTAGCTTGATTATGTTGTGCGTTTCAGGCATTTCCGGCCTTGTCGACTGTCAACAATCGCGATGAAGCAAGAATTATTGCTCAAGAGTTAACCTTTCCTAATTTGATTATTGTTTTAAATATGTTAGTTTAGGGATATGGCACACATGCCGGCATTTCTTATATGTGCCGTGGGTCGTTGGAAGAATAAAAAATGTTTGTTTTTACAGGTGAGGTTAACGCATTCCCTGCTTCATCTTTTTTTCTTGCTCATCGTATGGCGTTTCTGTTGTAATTCACCATTGATCTGCGAAATAAAAAAGTAGCAGATTCGCCAGAAAGGCGAAGCATTCGTAGCAATAACGACGAATTGAACAACTACACGACGCAAGGCTCGTAGCTTAATCGGACGCATAAATTGTTGTAAGCATTCGCTCCTTAATTAAGTTAACAAGACTGGTATCACGTGTGCACTTGAAAACAAGAACAGATCTAACTTGAAGACAATAAATACTCGCCTACACAATGATGGCACCATGAAGAGTGGCAGCAGCGACGAGCGATTTGCCATTAGCGCTGCCTCTCTCTTCAGTGCGAACTGGGTACGCGAAAATACAGGACACACGCAGCCATCAGTATCCACGCCCCTAGCCTTTGTACCCACCGCATATTACCACCAAAGTAAAGGGCGTGGTTCTCTACTCATGCGCGCAATTAGAGAGTTTTAGCGTTTCTGGCATTTCGTTAAGCGCAGACGGATTGGCAGGAGTACACCGCGAATGCGCTCTCACAAGTGGCACTGGCTTTCACGGCGCTGCAACCTGGTGGCGCAGAGCTCAACCAGGCAAACATAGAGCTATGAATGCAGATACTAAGTGTAATCGACTTCGGCAATAGTGTAAATTGTTGATAGCCGCGTAATCCTGAACGCGATTACATCGCTGCCAAAAATTTATATCAGCAGTGAAGTAGAACATACTTCGTTACTCGAATACTAGCTTTGTGCTTGTCTGCTTAAACTATGCGCCACCAGGTGGCTGCAATTGCTGGACAATCACGTTTGCGCCGCCGCCCATCCAGCTAAACATGTAGTCCGTCTGCGGTTAGTGGAATACAGGGCACGCTAAAACTCTGAATTAACAGCCAATGCCGGACTAGAGGAGACGCACACTAACGTGCACCCTGTCCAGTCCCTCATAGTGTGCGCTTACCTACACGCTTTCCGCCTTGTCGCACGATTTGACTGTGCAAATCCGCCCCATCCCCCACCCTCTGTGCAGGAAAAGCACCGCAGTATCAACCCGCCATTTCTATCAGCTAAAACTCTTACGCATCCTTCACACCTCCAACGTACTGGGCGTATTCACGATCTTATCGCACTTGAACTTCATACAGTACATAACGGTGACGTGAACTTCGACATCGACGGCTGAAATTGGCCATGGTTATCCATGTAATTGCTGTTGCAATGAAATTATGGATTAATAGTTCTGTTTGCTATCATAGGATTTGCTTGGCCTGCTTGCGGACGCGATTATATGCCACACTACCTTGCGCGATATGGTATGGGCGCCATTCCCTTGCCACTGAGGCTTTGCCGTGCGTGATAGCCAACTCATGCTTCCAGGGCCATTACAGGTAGGACTAATTTGGAACCCCGTGCAGCGTTGCGTCTCCTACTGCAGCCTCTGCATTTTCGACCAGAAGTGCAGCGTATCAATGAACGGGAGCACGTTCACAATCGTAGCTGTCGTAAAGGATGATTGGCAGAACGGCTGAACTGTCGTTCCTGTCGTGGCTCATCTAACCAGCATACCATTGTGCAGTACCGCAGCATTGTTTTACCGCTGTATTAGAGCGCACAATCTTGGATATCGTTCCACGTAAGAAGTGAGAGACTCACAAGCGATCGCTGTTAGTTTCCAAGAAATGCTAAATGAATTAAATGGCAATGCTTATTTCCGCGGTCACAGGCTATTTCTCCCCTGAACTATTTTTGTGTGGTGTAAAACGTTATTTTTAGGCGGCCCAATTTTTGGAGCTACAGCAAATGTGTCGGAGCAGAAGAAGGAGGAGGGAAAAGAAGAGGGGAATGCAGAGAGGTTAACCAGATTAAGTATCCGGTTGCTACTCTGCGCAGCGGGTAGGGTTAAGGGGAGAAAAGATAACAAAACAAGAGAAGATAAAAGAATGAACGCATCTGTTGGCACATTGAGCTACAGATATACCCATAACGTGGAAGTTAGTAAGGTCTAAAAGCGTCAAATTTCATCGTGTTCTTGTTCTGTTTCATGAAGATGCAACCGAAATAACACGTATTGAAATTTTATAAGGTATTGCAGAAATAAAGTTAGACATATAGTGGAACAAAAAGAAAGATAGCGCCGAAATAAAGATTCAATATCATGTACATGAGCTATGTCGTGGTGTTTGCTCTCCAAGGATAGTGACCACCTTGCATTCAGTGCCTCTTGCGTTGGCACATCCAGCTAGAATGCACTATTTGGTTTAGTTGGTTTACTTGGTGTAGCTAGAAGACCACCAATTCGCTTGGTTAATTGGCCAGTCGAACAGCATGCCATGACGCCAATTAGTGCAGAGTCTAGAGCACTGCACGGGCCCGGCCTGGGCCCGAATTTACGTCGAGCTACCCGGCCGAGCCCAACCAAAAGTTTTATGGTGAGACCCAGGCCCGTCCTGGGCCTGGAAATATTCTACGTTACGCGCCCGGCCCAGCCCGCCACCCCTTTATCTTGGGCCCGAGCCCGGCCCGAACCCGGCCCGAGACCGAAAAAGATCACCGAGCGGCATTAAAAAATAAAATAAAGAAGAGAATCAAAGGAATTTATTCTTAAGGCATAGATACATGTCATATGCAATGATGAACACCATTTGAGCGGTCTGAACGCTAATGCCAGCGCGCGAAGTAGTACGAATGACCCTGCCGAGCAGTATCGCCAGCAGTTTCCAACAGCGCGACCTTGTTGCGGCCCAATCCACTTCTATCGCAGCGCCGCCACAGTTTTTTTTCCACGTCGGGCGGCTCACTGCAAAGCATGCGCCGCCCCAGCCGCTCGTCCCATTCAACGGTATTCTAGCCCTTGGCGATCCGTTGTCGGGCAGGGCCCGACTGTGATGTTATTGGGTGCAGGATCACTCCAGAAAGAGATAGAAGCCGCACGCAGAAGCACAAACACACATCAGATTTTTATTGGACAAACGTAATACATTGAAACAGCACATACGCAACAGTTCCCCAAAATACGTTCTAGAAGATATGCAGCTAATATAGGTTAGTCAAATGTAGTCGGCCTACAGTTCATGTAGAAGCAGGTGTCGCCATGTCGGAGACGTCGGGGAACCGGTGTTGGACAGCAGTGTCGGACAGCAGTGTCGGACAGCAGTGTCGGACAGCAGTGTCGGACAACAGGGTCGGACAGCAGGGTTGGACAGCAGGGTCGAAGTGCAGGGTCGGATCGCCTCGTGGAGCTCAGGTGGCCCTGCGCCACAGTCGATGTACCGGAGCCTCCGCGTGCCCGGTTACCCGATGGCGGGGTTTTCGCCCCGGAGAACACTGCGGCAGCCCACCGGGTCACGTCCACAGCTGGCGAGGTAGCCCTGTGGTCGCTCACCCGAATGCTCGATCAGCCAGTCTCAGGACCGCCAGCCCTCCTGCACCAGTTGCCCAGTGGAAGAACTGGACGACGTAGCCTCTCAGCTGGTGAAAGCTTTGATTCGGGTGCAGACGTAGTGATGCGGGCGGCGATAGCTCCTATGGGCCGGACGCCCAGTGAGGAAGCTCTGTGCCGTCGAACGCCGAACCTCGCGCACTGCTCACGCCACGGGCCACGCTCTCTCGAGCCACGCTTTTCGAGGCGCCACTGTCGATGCTTGTCCTCTTCGCCACGGCACGGCACACTGTCTTCATAAGTTTATGTTTGCCACTCCCGCGTGCAATATATTATCAAACCGACAACTCACCACGGCCGTAGCGGTCTGCTGTCGGGCACCGCCCGACAAGGGTGTTCGGGGTTAAATTTCGCGGTTTTTCTCACGGCAATTCATGCGCATTCTTTGTATACATGATGTACCATCTCTTTAGGGAGAAATAAACTTTGTTTGTTGACGTTTACTTCTCTTTGCACTAGGGTGCAGCACAATGTTCAGCACGGCTTCTGGATACCAGAGCGTTCTCACTTGCGCACGGAACAGCACGTTCGCGCGGTTCGCTGAGAAGCATGACCACTTTTTCATCGCGTGCGTTTTACGGTGGGGCATTTAGTGAAAGCTTCTAGAGGTTTCCATTGTCTATAGCTTTATTTTGAGGCGCACACAGCTGCAGAATCATGCTGAGAAAGAACTGCGACACCTCCAGTACCGCCGCAACCTCTTCCAATAGCTGGCGGGTGACGTGAGGGCTAGTTCCAAAAAACGGGGCCTGTCTGTGAGGAAGGATTGCAAGGAAAGGCTAGATGAAAGGAGCCATTTCATCTACAAGCTCCAAGGCCAAAATAGCAAAGACTGTGCCGTTTGTGGCGATCGAAAAACAAACGGAGGCAGGAGGGAAACTGCGTTTTTCTGCAAAACCTGCAGTAACAACCCTGGCCTGCGCCCAGAAAAATGCTTCGAGCGGTATCACACGCTGCTGAAATATCGGTATAGGAGTTGCCTGCAGAATGCAAAAGAAAAAAATAAATATCCCATTAGTTTTTCGTCCACAATTTGTGGTTTTCATCTCGGTGCTATAAACTGGCAAAACAGTTTCGGACCGGGACAGCCGGAAAGTGGGTAAAAGTTCGGACTGCAAAGGGCTAGTACACTCTAGCCGAAGCGCAGCCACGATCGGTCGTGAGCGCAGCGCATAGATGGAATAAATGGAGAAATAAAGCTTCTCGTTCCTCCATGGTGCAGCGTAATGCGCTGCTGCTAGGCGACCGGTTCAGAACAGGCGTACAATCATGGAAGGACGCAGTGCCATATTTCAGCCGCATTACGAATGATCTTATCTTACCAGTCATCGTTTCACCAATTCGCCTTTGAAGAATCAGCAAGTCGCGAACGCGCTTATAACGCACTGAAAGCATTTATTACATTGATTTAGGTAAAGAATACAATGGCATCCTTTGGTTTGAGGCGGCTTCAGTCTTTCGGGAACTTCACATTCTGTTGAAACAGCGCAAAATACGACGGAAGAAGAAAAGCGACGTACACAGGAGTAGCACTGCTAGCTTCCAGCAGCGCCGGGACAACAGGTTTTTCAGAGTCGAGACGCGCGAGGATAACTCGCTGCACGTTACATGCACACCACCAGAAAGTCCGAGCCCCGCTCGAGCCCGCGTCGAAATACCTCAGCCCGGCCCGGGCCCGGGTCAAAAAGGCCATGCCGTGCCCGAGCCTGGCCCGAGCCCGTAAAAAAACTGCCCGACCAGGCCCACGGGCCGGGCAGGGCTTGGGCTTTCCGGTAAGCCCGGGCGCGTGCAGTGCTCTAGTGTAGACATGCTTGGTTTTCCTGCTGCGTTGGCGGAGTTTGGAGGCAAGCAGAACACTCCAGCCATCAATGGTTTCAAAGCTGCGATCAAAGTTATCGAATGCAATGCATGGTATTAGCGCTGTATACTTAGAGCTATCACCGCCAATTTCGGTTCGTTAAGCCAGATTGCATCGAAACGTGCCTATATTGGGGCATAGTGTTTAGGAAATTGACGAATGCTTCCAGTCCCCAAATGGAACTGTATGAGCAAACGTGAACGCGAAAGCGGACTCCGCACAAGCTCTATTACGTAATGATTTTTCACACAGATAGGCGGCATGAGCCTATATAGCCAATCGTAACATTTAGGAATAAGCTTTTGAAGGGTTTTACCAAGTGCCATATTAAGTAATCATGGCCTGCCACCAGTTCAGCGGCCATCCGCCTCAGTCATGGGCGTTGCGATCACAAGCAGCAGAAGTCCAATTAAATAAAAATTAAATTATGGGGTTTTACGTGCCAAAACCACGATCTGATTACGAGGCACGCCGTAGTGGGAGACTCCGGAAATTTGGACCACCTGGGGTTCTTTAACGTGCACCTAAATCTAAGTACACCGGTGTTTTCGCATTTCGCCCCCATACAAATGCGGCCGCCGTGGCCGCCCGCGACCTCGTGCTCAGCAGCCCATGAATTAGCCTGATCTGGCAACGGTGTATAGGAATGGCATGATGTTAAGCTATTTCAACTACGAAGGTAACTAAGAAAGACAACTTCAGTGACAGTTGTTGTCAAGTGACATTTCTGTATTGCTGTACTCGGGGCGTCTACGGATTGCGAACTGGAACTGCTTCATGGCTCACCTACTGTCAAGCTCAAATAAGGAGAGAAATGCAGCCGCCGTGGTAATTGAGAGCCAAAAAATATTTGCTTGCTGCTTTCTTACTTGCACCCCGTGAAATGCGGCATTTCGTCGACATTACACCGGAGAAATCATAATGGTTGTCCTCTTTATCCTTTATATGAGGGAAGGTACATGTACTTGCCTAAATCTCTACAAAATTATTACCGACACCCATTGCCATGAAAGCAGCAAATAACAATTCCAGTGGCAATGCCTAATTCTTAATTTGATACCTCACAAAATTCTCATT
This sequence comes from Dermacentor silvarum, assembly GCF_013339745.2. NCBI lineage: Eukaryota > Metazoa > Arthropoda > Arachnida > Ixodida > Ixodidae > Dermacentor > Dermacentor silvarum. Next base: position 87,162,502 of record NC_051160.1, read on the forward strand.
CGTTAAAAAAAATAGTCTCATTCGTTAAAAAAATTGTCTCATTCGTTGGAAAATACTCTTCAGTGCATTGTTTCGATTTGTTTCATTTGGCAGCGGAGGGTGCGTCTACGACAACGTCTTCACCGTACTTTCTACAGGTTGCAGCCGATCTACGCAAGTCAAGTTGTACAGGCGCTGACTGGCGCACGCGGCAGATACAACGCTGACTGTTGTAGTTTAAGTAATCGACTAGGAACAACTCAAGCGAAACCTGCCTCAGCGACAGTTCTACTTAAGCAGCAGCTGAACTTCGCGCCTTCGATTTGGAAGCAGAGGGTGCGGCTACGACAACGTGCTAGACGTATTCGCCGCAGTTTGTACAGATTGGTCGCTCGACATTTCTGCAATTATTTATAAGCCTGTTGCCGCTACCACGGCAGTCATAAGTTAACTGATGTATTCTGTTTCGTAACTCCGTCACGTGCCGAACTTGCTAAATATATTCGAGCCCTCCGTACAGAGATTTATTCCATGAAAGAAGGTATGAGCATGATGAATGCGCTATACGAGTTTATGAAAACTCAGAATGAATCTCTCACTAAAGAGAACAAATCACTGAAGGATGAGAATGAACTGTTAAAGCGTCTCTCGGCTGCACGTTTCAGCTCCGCTGGTTTGCCATCTGTACGGGGTGCACCTGCCGACTGTTGGGTGAGGGCTTGCGAAGCCCAGGCGAAATGTCAGCGAATAACCGCGGACTCCGAGTGGCGGGAGCGCGATGTTGAGGCCAAGCGTCAGCGATGAGCTGCCGACCCTTAGTCTAGGGTAAACCAAGTGGAACGCCTTCGGCTGCGTCGTCTTGTCACAGGCTTCGCTTATCCCCATTTGCTCGAAAGGGGAAGGGCTCTGAATTTTCGAGCAGCGGGGCTGTTTAAGGTCAACGTTGATCCCTACGGAGCGATGGTGTTAGCAGCTTAGAGCGAAGTGGAGAGAGTTGAAATGAGGATAGGAGGTGCAGAGAGAGAAATAAAGAGAGGGAGACAGACAGAGAGCGAGAGAAATAAAGAAATAAACAAAACAAAATAAACTTTCTAGGCGAGGCGAGATCGGAACCCGGTTACCCACGGTCCGAAGGCGAGCGTCATAACCACTAGGCTATGCGCCCACTTTTTTTTATTACATGGAAAAGAAAACTGAAGATATATTTTATTGCGGACATAGCTACACACTTAAAACTCCGGCAAACACACACATGCATCCGACAAGTGCATCCAGCTTAGGTTCTTCCGCAGCGTACACACTTCTCACATAAGCTGTACTTTTATGAAAGAATGAGTTTGTAGATCGCGGGCTTTCGGCATGGCGATCGCACAGTCTAGCTCTCCATAGGCTGTATAAACCCAGTACTATGAACATGTCATAGGGAAGACGGCCAGTAATATTAAACGGTAGGAACCTAATTGCGCATGAAGTGATGTAAACGTCCACGCCCTCTTTAAGCGTCCGTTGGAGCATGTCCCAGAAAAATATAACATCCGTACAGTCTCTAAAACAGTGATCTATACTTTCAGCACATGGAGAGAGTCGACAGTTCGTGGACCATGGCACGAAGCAGCTCCTAGCTGGCAGAGCTCATGTTTCATCAGCTTTCAGAAGCGTGGAACTGGCTTAAAGTTATCAATAACAGTTATCACTTTTCATGCTTCGCTTCATGTCCTTTCTTTGTGTAAAATCGGTAATTGATACAACACTAGGTTTTCTGAACAGAAAAAAAATTCTTTTACCTAAAATCACATCAGATTATGGAAAGTTCACCCTCACATGCAGTGGTATAAGCGTTTGGAATACAATACCTGCATACATTAATATTACCTCTTCTTGGTACTTCTTTAAACGAAAATTAAAAATAAAATTGTTAGGAGAGCTGCTTTCTCTGTGATCTGTCTTTTTTTCTATGTTCTCTTTTTTGCCGATTTCGATTTCTTTTTTTCTTTTCATTTCTGGGGAGGCGTGTTTTCTAGTATTTTCGTGCGACAACTGCTCTGTATATATTTCTTCACTCCTATTTTTATAATGATTTTAGGCAAATACGTTCGTGTTGTATTATAAATTCACGAGCTATACGATCTGAATAATGTTTCTCGAAAGTCTCAGAATTACGAATATACGTGCTAAATACACGTTACTTCAGGAAAACGGTATATTTCTACATTGCTGGAATGTTATTCGCATTAGCTTCGGCAGTCAACGTGGAATGAGTTCTGTCGGTATTTCACTATTAAGCTTGTCGCCAGCTCAAAACAAAAATTTAGCTAGCTCTTCGTCATCATCATCATCATCAACCTATTCTTAGGTCCACTGCAGGATGAAGGCCTTTCCTTGCGATGTCCAATTACTCTTGTCTCACGCTAGCTGATTCCAATTTACACCTGCAAATTTCCTAACTTCATCACCCCACCCAGTTTTCTGCCGTCCTCGACTGCGGTTCCCTTCTCTTGGCACCCGGTCTGTAACTGTAATGACCCACCGGTTATCCATCCTACGCATTACATGGCCTGCCCAGCTCCATTTCTTTCTTTAATGTGAATTAGACTATCGGCTATCCCCGTTTGCTATCATAGCGCTCTCTTCCTGTCTCTTGACGTTAGGCCTCAAATGTTTCGTTCCATCGCTCTTTGTGGGGTCCTTAACTCGTTTTCGAGCTTCTTTGTTAACCTCACAGTTTCTGCCTCATGTGTTAGCACCGGTTGAACGTATTGATTGTACACTTTTCTTTTCAACAACAGGGGTAAGCTCCCAGTTAGGATTTCCCAATGCCTGCCGTATGCACACCAACCCAATTTTATTCTTCGGTAAGTTTCCGTCTTATGGTCCTGGTCGCCTGTGAGGAATTGGCCGCGATAAACGTTCTCCTTTGTAGATTGTAAAGGCTGACTGGCGATCCTGAATTCTTGTTTCCTTGCTCCCTTGCTGCTAGGCTAGTGGTTGAAGCCAATATCCTGCCTACGCAGTAATAAGCTAGACACAGCTTATATGACGAAAAATAATAATTTTAGAATTTGTGCCATCAAATGGCAGCAAATATAAATAAGTAGGATTTCATATAAAAAATTATCCTGTTAAATATAAAACCAGTCGCAAGTTTTAAACAAGAAAATTAATGGAACATGTAAAACAATATTCAATACGCAGCCTTGGGTGGCAAATATTGCACAGGCTTGTTCAGCTATGATTTGAACAGCAAAAGTTATCTATTTAAACAATCGCACTATAATCCAGTCATGAAATGTTGTCAATGTCAAACCCACGGTATTTTTGTCATAATATACAAAGCTAAACCAGCTATACTATAACAAGCTTGACGTGCGTGCTGAACAAAAACATGACTCGTATTTAAAATGTTTTATCATACTGTGGCGATTCGCTCAACTGAATAGAGATGGGTCGCTTAGGAGCGAGCCGGATCTTGTGAGCGGCCCTTTTTAAAGAGCGAGTGAGCGGTCGTTCAGTAAAAATGAGCGGCGGTTCTTTTGGAGAAAGGGAGCCGGTTCTCTCGCGTTCAGAGAGCCGTGCCGATGCGTTCCGTCCGAGCCGGGTCTTCTGCTGGGTTACGGAGCCTACACGCAACGTCGTTTTAGGGTGGTGACAACACCAACATTTTGACCGCTATTTACCGCCAAATTTGGTGGGTAGCCATTTTGGTCCCCGCTCTTTCTGCCTTTTTTTTTGTCACGCTCTGATGTACTCATGTTGGCAAGCGATCTATTAAATTTATTTAATTTAGCTTTGCGCCAATGCGCACAAGAAACCTGCATACATCTTTAATATACTAGTTGCATTTTCCTTTTGTTTTAACACATCAAACTTACTTTTCTATTGCATGTCGTGCGACACATGTAAAACAACATGTAAGGCATGACGTCGTGCTCGTGGTAGCATTATCTCACGCCAAGAATGTGAACTGCATTAAGCACTGTCGTTGCCTTCCAGTTGTACATGATATATAAATGGTGCTTTTCGAAGTGTGCGGTAATAAAGACTGTCCTTACTAGTCTGTTTAACTAAAACGTAGACGTGCCGTGTACGGCGCTCAGACGCGCCATTTGTTTCTGGCTGCTGAGGCCAAAATTTATTAAAAGAAGTTAATTAATATCCCGTCACCAATTGTTGCGGCAAATGTGGTCTGTCAGCTGGTCTTTCGCCATTGTGCTCCAAATTTAACCCGCGAATTTAGCTGGCGGCGGCAAGTTCCCTTACAAAGGCTGTCACCACCCTAAAACAGCGCTTGCATGTAGGCTCCCTATGCTGGGTGCGACTTCCGCGCCATCTATTAGCGGTACGAGAAAGCAACTGCACTCGCGCCCTTCCTCGCAAGAGTCGCCTTCACCCCCTCGCCTTCAGCTGAAGAACGAAAGAACCGCCGCTCACTTACTGAACCACAACGCCCTCGCTCTTCAAAAGAGCGGCTCAAAAGATCCGGCTCGCTCCTGAGCGCTCAGGAGCGAGCCCCTCTTTTCGCCTCGGCTCCCTCGCTCTTCAAAAGACCCGGCTCGCTCCTGAGCGCTCAGGAGCGGGCCGCGCTTTTGAAGACTGAGGGAGCCGTGGTTGAGTAAGTGAGCGGCGGTTCTTTCGGAGCGAGGAAGCCGGTTCTATCTCCTTGAATGAGCCGTGCCGAACCATTCCGTCAGAGCTGGGTCTTCTGCTGGGCTTCGATGTTTTATTGCGATAGCAATTATATGGACACTCAAAAGCAGATTTCTGCCGTCGGCGTCGCCGTCGCCGTCGCCGTGAGGTTTCGTATGACTTCAATGGAGATGAAATCGTCGCCACACGCCGAACGCTGTATGTGCGAGTGAAAGGGCGTGAGGGGCGCGCGCTTTCACGGGGAGTGAACGCACGGCGGAGAACAAACGCGCGTTCTGCGCCGTGCTAGTAGTAGTGATTTTATTGAAGAAGAAAAATGACGCTTATTTCTGCTGCCCAATAGGGAGCACGGCGCAGCGTCAGGGGAAGGGGAAAAAGGAGATAAAGATGTTGAAAGGAAGGGAAGAGAAGGAGAAGCAGCAAGAGTCTCATCCGATCATGGGGGAGGCTGGTATGCTCCCTTAAGGGCTGCAGAAGTAGGCGTCTCTTTCCTGCTTTTCACTCGCCATATATGTAGAGCAAACGCGCCTTCTTCCGACGCGCGAGAGGCCGTGGGGGGGAGGGGGGAGGGGGAGAGAAAGGAGGCTACGTTTAGCTGCGGCACCAAGTGCCTATTTATATCAGAGGCTCCGGCAACAGTCACCAACGCCGCACGCATTTTGAGCGAACGCGGGCAAAACGCCGACGGCGTCGACAACAGTTCTGCGTGGTGCCGGTGCTGCTGCATGTCCAAGTTTATACAGCTGATAAAGCAAATATCAATACTCCTTATAGCTCTCTACAAATTTGCTATCGCAATTGATGCTTCGCCTTTCAGGTGAAACTGCGACAACTTTTTTAGATTTCTGACCAACGACTAGTGGCCGGTGTGGGTCGACTCGCGCTACTGGTACTCGCTCGCAGTGTGTGGTGTGCCCAGCAGTCCCCATGGTTTTTTGTGCGTCTTATGGTGTGGCACCCGATGCCACCGAGGGGAGAAGTAAAGAAGTCTTAATTGACAAAGGATGGTACCGTTCATTGTCTACTGCTGTTCGAACGATGTTGCACGACTCTCACCGATCGCACATCGTGCGCTGGTCCAATAACACTTCGGAGATGGTCTTCCGTGTCTTTAAAGGGCCCCCAAACAACCTCAGATATGTTTGGAACATTTAAGTAAACGCGCATTGAGTTCAGAATGCCGTCAATAGACACTTTTAGTTGGGCGTACGTAACGAGCCTACGTACGCAGCGCGGCTACGGGAGAGAAGTGCGCATGCGCAGTGTGTAACGTATCTCTTCCAGGGATGCGTGCGTACGCCCGCAAAAAAACGCGGCGCACGTAAACGTAACCAGACGTAGCGGACGTAGCGCTTGAAAGATGGCTGCCATGGCGAACGGACAGAGCAACAACAAAGCCGGCGCGAATCGAGTTTATTTTGCGTTGAAGGATGATGTCGCGCTGCAAACGGAGGTGCAGACGAGCGATCCGTTCAGGCATTCCGGACAATGGGAGGAGATCGCTTGGCGCCTCAGAGATGTCCTCAAGAAGCCTTTTACGGCGCGCTGTGTGCGCGAGCGCCTAAATCTGCTGCTGTCGCGCTACTCGGCGAACGATCGCCGAAATCAAAAAAAGTAAGTCTGCAGTTGTTTTACAGTTGTTACAGTTTTGTGCAGCTGTGATCTCTTGCGGCACTAGCAGGGCACTACAGAGATCGTCAAAGTCATTTTTGTGGAACCGGAACATGAGTTTGAACGTTGAAGAGTCCTTGCCGTCGATGTCAAGAAGTCCATGTTGAGAACGGTACCTCACCAATTCGGCCTCCCTGCTTCGCCTCATTTCGTCTTCAAGCTCATCCAAGGTATACTCATGTCTTAGCAGCCGCCGCTCTTTATGAGACAACAGGAGGTCATCAATTTCGGCCCAAGTCAGGACCGACAACAAGCGCGCATTTGATAAAACGCCTGAGGGAGGCATCCTTAAGCGCGCACGCCGAGCTGGACAAAGGCGGTACACTCACGGCAAGTACGAAGAAAACCACACCACACACTAAGCGCGCACACACACCGCAGGGCTCAGCACGGCAAGGCAACAGTGAAGCGTTCAACACAGTCAGTCTAAAAGAACACAGCGCGACCAAACACACGGTAAAAGCGTACGCGCACGCAAAAGGCGACTTCGCGAAACCACGCAGAACGACGCAAACAAGGCAAAAACGTTGATCCAACAGATGCCGTCACTATCAACGATGCCAAACGCTGCAGCACTAAGCGCTGCGGGAGCGCCACCAAAAAAAAAACCAAAAAACAAACAAACAATGCCGTCTCCTCCCCTAACCTTTCCGGTATCCCCAGCGGTCGTCACGATGTCAGCAGGGGAATCTGGTGATGTCAACTGCGGAAACGATGCCCATTGGTTGAACAAGAACCTACGACTTCCGGTTAGTCTGCTAGCAGGTACGCGCTTTCTGCTCTTCCTCGTAGTGTTGCTCGTTTGTGCGCCCTTGCGAATCGGTAATTACAGTCCGCAACGCAAGTGCCAAATCGCTCGCGTTCCAAGACAGTCGTGCTTAGCGGTCTGATTAGCTGCGCGAACAGAGTGCGACAGTGTTGGCCTTTCCAGACGTGCGCGCAACACAGGGTCTATAGCGGTACGCTTCGCATAACACGGGCTGGCACTGCAGCAACAGCCGGTAGCCGAGAAGCGCTTAGTCCACGTTACCGGCACGGTAACTCATCGCACGCCATTTGCCGTTCGCGGGCCGCCGTTCGACAGCGGTTCTTGCTCGCGAAAGGTGAGATTTCCTTGCCGTACGTAGAGAGGATGAGACCGGGACTCATTTGTGCGGCAGATTCACCGCTGCTGATTGCTCGAAGGCGCCGATATCGTAGCTAGGCCTTTTCTGGTTCCCTTCAAAGCTAAAACGAACGGCGCTTTGAAATGAAATACCGACGCTAACAAGCCGCAATATTTTCTTATCATTGTTATCGCTCTTCGCAATACTTGTACACAAAGAAAAAAAATACGCTGATATTAGCGGCGCCGTCGGCTGCGATGCGAGCACAGCCGAGCCTGTCGTCTCCCGGCTGCAGCTGATATTTTCGTGGCCGGTGGCGGAGGCGCGCAGGTTCGCGGTCGTCGATTGGGCCATTGATGGTGCAGCGGGCGGGGCGCCGGCCGAACTGCCGTCTACTTTGGACACCTCTCACGCGGCAGACGTTCTACGGCACTGGCGGACGGTTCGCTGTCGGTATATTAGCCAAGGTAGATCTACCTGGTAGCGAAGCTTCCATAGAAGCCCATACGTTCAAAACATGGTTGCTTACCGGCGGTTCATGGGGCTTAGCGCCATTTGTGTGAGGAGGGAACACTTCCGGCGTAAGAAAAAATAATTTGACGTCATATCCGTCAAGAACAGAAGTGACGTCATTTTGTTCTCATAGGCGCGAAATTTGTTTTCGGAGGCCTGCCATTAGAGCTGTATACTCAAATGCCCCGCCATTCGACTTCATGGGCGTTCCGAGTTTTCAGCGCGAAAATCGATGCCGGAAAAGATCAGCCGTACGGGTGTCGAAATCGCATCGCTGCACAGAACATACTTTCTTAGGAGGCCGACGAACACTTTGGGCGTAGATTGCGTTGAGTGCTCGTCCTTTCGTCGGACGCCAAGCCCGTCGGCCAGTGCTGTTGCGCGAAAACAACTAGAGTAAACGAGTATCTGACGGTCGCTACTATTACTTTTAACTGCACAGGTTAAGAAACAATAAAACTACCCGCGTCACTTAATTCAGACAAACGTCGACATGCAACACATGTGAGGGGGGCGTATTGTAACAGGTGAGCTTTACGAACGCGCCTTTCCACGCACTCCAAGAGTTGCATGGCATTGCAAGTGATAGCGGCGTCAACGCCCACCGCTATCGATGGGCGCTCTCACGGTGGGCCCTGAAAAAAGGTATATATTAATAATGATCTAGTAAAATACAGTTGTATCTTTTCTCGCCATGCATATATAAAATGAATTAGGAATTTTATTTTCGTTGAATGAATCTAACTGTGTCTCGCTTTAATTTAAAAACGCTTTTTTTCTTTCCCAGTGTTTATTCCCCCCAAACATAGTCGCGCTTAAATCGCTGCTCCCATAACCACCCTTGCTGATGTCGGTGACGATTGGTTCTGAACCGCTTTACGCCCGAAGCTTGGCGACCTATGTGGATCGACCTTGTATGTGCCGCTAGCGTGGACGTGACCGGAAGTATGCAGTGTTTTGAGAAGCGCGTTGGCGATGACGTATGTAACGTGACCTTTCGAGAAGCACTCGGCGAGGAGGGGAGACCAGCCGATGAGAAGAGAAGCGAAGGAAAGAGCGAAACGAGCGAGGGCCGTTTTTCGATCATCAAACGCGTGTAACTCCGCTATTACGGCACCATTTCGAAAAATTCTCGCGGCTACGTGTTCGTTGTAGACTCGTGCACAACTGCAACGCCACAACTAAATTTCGACCTCTGGGTGGTTTAGGGGCCCTTTAACGACAAGAGGTGAGTGTACAGCTTACGCCCTGGTCTTCATTTGTGCTAATTCATGAAAATGTCGCAATTGACATCCACCTGCCGTGCATTTTCTGAGCGTGTATCATTAGCACGTCAATAAAACGAGGCCAGTGATCTGTTGTGTTGTAATAGAACTTCATTTCTCTTTTTTTTTCCCAAGAGAAAAAAAACTAAAGGTTCGTGCGGAAGTTTTGTGGATCTTCCGTATGATTTTTGTATTGTACTTCAAGAAATGATTTCTACATTCATTTTGCATGGTGCTACAGCTTATTTATATTATAGTGAACGTACGTATGTGAATAAATTAATAAAGTTGACACATAATGTACAATCATTTTGTGTTCTTAGTTTGACAAAAGGTGATCTTAAAGTACCACGAAAACCGACAAGCTTCTCTAATGACGATGATGTTACATATTTTTTTTCAGAAAAAAGTACGTCGCATTCTGCCTGTCACAGTATTATAATCATTTTATCCCCAATATCAGAAAAGAAAGCTACATTACAACTAAAAATTCACGCTTTTAATATATGTAAAAATATTCTCTAAACATAGCGAAAATACCAATAACACGGTTAATTAATTATGCATATATCGTTTTTTTTTCAAAGCCACATAACTATAGAATATGCTTAACACAGGTTACACGTTTAAGTGAACCCGTGAGCCATTCAAATGAACCGGTTCATTTCAGTGAGCGGAGCCGTTCCGAGCCGCTCACTGAAGTGAGCCGTTCTGCCCATCTCTAGAACTAAATCCCCAGTAGCAACACTGAAATTGTGTAATCATAAAGGAGAGCGCTACGCATGCGACATAGTGCAACGTGGTGCCAGACATAGCCACCTACCAAAATGTGCTGAACGCAATCATGGATAGCAGCGAGGGTCGGTTATTCGCATTTGTTTTGTTTCGCTAGCTCATTTCAGTACTCAGTTAAAGCAGAAGCGCCATATACCGGAGTAGGAACAAATATGAGGCAAGAGAAAGATTAAACTACACAACAAATTTAAAGCATTTTCGTGTTTTCTCCTCTACAAACTGTGAATTTGCAGAAATGCCAGTATGCGTGTCATGTGAATGTCGTAACAAAGCTAAACAAGAAGGAAGTGAATAAATGTGAACGCTTGGGGACTTCTATTTAAGGATTGATCAGTGAAGTCTGCGTGAGGATAGGGAAGCACTGTTACCGTGAAAAGAGCAGTAATATTGATTTTGGCATTAAAGAAATCCCACCGCCATGGTTTGGCGGCTATGGTGTTGGGCTGCTAAAGAAAAATGAAAAAAAAAATGCAAAAACGCCCGTGCCCCGTCCACTGGGGGCACGCTAAATATGACGTGGGGGCAAAATTAATACGCAGTCCCCCACTACGGCGTGCCTCATTTTCTTATCGTGGTATTGGCAAGTAGAATCCTAGTATCCTATTCAAATTCATCAAAGAAACTGTCTACGTGTATTGCAGTTTTTGCTTATAGAATCAGTGTTCATGGCTATTTGGACTTGCATTGCGTAAAACTGTTTTAATGCTTTGTTGTACCTTTTTTTATAAATGTTTCGGTATAGCTTTTATTATTTGCCTGAATATTTTGATAAATCAATTGTGTTCAATGAACACGCCCTTATCTTTTCGTTGTTTTTCTTGTATCAGAGAGTCGAGGGGTCGCTAACCTCAGTTTTTTCGCGAAACTACCATAACCCTTGAGATGAAAATAAAATTGAATTTCAATTTCAATTAAACTAGAATCTGCAAACTTTCAACTGCGGTGTTCAGAACCGTATGTAGCGCTTTTGAGAGATTTTTTACAGTCGACAAGACCGGACATGCCTCAAACGCCCAAGAAACTGAAATACTGCAGATTTCAACCATCACCACCCAGTGTCCATACGCACCAAGTCAATGGGGACTCCGGCAGGATTTTGCTTCAAAAAAAAGCAATAGCGCAGCGTAGGATTGCGAAGTTCTTTATCTGGCAACACACAGTGGGTTGCTAAGTCTTGCCGAAGACAAAGTATTGAACTTATATTGTTTTGCAACACAACTGCGTGTCAGATATATTGTCAAAGAAAAGAAGTTGACGGCATATGTTTCTACAGAACGCGCTTTCTAAAGTATGTCGAAAAATATCTCCTTGCTGTCTTAGAATTGTGTTGCTGTTTCTATTTCTGACAACTATTTGTCCCAAAAAAGCAAATTTGTCCTGAATGTCTCGATTTCGTGTTTGGACCTGCAAGCATATACGAGATTCTATCAGATGCAACATTACTTCAAATAATATGGTAGTTAGGAGCATCTAGTCATCGTCGTAACTTGAAGGTCAACCCTTTCAATGCGGTTTCGGTGCCCAGTGATTTGTTATAAGAGAACATATACTTGGCACACAGAGCATTGATAAGTCATCTTTAACATACGAGGCGTCTATAGGTTGCTGTTTGAACAATTCTTGATAGATGACTGCCGAATCTCGCAGACATCATAAATGCGGCGCTCGTTTTCTTTGCCTTCTCCCGTACGTCGAGGCATTTCGTGCGTGCAGACATCCAGTAGGCTAGGTTGCTTGAGCAGTACTGTAGGTTAACGAAAACTGCAAGCCACATCAGGGAAGCCTTTCCGAATCAGTCAAATATAGAAGAAACATATAGGCGTCTACATTTGTTGCCAAGGTATGTTGAAGCGCCTGGCCAATTACAAATGAACTTTTATTGACAAAATGGAATTGTTGATTCAGGTTCTTATGTCCTAATTTAAAATTAAATTAAATTATGGGGTTTTACGTGCCAAAACTAGTTATGTCCTAATTTAGGCCATCCATGCTGCTTTTAATATCCCAGTAGAATTGGTAGTAATAGCAAGTTTCGCCATTGTTTTGTGACTGTAGTTTACTTTGTATAAATGCCGTAGCAAACTTAGTAGATGTATATGTGAATGTTTAAATTTATTTACACTTCATGCCAGCTAACTGGAAAGTCCTTGCGTTTTCGTGGCGTAACTTGCCAGTTATAGCCAATTTTCATACTAAAAGACTGTAACGCCAGAGAAGGCTACATAAAGAAAAAAAATTGCGTTTGCATTTCACTTATTAATACAGTCGCCAAACCACTACGGCTGCCACATTGATGCTTTTTCTGGGATGCGGTAGATCAGCGGCTAACAATGCGGAGGAATACCAGAGAGGAACTCTTACCTCAAAACAACGTTCGCAACTTCACACGGAAACGTGAATTTGTTTGCTCTTACATTCTTAGCAAGGTGTGCAAACCGATCAAATCAGATATTCTTATCACGAATGATTTGTACTACTTAATATGTTTCTGATCCTAGAAGTTTAGACGCGTTTCTTTTGTGTTTGAATACGTTTTGATGAGCAATGTGCTATTATGAATTCCAAGCTCTGAGTTAAGCATTTTTTGCTAATTGTTCTTCTCAGTGTGGTCTAGCAGCTGGAGAGAAGCTCGAAACCATATAAATATTGCAAACTGTGCTCCTATTGTTTGCCGCTATTAAAGCCTTGCCTCCCAGCGCACAAGGAAACAATCACTAGAAGTGGGCGCTCTATTACCGCTACTCTTAATATCGTCGGTGACGAAGCCAAAACCGCATTCTCCTGGAATTAGCTTTGTTTGGACGCTAATAAAAGCACACTAGAATTTGCACCGCACCAAGAGAAGGGAAGCGCATTCGAGGACGGCAGAAAACTAGGTGGGGTGATGAAGTTAGGATATTTGCAGGTGCAATTTGGAATCAGCTAGCACAAGACGGGGGTAATTGGAGATCGCAAGAATGGGACTTTTTCCTGCAGTGGACACAAGTATAGGCTGATGATTGTCATAAGCTCTGTGCGTATGTACTATTCTCAGTGGGATGAGCCCTAACTTTCAGGATGACTTTATCTGGTATAAATATATCCCTAAGATATTTTATAAATGAATATTTCCGTCGCCGATAACTACGCCGCCGGTACCCGTCAGTGTCCTATAGTGAACCATTAATGTGTCACACCTGCAACGCCAGTGGTACCGAACTTCATAATGACAATGTCGTGGGAGGCACGGAAGCTCAAAGGGTGCTGCTCCTTCTGCCTAGCATGAGTTGCGTTCAGCGCTGCGTCGCGCCAACATCTTGCAGGTGCGTATATTTTCCGCCAGAGGTGTTGAAGCGCAACGTCTACTGGGACACTAAATAAAAATATTAGGTTCACAGCTTATCTTTTTAGATGTCTATCATCGCTTCCTGGGCGCCATTATGCGACTCTGTTCCGTTGAAGTTTGCAATCGAAAGGCATACTGGCGCCCCTCAGTACAAATCACCCGCGCGGCAAATGAGGACGCTGACGTCACATAAGATATATACGAGAGTCTACAGCAGGGCGCGCCACTCAGGTTCTTCATTTTCGTAATTATCTGGCTTAAAAAAACTCTGTTCACGCTGAAAAGGACGAATTTGTTATTACAGAACCTTGCACTTTAAGTACATCTCGACCTGATATTCCGTTCATTTTCTCTTGAATCTTGGTATCGCTGTTCACGATTCGCTCTGCAGCTGGAACTGCCACATTTTTAAGCGTTAGAATAAAATCGGCTTCACAAACGCTAAGTAACGTTGGCAACAATACGGTAACAAGGTTGTCCTGCAGCAAACGATTGGACGCCTGTATCGTTTATTGGGGAAAATGATCCTTTAGCAACATTTGTACTGCAGCTAATTTCTTTACCTTCGAAGCTGCACTCATTACGGGCAGAATTGTGCTTGGCTTTCTTGCATACTCGCTGTTTTAGTTCCTGATGCTTGAAAAATGTTGAATAAAAGGCACAAACTCAGGTACAGTTGCGTCGTTGAACGCTTGCGCTGCACTTATCCCCATCCCACTGTTTTGATCAGGTAAAGCACGCAAAAGATCAACTAGTTATCAGCTATATCGATGTATCTTAATGCGTCGATATGTGTGACCAGCGTTTGCCGTTCATGCGTGTAAGCAGCACAAACGCGAGCATTGTGCGCACGCATTCTGAGAGATTGGCAATCACGCTCATCATATTATAATAGCAGTGGTAACCCGAAGTTAAGTGATGAACATGCTAGGTGTTTTGGTCCATTGTGGTGCAGTGTAGTGAGCCAGGCTACACGCCGGCTCCTCTCCTGCTCTAGCAATAATGTCGCGTCGCACGGTTCCGCAGTGCTTGCATTGCTTAGGTTACCCTGCTGCAAACCACTTTCCGCAAGATAATATCGCAAGAGAAGACGCAACCATTTGTACGCTAATCTGGTACAAGAAAAAGAACTCACAATACAGTGTTCAAGCTAACTACTGCGTTCAGTAAACGCTGCAGTCCGCGATCATTGGAGGAGGTGTTCGTCGCGTTGAGCTAGTGGCGCTAGTGCACGATGCATGAGAGAAAAAATTGTGGCGACACTTCCATCCGCTGGAAATGATTGACGACGTTATTCGATTAGCAATCTAGGTTATTATGGGTATGTAATCAGTGATGATATGCTTGATATGTTATGAATAGCATGAAAAGCCGCAGATACGCAATGAATCAAGTACTTGTCAAATACATTTACGGAAGTGTGGCACATCGCCAATGACACATACACTGTAACTAGAGTTGTCATCCGAGTTTCATTGAAGATCAGCGCATGATGAGTAACCAAAGTTGGCGTGAAACATGTTCACTAGCGAGCAGCACATGTCCAGTGACACAAGACCAGCAACCCACATGCGCAGTTATCAAAGTTGGCCGGACATTTGCTTTGAACACAGGTCCCTGAACTCAAAAGCCCGATGATGTGCCCATTCACCAAGGACTACATAGTAACCCATGACTCCTTGGACACTATGTAGTCCATGGTTAATGGGTACATTGTTAACGCGTCAGTAAAGGAGTAGCATTTATCTAGGCCAATTACTCACAGGGGACCCTGATCATGCGAAGTAAATTTTCGGAAGAGAAAAATTGTGATGGAGTGCATACGGAAGGTATTTCCAAATCCTCTCTGCGAGCTTACCACTGTCGTCGAAAAGAAAAGTGCACAATCATTGCATTCTACCGGGGCTAACATATGAGGCAGAAACTTGGAGGTTAACAAAGTAGCTCGAGAACGAGTTAAAGACCGCACAAAGAGCGATGGAACGAAACATGTCAGGCCTAACGTTAAGCGACAAGAAGAGAGCGCTGTGGATCAGAGAGCAAACGGGAATAGCCGATATTCTAAATGACATTAAGAGAAAAAAGTGAAGCTATAGGCAGGCCATGTAATGCGTGGGATGAATAATCGGTTGACCATTAAGGTTACAAAATGGATACGAAGAGAAGGGAAGCGCAGTCGAGGACGGCAGAAAACTAGGTGGGATGATAAGTTAGGGAAATTTGCAGGTGTAAGTTGGAATCAGCCAGTGCCAGACAGGGGTAATTGGAGATCACGATGAGAGGCCTTCGTCCTGCCGTGGACATAAAATATAGGCTGGTAATGATGATGATGACACAGTAACCCAAGTTGCCGTGACATAGGTTGGACGCGATCAGACAGAATATGAGACATATATTAGCTGAAGTGATGAATAAAGGTTAAATGCAATAAACAAAAACCGCATATCCACGAAGTGAATGATGAGTGGGCGAAGGACCAGGGGATCATTCGGGTATCCGTGAATCCCCCGTACACACACACACACACACACACACACATATATATATATATATATATATATATATATGTGTGTGTGTGTGTGTGTGTGTGTGCGTGTGTGTGTGACGCGAGCAGGAGGTTGCGGACGTAGAACACCATGGTCGCCCGAACACTGCCTTTAATCTTCCTCTTTCTCTTCTAATGCACCGCACTGTCCTTGTGTGGTTCGTTACACACTTCCCCCTCTCCCCGAGATAGTCGTAGGTACAGGGGCAGATGATACCGTCTCAATCTCACCTGAACGATGTCAGTATGGCAGTCCGGTGACACCCAGAAGCTCGGTGGCCGAGGCTGGTTGTTGCACTCCGGACGACATATCCATGATACGATGAGAAAAGGTTTGGACACACAGCAGCCGCGGGAACTCAGATGTCGTTGCGACTTGCAGACACACGGTGTCTCCTGCTCGAACGTTCGGTGGACTGAGTCGTTGCGGTGACGTCTCTGTTGGTCTGGTTTGCCAAGAAAGTGCCCGAGTCTTTTCCGTCGTCGTGCACAGCGTTGTCGCAGGAATCCTTGGAGTGGGGGCAGTGCGAGTGTGTGACGAACCACACAGGACAGTGCGGTGCACTGGGAGAGAAGGAGGAAGATTAAAGGCAGTGTTCGGGCGACCACGTTGTTCTACGTCCGCAACCTCCTGCTCGCGTCACACAAGTCGGCAGGATGAAGACCTTGCAGCCACCTCATCAGCCACACATCAACATGCAAGTCTTCCATGCCACGCTGTGTATCCCGAGCGCACAGCTCCCCCACCGACACAGACCAGCATCATGTCCACACCATCGGAAGCCTTGGACGTCCCCAAGTACGCTGGATCAGCGGACGATGCGCCCGTGGAAGATTGGTTCCTCTTCTACGAGGTCCACGCAACCACTGCATCATGGTCAGAACGGGAGATGGTCGCCAGCTTCGATGAATACCTGACCGGTGAGGAATTTCGACCTGACCCACATATTTGAATATAAAGAATCATGGAAAGAAATCAAAGATGAAATGATCAGTTGCTTCAAGAAATATGATGAAGACCCCTGCATCATTCACCAGCAGCAAGAATTTGAATGCAGTTACGCACAGTCGCAACGTTGCACAAATGAACAGGCTCATATGAGAAGATCGTCGGCGAGTTTTCCTTGTCGTTATTCTCCCGCGAAGAGGACATGCCACCGCACGCATAGCATCAACTTGACATTCCCAGTAAACGAAAAGCCATTGCGCACTAAGCGAAATGCACGCGAATTCGTTGCTTCGAAAGCCAACATTGAACCATGTTTGACAACCGCACATCCTTCAGCAATACGTACGCCTGCAGCACTGATGTCGTCGTTGCAGCTTCTGACGGACTCCATGGCTCGCCTCTAATGCGCGGGCCACTACGCACTTTCAAGCGACACAGCTCTTCTATGAACATTAGGCCACAGTGCATGCTCTATACAATTGAGCACGACGTCAGGACATCGCAGACGGACGAGCTTTCTTCCGAAGAACATGGTCAAGCCACACCCGCTGTGGCACCACCCAGCAATGAGCCACCAGAAATTCCACACTGCATAGACACAAACTTCTGTATCAGCAACACGAATCGAGAAGATACAACAACAATCAATTCTTCTGGTGGAATGAAGCCAACTTGCTTACCGCCAACACGAAATCAGAATAACAGCAACATCACCAATGCACCTACCTTTCAAGGCGAAGACAATTTGGAGCCACATACATTTGAAGGTCAAGCTCCTTCGCAATTCTCAAGCTTTCGTGTGCGTACTAACGCTCAACAAGCGATTCCCAGTGCAGAAGCATCACACCTGCCAAGCAGCATAGTACACTGTCAGATTACAGAAGCGTCCAGTCTGAATGACGTCGCAGTAGCCTTTGAAGAGTCTTCTGAGAAGCCTGGCACACTGCACTCGCCAACAGACAAGTATCACAAACAGGAGCAGTGTACAAGCTACACATTCACCTCCACATTAATTTGCACAAGCAATCAAAGGCATGTTCCGATAGATACGCAACCATGGTCCATCCTACGCATTACATGGCCTGCCCAGCTCTATTACTTCCTACTTCCGCTTAATGTCAACTAGAACATCGGCTATCCCCGTTTGTTCTCTGATCCACACCGCTCTCTTCCTGTCTTTTAACGTTACTCCTAAGATTTTTTTCGTTCCATCGCTCTTTGTGCGGTCTTTACCTTGTTCTCGAGCTTCTTTGCTAACCTCCAAGTGTCTGCCCCATATGTTAGCACCGGTACAATGCAATGATTGCACACTTTTCTTTTCAACGACAGTGGTAAGTTCCCAGTCAGGGTTTGGCAATGCCTGCCGTATGCACTGCAACCCTATATATATATATATATATATATATATATATATATAGCTTATGTAGCCCTTGTGCATCGCAGCGCACCTAGCGGATTCCATGCTAACGAGAGCTACGGACGACGACGAGGGAGGGACAAGGCTCGGCCCTAAGGTGCTTCGCTCCTAAAAAATGAGGCGCAATCCATCTGTCTACGACTGTCGGAGATAATGCATTAGCATTGGAACAATGAAGCGACACAACGTACTGCCACTTTCTAAACGACGAGTGTGTGAGGCGTGCACTAGGGCGCGATTCATCTTTCGCGCTTCCCTAAGAGCACTCGGCGCCACGTAGCGTCGCCGCCACGAACCATGCCGTTGGCATTCGAAATGCATGGCGCACCGGTGCGTGCGAACGCTGTGAAACGCGTCGTGTGGCAACGGGACTCCTCTCTAGCGCTTTATTTGCGGACATACTGCGCCTTCTAGTGGCGCTGCCGAGAAGTCTACGCTCGGCCTCCGAGACAAGAAGCTTGGCGCCAATACCTGTCAACGCTAAGGATTGTTCCTTCGGTTGCCGAACTATCACTGACACTTACACAGCGACCCAAGTTGGCGAAACGTTCATTGAAAAGTGGCACACACCCTAGGCATTTGTGGCGCAGCCTGCTAAAGCGTCGGGTTGCTGTCTTTGAGGTATTGTTGTGAAATGGCTTCAATTCCGCTCAGCGTCGGACATATTTAAGGGTACTTTTAGTGCTTGCAGAGCGGCATATTCTCACTGGTACTTGCCTATTACCCAAGTTGGCGTCAGATACGTTCAGTGGAGATCGACACACACCTACTGCCATGTATCGAGTGACACAAGTTGTAATCAAATCGGCGCATTGTAGACTAGCACAGACTCAGTGGTACATACCCCGTGCTCCAAATCGGCGAAAGAGTTTTACTGAACAGCGGTACACACCCAGTCCCGCATCTACATTAACCCATGTGAGGGTGAAAGAGGATCGTTGAAGAGCGCCACATATGTACACTTTTCTAAATGCTCAGTAACCCAAGTGCGTCCGACGGTGGGTTTTGGAAATTGGTTCCCTCAGCACTGCCGCCCAAGGCGCTACACCGCCCTCTACCTCCCCCGAAGCGCCGATGCTAAATAAAGTTAAAATTATTATTATTAACGCACTACCAGAGACAAAGTAGACGGGAAAAAGGTTAGATACAAACATACATACACAGATAGATAACCCCGCTAGAGTGTGTAAAATACCTTATGAATAATAACACTTTAAAAGTGAAGGTGGTACAGTTTAAATTAATATTATCGTTCGACCACGGTTTGCCATTTACTAAGTAGGCGGGAAAACGGTTAGATACAAACATATATACACAGAGAGCTAACCCCCGTAAAGTGCGTAAAGTACCCTAAGAAAATATTAACACATCAAAGGTGAAAATTGTTTTGCCTGTTCCAGTAACGCGCATGAGCTCTCGTGCTTTCGGTTGTTTAAAATTTTATTGCGATTAGCATTCTTAGGCTACTTCACGCACTTTCCAGTGTTTATCTCTCTTTCTGCAAATCTGTCTCTGTGGGCCTCTAACCGTTTTCCCGTGAGTTTGGGTGACTTGGTTGTCCATTATCTATTGAATAGAGGATTAGGGGCTGCTAACGGGATGCAATTCGGTTCAAAAGAGAGAGAGGAGGAGGAGGTATAAACGTTTCCAGAAAGGCAGAGAGGTCAGCCTGAGATATAGATTGATCTGTCTTGCTGAGCACAAGGCTGATCAATGATTATCATATGGAAAGTAGGTGCCTATAGATACAAGTCTACAACCTTGCTGCATCTCTAAAGCCGTGCGTAGGGCCTAGTGGATTGTAGCAAGGCTATAGCAGCACATGTAATAAAGGCTGCGACGTTTATATTAGGTCAAGGACACAAAAGAAGCTTGTCTGATAGTGGCCACTTATCGGTTCCAAATCAAACGTCACACCTGCTTGGGTCACTGGGTATCTGCCACTGGGTATGTACTTCTCTTCAGTGACGCTCTCCTGGCCCCAACTTAGGTCATTCAGAAAAGAAATACGCCAGAACTCACCTCAAGATCACTGTCTATGGTAATGCACATCACAATGAAGAAGTATAGTGACAGAGCGTATTGCCACAGAAGTATTGGCAGCGTATTGCTGCCTTCAAAACGCCTTATGTATGAGGCAAATAATGCCGTGGGTTTCCTCACTCGGGCTTCCCTGTGAGCACTATGCACCACCTAGCTGCGCCGCCGCGAGGTCTGCCCATGGCCTGCCCAGATCCATTTCTTCCACTTAATGTCAACTAGAATATCGGCTATCCCCGTTTGTTCTCTGATACACACCGCTCTCTTCCTGTCTCTTAACGTTACTCCTAAGATTTTTCGTCCCATCGCTCTTTGTGCGGTCCTTAACTTGTTCTCGAGCTTCTTTGCTAACCTCCAAGTTTCTGCCCCATATGTTAGCACCGGTAGAATGCAATGATTGTACACTTTTTTTTCAACGACAGGGGTAAGCTCCCAGTCAGGATTTGGCAATGCCTGCCATTTGCACTCTAACCCAATTTTATTTTTCTGTAAATTTCTTTCTCATGATCAGGGTACCCTGTGAGTAATTGACCTAGATAAACGTACTCCTTTACAGACTCTAGAGGCTGACTGGCGATCCTGAATTCTTGTTCCCTTGCCAGGCTATTGAACATTATCTTTGTCTTCTGGATATTCATCTTCAACCCAATTCTTACACTTTCTCGATTAAGGTCCTCAATCATTTGTTGTAATTCGTCTCCATTGTTGCTGATTAGGACAATGTCATCTGCAAACCGAAGGTTGCTGAGACATTCGCCGTCGATGCTCACTCCTATGCCTTCACAGTCTAAGGTCTGAAGTTCGTAAGTTCGGATCCTGCTCCAGTCCACTACTTTTCAGGCATGGAGTGGTGCCGGACACCGGCAAAAAATATATTGCCGACAGCTAGTGGGTCCAGGTGAAACCAAGCTAGGCAGGCCCACTAAGCTTCATCAAAGTCACTTCCTCACCAGAACAGGAATTGGCCTCCCTGGTGCAGTATTCGGCCACTATCTCCCTCATGATTCCGACAAGCCGTACATACCCATGCCCAGTACCCTGTCCCGCATCCCAATTGACCCATGGCGGCGTCAAAGTGGTCCTTTGAAGAGCGGTACACAGGTACACATTTCCTCATACCCAGTGGCATAAGTTTGTTTGAAGGCTGCTGCATTCGAACCGTCCACAAAGACCGATCTGCTCAATTCGAAGATGAACTACCTAGAAATCTAGGTTTGCGGCGAAACATTGAGGCATAGATAGACAGATAGATAGATAAATAGATAGATAAGTACTACTACTTATCTACTACTTCAGTAGTAGTGCGTAGTACTCCTACGCACTGCTACTTGGCGGTAACGGAGTTAGGTGGTGCACTGTGTCCAGTGGGACATGCGACAAAGCAGCCCACCTGCATGCACGCCTGATACAATACACGTCAGTGTGGTGCCAATACCTTTGTCGCTATATTGCTTCAATTCTAATGGCAATAACGTCGCCAATCGTTGTCAGATGGATTCTGCCGGAGTTTTTTCTACGTGGTATTCGCAGATATTCCTTAGTCGCGGAGAAAGAACGCGTAAGCATCTGGATGTGCAGGGGAGCGGAATTCGCTTTTCCCTCCTGCTCGACTGTTAGCAATAAGTGACAGAAATCGAGTTGCTGCGTTGGCCATTGCATTTTCATTCCGCAATTCGGGAAATATGGTTACAGCGCATCCGGAGACAGCAGGCGACAGAAAGCAGTGTGTTAGATCAGCATTGCTGAAAGAGTAAAACCCTTTCTACATTCTTGTTTTTGCTGCCTGCTCGATATTGACAAGGATCGGGCCTCCGCTCGTGCACCCATCTATCTGAGCACAATGGCAGATTATGCGGGTTGCCGAACCACAGCTGATTTGTCTGCGTCCTACACCAGCTGAAGCTTGCAAACAGAATAGTTCGTAATTTGTCTGACAGTGGCCGTTAAATTCACAGACGTGATAACCGATAGGAAGAGAGGCTGATGATCAACATAGGAGTGTTATAGGTCACAGGGGGTAGGATAAATAGTCAGTGATTAGAGTTTGTTTTTAAATGCACGCCACGATAAAAGGAGAGCACTGTCCGTTTACAAGCATTGCGGGTGTGCTTCCACTCTTTATGAATTTCGGCAATTAATTCGCCTGCTTCGTGATGTTTCTTAATTGTGCAGTCCCATCGCCAAGATACCCACGATGGCCTACGATCCACACAAGCCTATGTCGACCGCCATTTTCAACGATTTCCTTGGTATTACTCGTAAAAACGGATATCATTGTGTTTTTCCGGTAAGAATTCTTATATTACACTCTAAAGTTCACCCAGCTATGTCTCTAAGCATGATTGCGGCCTTCCAGAGCCTGAACTAATCCGTCCGTTTACACTTAGCGCCTGGTTATAGAAGCGCCTGGTTACACTTCCGAAAGAATTGATAGCTGAATGACGCCCTGTAGATAGAGAATGCAAATAAGCAAAAAATACCAATGTTTGAAATTGTTATTTAATTAATTATTTCATTTCACATGCCAAAACTACTATCTGATTATGGGGCACGCCGTAGTGGGGGAATCCGGAAAATTTCGACCACCTGGGGTTCTTTAACGTGCACCTTAAGCTAAGTACACGGGTGTTTTCGCATTTTGCCGCCATCGAAATGCGGCAGCCGTGGCCGGGATTCAATCCCGCGACCTCGTGCTCAGCAGCCAAACACCATAGCCACTGAGCAACCATGGCAGGTAAGGTTTGAAATTATATCTTCTTGGCAAGATATAAAGGCACCTTTGCTATAGTGAAAACGTTCTTGTTAGCAAATGCATCCTGCACAAATTTCTAGTACCCTTGTTGCACCAAACAAGAAGTAGTTTAATGATTGGAAAATGTGGAGAGGTCGGCCGGAAAATGGAGCATCTGGCCTGCTACCCTACCTGCAAGAGAAGGGGAAGAGGGGAAGAAAGAGGGTCACAATGGGGGAAGATAATGGGAGGAATGAGGTGAAAGGACACATTGCATAAAAGTGTGAGTCCAGGCCCGTGTCGCCTAAGAAACGTGAAAAAGCACGCATTGCCTCCAGCGTCTGCCAACTCTGTGGCCATACGCCTATAGCAAGAGGTCCTCCGAAGGTGGTCTGTTGTATAAATGCCTCAAGGTAGCTGCCAGTGTCAGTCTTTCGCGCGCATACTCAGGGCACATCACGAGCACATGGTCTATAGTATCTACAACACCACACACTGAATAGTCTGGGGAGTCTGTCCGTCCAATGATGTGCAAGTATTTGCGCGTGAAAGCGACGCCTAATCGCAGTCTGTGTATCAGGCATGTATGAGGGCGTGGAATTCCACGCAGAACAGGAAATTGCATATCGGGATGCAGCTTTTTAAGGCGGACGTGACGAGCGTCTGGCTAGACGCAGTATGTTCTCGTCACAATTCTCATTAATTTCGACAGGAAGGATGTGATGTCTCCTGATATCATCACCAATTTCGATGACATAGTAAAAGCAGCAGAAGAATTCTATACCGACCTGCACATTCCCCAGAGCAGCCAAGCTACTTTCATTCAAAGTACTGATTAACAGAATACAGAGGCTAGATATATAGCTAGCGATGAAGTTAGAATGGCCTTGAAAGACATAACCAGAGGAAACGATACTGGAGAAGATGAAATAACAGTCAATAAATTCAAAGATGGAGGAGATATCATGCTTGAAAAGCGTGCGGTCCTTTACACGCAATGCCTCACGACTTCAAGTGTACCAGAAAGCTGAAAGAACGTCAACATTATACTCATTCATAAGAAGGGAGGCGTTAAAGAATTGACGAAATATACACCCATTAGCTTGTTGCTCTCAGTATTGTATAAAATATTCACCAAGGTAATTTCAAATAGAATCAGGGCAACACTTGACTTCATCCAACCAAGAGAACAGGCTGGCTTCAGGAAGGGATATTTTACAGTTGATTATATCCATTTCATCAACCAGGTGATAGAGAAATCTGCGGTGTACAGTCAACATCTCTATATGGCTTTCATAGATTATGAAAAAGCATTTGAGTCAGTAGAGATACCAGCAGCGATAGAGGCATTGTGTAATCAAGGAGTACAGGAGGCATACATGAATATATTGGCAAATATCTACAAGGATTGCACAGCAACCTTGGTTCTCCACAAGAAAAGTAGAATGATACCTGTCAAGAAAGGTGTCAGGCAAGGAGACACAATCTCTCCGATGGTATTCACTGCATGCTTAGAGGAAGTATTCAAGCGCTTAGACTAGGAAGGCTTAGGAGTGATGATGAACGGCGAATATCTCAGCAACCTTTGGTTTGCAGATGACATTGTCCTATTCAGCAATAACGAGTACGAATTACAGCAAATGATTGAGGACCTTAACCAAGTAAGTGCAAGAGTGGGGTTGAAGCATAATATGCAGAAGCCAAACATAATGTTCAATAGCCTGGCATGGGAACAAGAATTCTGGATCGCCACTCAACCTCAAGAGTTTGTAAAGGAGTACGTTTATCCAGGTCAATTGCTCACAGGGGACCCTGATCATGAGAAAGAAATTTACAGAAGAATAAAAGCGGGTTGGAGTGCATACGGCAGGCACTGCCAAATCCTGACTGGGAGCTTGCCACTATCGTTGAAAAGTAGGGTGTACAATCATTGCATTCTACCGGTGCTAACATATGGGGCACAAACTTCGAGGTTAACCAAGAAGCTCGATGAGCAAGTTGAGGATCGCACAAAGAGCGATGGAACGAAAAATATTAGGCCTAACGTTAGGAGACAAGAAGAGAGTGGTGTGGATCAGAGAACAAACGGGGATAGCCGATATTCTAAATCACATTAAGAGAAAAAAGTGGAGCTATAGACAGGCCATGTAATGCGTGGGATGGATAACCGATGGACCATTAGAGTTACAGAATGGAGACCAAGAGAAAGGAAGCGCAGTCGAGGACGGCAGAAAACTGGGTGGGGCGATGAAGTTAGAAAATTTGCACGCGCAAGTTGGAATCAGCTAGCGCAAGACAGGGGTAATTGGAGATCACAGGGACATGCCTTCGTCCTGCAGTGGACCTAAATATAGGCTGATGATGAAAGGCACAGATATTGTCCGGCGTTTCCAGCGTGTCAGGGAGCGGCCGGTGAAGTCGCATACGCTGCGCCGACGACCGCAGGTTCACCTAAACATTGCCTGCTGTATAAAGCGGCGTGTTGAACGTGACCGGCACCAGTGCTGCGAGCACGTGCTGCCACCGCGATTGTGCACAAGTGCACGTCAAGCGAGCGCATTCGGATTTAGCGTAGGCGAAAAGTCAGTGAAATCTACTCAGTGCAATCCAACTGCAGGCCAGCACACTGCCGGCCAGCCAAGACATTGCACGTTTCACTCTTGTGAGAAAAAGGCTCCGGGGAGAGATATACCTTGTTCAACTCCCTTGCTGGGGACGCCAAACACGCCAAGCACCACCAGGTACGCTGCGTACGTGCTCACGCTAGACTCTAGAGCGTCAACCTTGCGGCGGCCTGGTGTAACTATGTCGCACTTGAGGCCGCATTTTATACGAGGCTTCAGAAGGATATCATTAAGCCCTTCTCTCGACATCCAAAATAGGCGCGCAAGAAACGTGACGACGGTCGAGTTCACAAAAAAGTGCGCCCATGTTGGCCCTGAATGAGCTGAAATTTCAAAGTAAGCCCGTACTTGCTTATTAATGCGAAAGCATCCTATCGCTGATGAGGCGGAAAATCCGGAGTTGGAGTGACCACGCCATGGTCCAAAAAGGGTACGAACCCACGAATATTGGTGGCAGTCGAACCCACGACCTTTGGTGTTAATTAAGGCGAAGTTAATTAAGCCACAGTTTTTAAGGTAGACCTTATTAAGGCACTCGTACCCACGACCTTTGGTGGCTGTCGAAACCACTATCTATGGTGTTAATTAGGCTGAAGTTAATGAGGTACAGTTATTAAGCCACTCAAACCCACGACCTTTGGCGGAAGTCGAACCCTAAACTTTTGGTGGGAGCCGAACGCATGACTATTGGTGTTAATTAGAACTAAGTTAATTATGGCACAATTATTTACGGTAGAGGTGATTAAGGGACTCTAACCGGCGACCTTTGGTGGGAGAAAACAAATACTCACAAGTAACAATGCAGTCGATTGAGAATGTAAAGTAGTTAAACGCATGTCTCGTGAGCGTGCAGGCTTTCGCCTTCATCCTCATAAGCGTATGCAGGTAAATGATGAGCTAGCTTGATTAAAAAGGTAAATAACTTTTTATATTATTAAAGAAAAAGCAAGTTCCGCATTTCGGACTGTCTAGCTATCACCTTTTTTTCATAGCTAAACATGACATAGCACAGAGTAAGTAGGTAGCATACAAAGGACTGGTGATAAAGTATCAGAAAGCAATGCTTCTGGGTCAGGGTCAAACACTTCTGTTCATATATTTTCATCTGACACTATTTGGCTTAGGGCAATACCTTACACAAAACACGCGACTCCTTGGATCATACGTCATACAATATTCAAAGCATCTCAAGATGTGATCAAACGAGAACATTGCACCCCTGTCTCAGAAGTATAAACATGTTGGTTGCTCCAGAAAGTGTAAAATGATTTGTAGAGATTGCAAATTCATCAGTTCATCTCTAACCTTAGGCAATTCTGAGCATCCACATTGACTAGCACTTAGAAGTCTCTGCTCACTAAAACAGTGTTAAAGTAAGAGTCCATGCTGAACGATTGCCCACCTACCGAAAGGTCAAACTTGGCAGAATAATCATAGTGACAGAAAAGTATGTTGCTAAATTTTCATAACACCTTTGGTTGCTATTGTTACGTAGAACGACACAAGGCGGGACTATTTACAGTGAATTTACACTGAAATACACAGCAGCGAAGGTGGTGGACAACCCGCTCACCAGACAGACTCGTCTTCTTTGTCGTCTGCTCCAGGCACAATGTCTCTCTCGGGTTGTGGTAACTTCGTAGCATTAACTCCGGCTGTAGAAGCGCCGTCTCGGTGCACTTCAGCCATTGTCGTTAGAAGGATGACGGTATGCTTTCACTCTGCTGACGTGAACTATGTTACTGGGAGCGATCGCAGGCGCCAAATCGGAGAGACGGGAACAGTCTCGTAGGTGACGTCCGTGACCTGGAGGACGATTTGGTAAGGACCTGTGTAGCGAGATAACTTTTCGGACAAGCCAACACGACGGAATGGACACTACAGGAGAACTAAGAAGCGAACGTTCTGATGCCGGTTGTCATACAGGCTCTTCTACGTCGCTTGTGAGGCCGACAGCCTAGAGCGGGCAATCTGACGCGCTTGATCGGCACGAGCCATGGCATCACGTGCATATTCGATAGGCGGCGCGGCAGCAGCCGGATGTAGGGTGTCAAATGATAACATCGTTTCACGGCCAAAGAGCATATAAAAGGGTGAATAACCGGCGGTATCATGGCACGATGAATTGGAGGTGAAGGTCACGTAAAGTAGCGACAGCTCCGAGTCACGGTAGTCAGATGAAACATACATTGAGAGCATGGCCATGAGGGTGCGACTTAGGCGCTCGGGTGAGGCCATTTGTTTGGGTACGGTAGGCAGTGGTAAACTTGTGGCTTCGTTGAGAAGGAGCGCAAAAGATCGTCTATAGAATTGCGTGGCCTCGATCTGTGAGTAAATCATGAGAGGCGCCATGGCGTAGAGTAAAATCGTGGGGCCAAAATAGGCAACGTCAGTAGCAGTGCTGGTGGGGAGAGCTCGAGAGATTGCAGACCTGGTCGCATAATCGATAGCAACGGCGACCCACTTGTTGCCGGATCTTGACTCAGGAAAAGGACCGAGAAGGTCTAAACCAACCCGGAAGAGTGGTTCGGTCGGGATGGAGAGTGGCCGAAGCAGTCCAGCATGGGGTGCGGCACGACGTTTCCGACGTTGGCATTTATCGCAGGAGGTCACGTAACGTCGAACAGACCAGGCGAGCCCGCGCCAAAAGAAGCGGGGCCGGACACGGTCGTACGTGCGGGATAAGCCAAGGTGACCAGCAGTTGGTTCGTCGTGAAGCTCATGCAGGACTGTTGAACGCAGATGTTTAAGCACAACGAGAAAAAGCTGAAGGCCATCGGACTGGACGTTACGACGGTAAAGTGTGCCATTCATGAGGACGAACATGCGCAGTTAGGTGTCGTTAGGTGCGGATTCCAGCTGTTCAACGAGCGATCGCAAAGAAGCATCACGACGTTGTTCGTCACCAATCTGGAGAAACTGAGACGGACAAAACACAGAGCCTAGGTTTGATGTCCGATCCGTCTGGTTGGTCAACACAGCAACGGGACAAGCAGTCCGTGTCCAGATGGAGGAGGCCAGACTTGCAGGTAACTGAGTAAGACAACTCCTGAATTCACAGCGCCCAACGACCATGTTGTCCAGTAGGGTCCTTCAGTGATGAAAGCCAACAGAGAGCGTGATGATCTGTGACAACACAGAAAGGGCGGCCATACAAGTAAGGGCGGAATTTCTAAACCGCCCAGACAAGGGCAAGACATTCCCGTTCCGTAAAAGAGTAATCGCGTTCAGATTTCGAAAGGAGACGGATTGCGTACGTAATACCACGATCAATGCCTCTTTGGTTTTGGCCCATAACTGCACCGATGCTGTGAGCACTAGCGTCTGTGCGCACATCTACGAGAGCAGCTGGGTCAAAATGGGCAAGAATAGGGGGAGTAATTAGGGCGGTTATCAGCTCAGAGAAGGCGTCAGCTGAGTAGAGGACCCCAACAAAGCGGGACATCTTGTTTAAGAAGGTCAGTGAGCGGACGTTCGAGTGCCGCAAAGTTTTATTGCGATAACAATTATATATACACTCCTAGCGGATTTCTGCGGTTGCCGTGGCAGTGAAGTTCCGTATATAGTCCAAAGGCGATAAAATTTTCGCCGCGCGCCGTATGCTGCATGTGCGAGTGAACGCGCGAGGGACGCACGCTTTCACAGAGAGCGAACGCACGGCGGAGAGCAAAAGCGACTTCCGTCGCGCGAACGTACGTAGGGGGATGGGAGGGAGGGAGGGAGGGAGGGAGGGAGGGGGACGACGCTGTGCTGTGGCACCAACTGCGTATCGTGCGACCGGGTGCAAGAGGAACTGGAGACACAATCTCGCACCCGAAAAGAGGAAAGTGGCAACGCAGTGTGGGAGGGAGGGGGTCCAGCTTCTACTCTGCCAGAACTGCATCCTTGTACTTTGCCCGGCTGCGGGCGGTCGCGCGCACCGTATTTTGAAAGCGATATGCACACGGCTCCTACGTTTGTATGCACTGTGCTTTCGCCAGTCAGTTTCCGTTGAAGCGATAGACCG
This sequence comes from Dermacentor silvarum, assembly GCF_013339745.2. Taxonomy (NCBI): domain Eukaryota; kingdom Metazoa; phylum Arthropoda; class Arachnida; order Ixodida; family Ixodidae; genus Dermacentor; species Dermacentor silvarum. The sequence continues at coordinate 87,192,112 of NC_051160.1, forward strand.
CACGAACCTTCACTCGCTGAAGGCGCGCTTGCTCACGCTAGCGTTTTGACAGTGGTTGTCTGCCGTCATCGAGTGTGATCTATTCATGTTTGCTTGGGCTCGCTGACACCAGGCTTGTTAATCCAGTTAGTAAGCGAATGTGTCCAAGTTTATGCAGTCGATAAAACTACTACCCTTAATCCGTATTACTCCGCATTACTCCGTACCCTTACTCTACTAATTTGCTATGGCAATTGATGCTTCGCCTTTAGGGCGAAACAGCAACTTTTTTCACGAAACAGCGAAAGTAGGAGCACAGCCCCACGAAACTACGAACATCATGGACAGGCGTGAAATTCATTACAGCGCGTACCTTCGCTGGGTCTCGTCGGACAGCGGAAGCGTCAACAAGGTTGCCCCCCGCACAGTAATTTGACGAAGAGCAAAGTGGCACTTCGAGAAATTTAACTGAAAGCAAGCTCGTCGGAAAACTGCTAGAATGGCCAAAAGCCGCTCAAGCTGTATTGCGAAAGTTGGTGAGGAAATTATCACGTCATCTAGGTAACATAAACACGTCGACCATTTAAATAATTGAAGCAGTGTCGATCATTATCTCAAATGTAGCTTGTACGTTGCAGAGACCGAAAGGCATGGCCTTGAACTGGTAAAGGCTGTCAGGAGTCACGAAGGCGGTCTTCTCGCGACCCATGTCATTTCCAGGAATTTGCTAGTAGCCCGATTGAAGACCCAGGGAGGAAAAGTAGGTGGCACCATGGAGGCAGTCGAGGGAATCGTCAATACGTGTAAGAGTGTACACGTCCTTCTTAGTGATTTTGTTGAGGTGCCGATAATCAATGCAGAAACGCCAGGAGCCGTCTTTCTTTACCAATACTACGGGGGAGGCCCAGGGACCACATGATGGTTCGACAATGTCTTTCTTAAGCATTTCTGCCACTTCTTTTTGAATCACTCCGCGATCTGATTCGGACACACGGTAATGTTGACGGTGAATGGGCAATGAGTCACCATTGTTGATTCGGTGGATGAGAATCTTAGTCTGGCTCAGGGGTGGATCACGGATGTCGATAATGTCGCTGTACGAGGCCAAACCCGGCAGAGAGTGTTGGCCTGATCGGGCGAAAGGGCCGACCCAATCAATTTTTAGAAAAAATGAGTCATCATAACTTGGGGACCGGGACACTTCAGCTTCTTCAGGAGCAGTTGTAGCGACAACCTTGGCGTCATGGTCTGCTATAGCTACCAAAATTTAGTGGCGGGATGAACACGTATCTGCTAATGTGGCGATGGTATGTGGCACAGTAAGCTTGGGCGTGCGACGTACGTCAGTAATCGAAATGATGATATAGTCGCCATCAGGAACGGGAGGGGTCCGTGACAAACACGCGTACGTGATGGCTCGAGGCGGTAGGCGAACAAATGTGGTGGGGCGTTACACAGGCATCCGATAAAAGAGGAAGATCGATGCAGAGTGTATGAGAAGAACAATCAATTAACGACGAGTGTGCCGAAAGAATGTCGAAGCTCAGCAGGGATCAAGGACGGCAAAAAGGACAAATGTGACGACCGGCAATACTGAGACGGGCGGCGCACATTCCTATCACTTGAACAGCACTACCATCGGCAAAACGTATTGTCTGTGTCGTAGAGGGCACCATAACCTTCTGCAGGCGGTGGCAAAAAGGGGCGCTCATAATAGACAACTGTGCGCCCGTGTCGATGAGGGTGGTCACAGGAACATTGTCGACTTTCACTTCTAGGAGGCTATGGTAAGTGGGGAGCGTCAGTAGAGGATTTGCATGGGACGATGGCATTACAGCTTCACCTCCATAAGCTGCAATATCTAGTTTCCTGGCGGCGAGCGTCCAGAGAAAGGTGGAGAGGAAAAGCGGTGAAGCTGTGGAGTGCGGGATCGGCAGCATTGCGGCGACGGGGAGGACGACGAGTAATAAGTAGGGGAAGCAGCGACTGAACGTCTAGAACGGGTAGGGTGCATGGAGGTAGGGAAGGTCTGGCAAGATGCATAGCTCCAACGACGACGGCAATAGTGAGCAATGTGACCGGCCTGATGGCAGAAGCAGTTAGGCTGACCGTCGAGCGTTGTCTATTCCGTAGGATTGCGGAAGAAGAAAGGAGATGTGTAGGATCGTCGAGCGGGCCCAGAGGAATAAGGTCAAGCATCAGGACGAGTAAGTGGGCACGCTGATGGAAGGCCGAGATTTGCGAACTCCTGCCTGACTTCAGCTTGAACGAGGGACACCGGTGGCTGCGATGGGTCACTGGCGTGCATTGTGAACAGAGGGATTGAATGGCTGCAGGACAAGCAGCTTCAACCTCACGACGAACAATGCACGTTACGTGGTCATAGGTGGGAGGCTGGCGAACGTAATCACACGATGAAGTCGCCGCCCGATTGATCAGCCGGGTAAATCTCTGGGTTATACGGCGGCTCTTGGCGGGTTCAAAGGGCAGGCACCCTTCGATCATTGTGTCGATAGTATCAACGTTTATACGCACGGGCAGGTTAAATGAATCGTCGTTGATACCGTTTAGCACATGAGAAACCCTCTCGAACTAAGGGATGTGCTCGTCAACCCGGCGGCAAAGAGCGATAACGTACTGAATGTAAGCGACATATGACTCGGAGGATGTCTGTGCACGAGTCACAAGTTCATTCGGCGCAGCAAGCTGCCGACCAGTGCTGTCACCGAAAAGGTCGCAGATCTTCTCTTTGAAAAAGTCCCAGCTTGTAATGTGAGTGTCGTGCGTCTCGAACCACACCGGTGTTCGGCCATCGAGGTAGAAACGCGTTGGTGAGTATAAGGGTCGAGCCCCACCTGAGCCTGGCGCTGATCCGTTCGTAAAGGTTGAGCCATTTGTCGACGTCAGCTCCATCCTGGCCGGAAAACACGCCAGGATCACGAGCAGGAGGCAGAACGATGTAGGTGGGAGCCGCGGGAGGGGCAGGTGGGGAAGATGATGAGCCTGCACCGACTGACATGGTCAGAACCGTGATCAGGCGACCGTTCCAAAGCTCCGTGATGGGTACAGGGAAAACCGCCACCTTCATCACATAGATGTTACTAAAACGACACAAGGCGGGATTATCTACAGTGTATTTACACTGGGACACGCAGTAGCCAAGATGATCGACAGCCTTCGCACCAGACAGACCTGTCTTCTTTGTCACCTGCTCCAAGTAGAATGTCTCTCTCGGGTTGTGATAACTTCGTAGCAATATTGCGACTCTACCTGCTGGTCTCCTTCAGCCAATTGACGTTCCAGGCGAGCCGTTTTATCGAGTGGGCCTGGAATTGCTGGGTCCCTTTCCAATTTTCACGAAAGGCAACAAATGGATTGCAGTCGCTACGGATTATACCACTCGATTTGCAATTACTCGAGCGTTGCCAACCAGCTGCGCCACAGAGGTAGCCGACTTCCTACTGTACGACGTCCTCCTCCAACATGGTGCTCCACGTCACCTACTCACAGATCGCGGTCGCTGCTTCCTGTCTCGTGTGGTTGACGATCTACTTCGATCATGTGCTACTCATCACAACGTCACGACCTCATATCACCCTCAAACCAATGGGCTCACCAAACGCTTAAAGGGATACGGACACAAAAGTTGGCGGGTGGTTTTTTGCGTCGGAACAAAATTTGAACTGTTGAAAATGACGAATACAACGAGCTGCTTTGAAAAAAAGAACGAGAAACATCTTTTTTTTTTGCGAATTTCTGTTGCACCTTGCCTCCAAGCGGCCGCCGGCAGACGCTTAAATTTCACGTCATGACCCCCACCGGCGCGCGCGCGCGGCCAATTTCAGCCACAGCCGTCGCAGTGTTTCCGGGGGTGTCGGTCCCTTGCAGAGTTTGTTTAAACCCTTTCGGCGATCTTCGCACGTGGTCCGTCCGAAACACTATCCCCGTCGGCGCTCCACGCAGGTGGTGCGTCTTACATGTGCCTTCCCGCGGTCGTCGCTCGGTATTGACGCGTTCGTCGCGGCGGAAGGAAATGCCCAGACATTGCTGTTATACCAGCATCATCGGTCGTGACACGCCGTCGCACACGTTTCCCAAAGACAAGAAGGTGCGTAACCTTTGGATATATGCCTATTAGTCATCACGCACAGCCTGGAGACCTCTAAAGATGACTTCATTTGCGCGGACCACTTCGTCGACGATGATTATGTGGCCAGCCCTACTGTGCTGAAAAGCCCTGTCATGCCGCTCACAAGGCAATGCTTTCCTGACGCTGTGCCATCGGTCTTCTCACGAAAACGCAAGGCAGAAATGATCAGCGACGCGTTGGAAAAGAGGAGGCGAAAAGATGTCGGTACTGTTTTCGTTCACTTGCAGCCTTCTTGAGCAGTGTGAGGGCGAGGCTGGGGCGAGAAGCCCGAGGCTGGGCACGAAGGCAGTAATGTCTTTAAAAATGTTGGCAAAGTATAGTAAAACAATACAAGGCTAGCGAGCGCGACTCACGAGATCAGACACACACACATCCCGGCTTCTCCACAGAAAAAAACTGGGCAGAACGACAGACAGGTGCTGCCATCTGTCGGCATAAACTACTATTCAGTCATCCACGCAGTGCTGGAAAAATTAAATTACGGGGTTGTACGTGCCAAAACCACGATTTGATTATGAGGCACGCCGTAGTGGGGGACTCGGGAAATTTTGACCACCTGGGGTTCTTTAACGTGCACCTAAATCTAAGTACACGGGTGTTTTCACATTTCGCCCCCATCGAAATGCGGCCGCCGTGGCAGGCAGTGCTGAAGTGCCCCGCAGCTGCCTCGCCTGCGTGCGCTCTTGAAAAAGCAAGTTTACAGAGGAAATGACAAACAATTCTTGCACAAGTGTCTGGTGCAAAGCGAAATCGTCGCGCTACGGTTCGCGAACCCTGACTGGCACTTCCACGGCCGCCTGCTCTGTTTCGTCGCTTGACGCGGAAGGCTCGTAACCGTAAGCGGTAATATTTATTGCCGAGTTGGAATGGTCCTCGTCTTCATACATGTTCTCATCGCTGGTAGAGGCACCAGAACTCAAACCCATGCTCGCAAAGGAGGCGTAGGCACGCTTCGAATGACCGCGGCCGGCCGGCTGGCTATCCGACAAGTGAGTCGTGACGTCACGCCTTCCAACTCCCGCGGGTCGGGCGGCGAGGCGCGCGCTCACAAAAACGCCATAAATAAAGCCATTGGCTCAAAAATGAGCTAAGTGACTACTTATTTTCGATATAATCAGACACGGAGGATTCATTTTCAGCATTTTCGTAAAATATTTAGATTTCGTGTCCGTATCCCTTTAAACCGTACACTGACCGACATGCTTTCCATGTGGGTTTCCGATGACCACCACGATTGGGACGTTGCGCTTCCGTTCGTCACATTTGCATACAACTCATCGCGTCATGAAACTGCCGGCTACTCGGTCTTCTATCTTCTCTTTGGACGCCATCCCTCGCTACCATTTGACACCTTGCTCCCTTCTGATCCGGCCTCCACGCCCACGACTTCCTATGCACAAGATGCCATCACGCGTGCACTCGTCGCGCGCACAGTAGCCCGCGCTCGGATCTCGTCATCGCAGTCGGCACAAAAGGCCATCCACGATCGTCGACACCATGATACTGATTTTCCACCGGGCTCTCTCGTCCTTCTCTGGCTCCCATCTCGTCGTGTCGGCCTCTGTGAAAAGTTAATGTCGTGGTACGTCGGGCCCTACCGCGTGCTGGGCCAGGTGACTCCGGTCACCTATGAGATATCTCCCATGGCATCCACCTCATCGAATGCCGCACCACGAAATGACATCGTACATGTTTCCCGCCTCAAACTTTACAAGTGGGATAATTCATTTTGACCACAACAAGCACCGGGACGTCGCAATGTCATTATGCACCGGGACGGTGCATAATGTCATGAGCAATGACAAAGACAAAGACGTTGTAGTGGGGCTGGGTCGGAGGCTCTCATGTCGGACTGAAACCTGCTGGAAGCTGTGCGCTCTGTGCAGTCTTGACTAGACAAGCCCTAGCCGTTTACTGTTAAATAAATACTCCCTGTAACAATATTATTGAAATAGATGGCAAAAAACATCGCAGGTGAAATTAGTAGTTGTAGTAAACAACTTTAGTTCGGGAAACCGTCCATTTCGTACGAGGAGATGGCTGTCAGGCCATGCCTCCTCACCACCTCCACAGTGCGTTTGATGGCCCGGAGCTGGGCAACGTACTGTTGTAGAAAATTTTGCTCCTGCATGAAATACTGGTGAATGATGACGCAACAGAGTTGCTTTGTGAGGATAGGATAGGAATAAACTTTATTTGTCCAGCGGTTAAGGCTGTTGGTGCCCGGGGCTAGGCTGCCAGGGGTCCATCGCCGGAGAAAAATCTTTCGAGATCCTCGGCAATGGCCCTGGCCCGCTGGACGGCCCACTCCTGGTCCTCGGGCGCCTCGCTGAGGAGGGCGGCTTGCCATCTCTCAGCGAGGCGCCCCGCTTCAGAAGGTCCTGCTGTTATCTTCCCCCTTCCTCTTGTTCCTTCTTCTTCAGGGCGTTGACATTCCCAAAGTATATGGGCCATATCAGCCCGTTCGTGCTCGCACGCTCTTACATAATAGTTACTTCCTACGCAGTTATTAAGTTTTGTAAGGCTTAGGGAAGCTAAGTAGTATAGTAAAGTGTGTACACTGGTGCTGAGGAACTGGGAATAATATTCGCAGCTTATTAGGGATTAGTGCAAAACATACTCGATTGTAAGAGACCAAATACACATTTTACCCCAAAGTGCTCGCTTGTCTTAACCCATATACGAAGGCCTGTGAGGACCAGAGAGGGTACAATACATTGACTTACACTGATCACAATTATCAAGTCCCATCATCCACCTAGCGCCAAGAGACAATAGGATGTGCAGCTATTCGTACAGTGAGAAGACTAGAATAAGAGAGCATCAAGTCAGTTGAAAAATAGATTTGAAATTACGAATGAGGTGAACCGCAGTCATCCATTATTAACGACAAGGAGTCGTGATTGCACTCCCAGATGAAGCATCTATTTGGCTATAAGTTTTGCAGGCTATTTAGAACAACACTCCCATGCAGTTTTTACATGAGCAGCTGATTCTATATGACATTGTATAAAACAAGCATTGCAGTTATAATTTTGTTTTGCTATAAAGTAGGAACCCTCACATGCATTTAAAGTTGTAACCCAAGCAAGAACTAGTGTTGGTAATATCGATGAATGATTAATCGATTATTCGTCTAAATACATCCCGTGAAACGGTTAATCTTCATCGATGTCCACATTTCATTTATTCGACTTATTCGATTAGACATATTCGATTATTCATTTTCGAGAGTTTGACAGGAGTGGCGCGAAAAATTTTAAATCGTATTGGCATGGCGGCACACGAACAGTGACTGTGCGGCTGGGGTAGAGCGACTGTCGGCCTTATGCAGCATGCGCGCCAGTTTGGAGGAAACATTTGACATAGCGATGGTTTTAAAGTCTATTCCAGCTAATCTATTGCGTCCGAGCATCTATTATTGCGTGCTGGTTGTGTGGCCATTCAAAGAAGAGCATGCATGTGGTTTAAATTCCTAAACCAGTAATTTTCTATTCTCCTGCGCATATTGCAGTTACTTGCATATTTCAGTTAATAGACCATCCCTAGCAAGAACGAATGGACACAAAATAAGGCGAGTTCAGCCTGGTTCATGACTGCGACCAGCGTGTCCTCTTTAAATGGACTTCTTTCGGTTGCTTTGTGCCACGTTAACCATAAAGACGATAGACAGGCATAACCCTCGCATAAAAATAGATGACGAAAACCGACAGGGAAGGAGAGCCCAAGCATAAATTATTCAGTCGGTTAACTACTAAAAGAATCAAGACATTGTTGATGGAACATTAAGTGGAAATTATTTCCCTTACCGGAAAAAGTGCTATCCGAACGTGCGACGTACAAAGGCGCATCGAGAACGAAGGCGGCGAACGCAGATCCCGCCATTGTGGTGGTAAGCCGTAGGCGAAAAAACACAATGCAGCTGTTGCAACAACGCACTGATGCAAAACGCATGGAGATCAGCGTTGGCACCATTAATGACTGAAGTTGATATCCTATAAGTGTACAGCATGTCTTAGAACAGCCCCCAACTAGCACACCGCACCAACCCACGACCGAGCCATTGGAAACAATGCGTACGCCAGCGACCGTTTTTTTTCCTCAAACTTCCTGCCTCCAAGTGTTTCCAGCACGGTATCGGATGCCTGTCAAATTTAGAGCCGGTCTGCTTGACTACGACTGACGTGATCGCAGCGCGGTGGCTAGCACTAGTGAATACGACCCCGCTATACCATCACATTGGTAGCTACCGTACTGCGATCACGGCGACACCAGCGTTTCACTCCTGCCGTCAGTCCCAGCTGCGCGAGAAGGAAGTATGGTTTCAAGGCATATAGTAATATACCCTTGATTGTTGAAATTCCGGTGCGAAATTACTCAACATTGAAGCGAGCTTCTTATGGTTCTTCTTATGGTTTCTTTTGTCTAGAGCGTTTTTGTTCGTTAACGCCGAGGGTCACCGTACCATTAACATGCTGTTCGATATTTTATGCAGTTTAAAAAAAAACGTTTATAAAGTTGTGGAGTTAGACGTTCTGTATGCGTTTATCAAAATGGACTCTGGTGACACCAGTACTGGGTTGTTGCCGCATATAGAATATGTACTAGTATAGTTCAGGCGCTTAGCTTACGTTTAGACGAAATTCTAGTTTCAGCCTTATTGTAGCCCAAGATGTCTATAGCCACTTGTAGCCGTTTCAAGACGTTGTTAAGTGGTTCTGTGTTTCGTGGGATAGACCGATGTCACTTACTTCCGCCCGCTGTGACATGCTTCCATATGTATTGCACTCAAACCCTGAAATTGAATTCGGAGGTATTACGTGCCACCAGCAAGATATAATTATGAGGCATGCCGCACTAGGGAACGCTGGAATAATTTTGATCAGCTCGGGTTCTTTACTGTGCGCGTAAAGCGAAGTACATGAGCCTTTTAGCACGTGATGAGGCAGCCATGTCTAGGAATCGAACACGCTACCTCATTTTTAGTATCGCAAGGCCAAGTTACATCAGCGTCACTAATACTTTCCATCTGCTTCTATGGCCTACTTGCGCAATCTGCGGCTCTAGACATGTTTTGTATTTTCTATTCTGCATCACATGTTCCTCTTTTTTCCTATAGTATGGCTGGAAGTTCGCAGATAAAAACGATTATATTAACGACTCGTTGAGACCACCCTTGTACAATGGCTGGACATTTCGAGTGTTCTTTTACGCCGAGGATGCGTGAGTATATTTTAAAGCTATATTGGTTTTTGTATAGCGAACGATAGAACGCAACGCCGAACTGAGAAGTACTAACGCCTTCATCACTATTCGTTTATCTTTAGGAAAGATAGTCACATTATCCCCGCGTAAACCGGGATAATGTAGTTAAGGAGGCTAATGATAACGTAGTTAAGGAGGCTGGAAATGACGCAGGTGTTCTTGATTTTTTTTACAACGAATGTTGCCTGAATGCTGGCTAGAGTGGTGTGCTGTATCACCGAATCGTTTACTGTGCGCTTGTACTTGTTTGCTCTTGTTTTAGACGCGTGTTTTGTGCGCAGCACGCAATAATTATTACAGCCATATTTGTTTGCGCATAACCTCAATACGTATAGACTATGCAATTTTCAATAGACAAACATTGGACCGCTATGTAGAATCTTTTGTTCTTGTCTTGTGAGGTGTGCGGCGCACTCTTCAGAAAAATGAGTTCGTAAATAAGCACATACGCGTAGGCACATGGACAACAGCAGCACTGCACCTAAGACACCCTTATGTTGTTCGATACAGGCACGCACACCGGGTCGATGCTCTAAAATTACTAAATAGATTTGTAACCTCATATCACGATGTCACAATTGGCGAAGCTCAATTTGCGAACCCTTGCTATCCGACTCAGGGGAAATTAACGATACCATAACTTAAAGATACCGCGCGCCGTTAGGGCATCATCAAGTCTGGCCACCGATTAGAGATCAGGGAGACCTGTACGCCTCACCCCAGCTTCTCTGACCCAGCCATCCTACCTCCTGAATTCTAGGGTCCCGCGATCCGTCGGGGCACCCTCACGCAGTGCGCGACGGCGCACGCGCAGTGATGCACCCTATCGATGATGATGACGATGATTTATTCGCACCCCCTTTGAATCGGGGCGGTGACAAATAGTCCCCAAGTCTGCTTGATTTAGTCAGGTACACTGTACATGTTCTATTTTTGTATATCTCTAATTAATCTCTTTCTCTTTTTTTCCCCCAAATCTACCTTCCGACCACTACGTGTGATTTTAAGAGATCAGGTCGTATCAATCTCTTTCCAGCTTTTTTTCCACCAGTACCCTAATCGTCTCTTGCTTATCTCTACGGCTGATCGGTTTATGTTTCTTTCCACTTTAAACCCAAGCGCTTCTGGAAGTTGTGCGTTCCCTACGGTTCTCGCTAGGTGCATCCCTTCACGTTCCATTAGGATGTGCTGAATGGTCTCCGGATCTTTACTGCAGCATACACATGCCTCATCTAGTTCAGAATATTTGCTCCGGTATGTTTTGGTCCTTAGGAAACCGGCTCGAGCCTCAAATAGCAAAGCACTGCCCTTCGTGTTATCGTACAGATTTTCACTTCTAATTTTACAGCGTCAGTTGTTATGGGCTCATTCCAATAGCCGTTTCGGGTCGCGATGACGCCGCCGCGTAACCGCTGTCACCGGAAACGTGAAAAAAGTACCCGATTCCCGCCGGAATCGAACCCGCACCCGCTGCGTGACAGCCGGGTACTCTACCACTGAGCCACGCAAGCGCTTGCTATCGGGCCGCGGAAAATACCCTAAGGCAAACGCAGGGTGAGACAACTCGAGCCTGGGTCAGTATGGTGGCGCCATCTGGGTAAGATGCCTCCAAACGCAGCGTCCGCAGGTGCAGACGACGATATGCGATTCAGTCGAGGTGCGTAATCAACGTGCTCCCGAGTTGCCGAGCCTCCGCCAGTATGGTGGCGCCATCTAGTTAAGGTGCCTGCAAAAGCGGCGCGCCCTACATGTAACTTGCAGTTCTAAGGCTTGATCGGGCTCAGCAGACTGCTGTGCAGAGAGCATTACAAACCGCAGCTCACCGTCGACGCCGGGGGGACAGTTCAGATCGTTCTCGTCAAAACGAGGCGAACAGACTGCCGCGAAGACCCTGTTGTGAGTGGTGCCCAAATTGGAGCTACTCTTGAGCCGCTCCACCCTTTACGCTGTGACTGTGCTGCGTGTGCCGCGCGGGCCTGTGACTTTTTTTCTTCTCATTTTTTTCTTCTCATCTCCATGGTCCTTTTTGTTTCCATTCTTTGCATCTAATGCACTGTTTCTATTTCTCTCACTTTCTTCCTGATGACTCCTGGTTGTCTATTTACAGTTTTGATTATCGTGTACTTGGTTGTCAACTTCCTTGACCTCTTCCTCCATTCTATGTCCACGCTTTTCAGCTACCGATATCTGTGCACTTTAGCCGCCAGTTTAATTTCATCCATGTTCTGGAGCCTTTCTTCGAAACTAATTTTACTCTGTGCTTCTCTGACTTAAAAAGAGGCCCAACCTATGTCACCCTGCACTGCCTCATTTGTGGTTTTTACCGTGGGCTCCCAATGCCAACCAGCCTACTGATCTTATGTTAACTCTCAACCCCGACAAGATATCTTATTTTAAGCATAGAATGACATCTGCGAATGTTAGCGCTGGCACCATTACTCCTATCCTGATTCCACGCACCACCTCATACTCATTGTGGCCCACATTGCTCTGTGTTTTATTATTGCTGCAATCCGCTTCCCCTTTATTTTCAGATTATCTTGGTGGATGCTTCAGTAATTCTTTCCTTCGTTTATGTGTACCCTGAGGTACTTATATTGCTTGACTATGGGTATGACTTGCTGTTGTATTGACACCACGTAATTACTCGTCTCTTCAATACAGATCATAATTCCAGATTTTTCGGTCCTAAACATATTGCCTAGATTTGTCGCTGCGTTGCCACAGATTTCCGCCAGTATCTGTAAATCTTTTTTATTGTCCACTTGTAGCACAATGTCGTCTGCACACATCAGTCCAGGGACCTTCTGTTGTACCATTTGTTAATTGCGCATGTGGGATAAACCAAACCCTAATTCGCTGTTTTCCAGTCGTCTTTCTATACCAATTAACGTAAAGCGTGCACAACAATGGAGACAGAGGACATCCTTGCTTCAACCATTGGTGAATTCCCGCCATTTCATTACCTTTTCGACCTTCCCATACAACTTGTACTTGGTTGTCTCTATATATCTCCCTCACCAGCTCCACGAAGTCGTCATCTATGCCTTCGTGCTTAAGAATCAAAGATGACGCTCCCCGTCATCTAGCGGAGGGCGGGGCAATTAACTGGGAAAGTACTTGGCGGCGGCATGACACAGGGCGAAAGCGACACAGAGGCATGTATCCCACCCTGCATACTTCGTATTTTATATCCTTAGTTGCATACAATTGCTATGTAATCTCGGCATGACGAAGTATGATTTAATACGTTTGTAATGTTCATACGATATGTACGAGTCACCTCGCCAACCATGGCTTTCTAAAAGTGGTTGCAAGATACCCAGATATCAGACACGCTTTACTCGTCTGAAGTCGGCTGAATAGACGTTTCCTGCACAATGTAATATGTGAATGACCAAGCTACGAAACAATTTACTTGATTTCAACTATTTAGTCATTTGTAGTTTGTGAAGTACGACTCTTCAAGTTTAGGAGTCACCGTTCTGGCACTGTCTTGTTTTACAACGTACGTGGCAATGTTTCACCACGGTAAGGACAATACGCACTTTGTGCACACGTCACGCACAGAGAGAGTAGACGCGTTTTGTGCCGGCAACAGAAACCAACGCCTCTATTAGACAGAGAGAAATGTTCTCGATATTGAATGGCATGCCTTTCAGAGCTGCAGTAGAAAATTTATTTTACTCTTGATATTTTAACAGTCGAGGACGGCAGAACACCACGTGGGATGATGAAGTCAGGATATTCGCAGGCGCAAGTTGGAATACGCTAGCGCAAGACAGGGGTAATTGGAGATAGCAGGGAGAGGCCTTCGTCTTGCAGTGGACATAAATATACGCTGATGATTATGATGATTTTAACTACAAAAATATATCTGCAATGAATCACCGTCCCGGGAATAACAGCCTGGTACGAGCTGCTACTGCCAAATTTATAGCCGTATATCATTCATTGCACTCATCGAACGGTACAAAATATTCAGGCTTAATAAAATCTGGTACAAACAATACAGCTTGTATGGGTGCATGCCTATTGAACAGTTTTCACGCGGAAGAGTCGATGCCAGTAAAACGGCCATGACAAATGAAGTACTTCAACGCACCTCTGTCGAAAGGTTGACAACTTCTTGTCGACATATAGAATTTGCCAGAGAAATCCAGCATCACCTTAATTCAACAATGCGTATCAATGGACACGTCTGCGTAGTTACATATCTCAGTCAGAGAAACTTCGGTTAGTGCGGCTGGCAGCTTTCGACGACATCAGGTAATTGTGCTTACAACGCGTCGCATAGGTGCTCACCGCTTCCTGTGTGGATATCGCCGAAGTAAAAAAAAGATAAAGTTTTTTTCTAGAAATACTGGTGGCAAAGCCGAACTCCTGAGTCATTTTTCCTCGTCAGGTTTGTTTATCTCTGAACGGACAAGCTTTGAGACGCGCCAAATCGCTATCTGGGTCGGCGTGTTTGGGGTCAATGGTATGGCTATCCACACAGTCAAGTGGCAAATGAGAGAATTGAAACTAATATTCAGCGTCACATATGCGTGCGCAAACGTATATAGTGCAACAGCTCATGCACCTTCTTTTTTGAAGAAAGTGCATGAGCATCAAGAAGCTGCACGGTGCATGAAGAAGGGGCATAAAATGAATTTAATTTACAAAGGCAAGGACGGAAAAGATTGAATTGACTTATATAGGCCGTGGACCATTACATCGGTAATATTACCCCCAGGAAACGCGTTTATTGATATGCCAGGTAGAGTTAGCGTGATGGCCTTGACCAGCTGAGTGCCTATCGAGATTCAGCTAGCCAGCCGCACATCGTCTTCCTCCACTTCAACAGTCTTGGATGTCTCGTATCCTGTTGAGTCTTAAACCCAGAGCGAACGTGAAGATGAAATTGTGTACGGTTTTATAGCGTAAGCTGGTATGGGCTCATTCCAATAGCCGTGTCGGTTGGCGATAGTGTCCGCCGCCGCTGGTGACCGTAACCGCTAGCGCCGGAAATGCGAAAAAAGGTACCCGGTCCCCGCCAGGATCGAGCCCTGGCCCGCTACGCAGGAGTCGGATACTTTACCACTGAGCCACGCAAGCGCTTGCTATCAGGCAGCGGAAAAATTCCCTATAAACGCGCCAGGCAGGCGCGGAGGCACAGACGACGAGCTGTGATTCAGACGAGGCGCTCAATCACCTCGTTCCCGAGCCTCCCGCCAGTATGGTGGCGCCATCTAGTTAAGGTGCCTCCAAACGCAGCGTGCGCAGGCGCAGACGACGAGATGCGATTCAGACGAGACGCGCAATGAACGCAATCCCGAGCTTCCCGCCAGTATGGTGGCGCCATCTAGTTAAGGTGCTTGCAAACGCAGCGTGTCCGACATGTAATTTGCATATAGCAGTTGCATGCTGCATGTTACTGGACCTAATTAACTCAAGCAGGCTAAGTGACTATTTGTCACCAGCCTGGTTTGAAGATTCCAATAAGTAATCATGATCATCTTCATCAACACCAACGACAACGGACCGTGGCACGTATCAAGAGATGTGAGATGTGCGCCATGTATTCTGGATACCTCTTGGCTACACGTTATGGCGTCTCCTTGCAAGGTACGAACCGCTGCTGAAGAAGCGAATCGTGGATATACGTGCGCGGCTACGACCAGGTATCATCGGGCTCAGCAGAGTGCTGTGCAGAGAGCATTACAAGCGCCGTCGACTGCTGAGATTGTTCTCGTCAAAACGAGGCGAAGAGACTTTGCCGCGAAGACCCTGTTGTGCATGGTGCCGAAATTGGAGCTACTCTTGAGCCGTTCCACCAGCTAACGCTCTCACTGTGCTGCGCGTGCCACGTAGGCCTGTGACATTTTGTCTCAAATGTTGAGCAGATACCGTATTTATGCGATGATGTATACGAGAACGAAGAAACGATGGTGGCACCTCTTGCTGCGAAGCGTTTAGGACTCCGGCATGTTTAGCAGAATATTCGCCACTTCATGACGCTGGTAGGTGCTGAGCGACTTGTTCACCAGGGGCGTAGCCAGGGGGGGGGGGGGCGGCTTCAGCCCCCCCCCCCCCGAAATTTTTTTGTGCTGTCATGCACCGCCGACCAAAACAACCACCGGCGCCGGGAATCATTCTGGATTTTATCTACAATGTCTTTTTCACGCTCGAAAAGACATTTCGGAACGAACATTGCGAACTCGGGCTGGATTTCGTGGCAAAACCCCTGCACCTGGAGTCACATAACGCAAGAAGCCCCATCAGAGCACAACATTTCAAGGGCTTTTCGATAGCGAGCGGGCGCGTCGCGGCATCTCGCAGCGGTCGCGGAATCTACGGAGCGCATGGATTTCAATTCCGAAACTTTATGGGTAAAATGTTCTCATAAAGTCTTGACTCGAAAGGTGCGCTGACATTTCCAAAGGCGTGCTTTAGATTTTCACAATTCTGGAACTTTATGGGTTTAATTTTCCTTTAAACTCGGGCCAACATGCGCGCACTGGAGAGCCCTCGTGTTCAAGCCGTTCCAGAAATCGAAGCACGCGCTCGCAATCTTCCACACGCGAAAATGCTAAATATCACCCTAACTGTCAGCTTGTAGCTGATAATTTTCTCCAAACATTTTCAGGAAGCGCGCTCAATGCAATCTATCAGCTGAATCAGGGCATGCAAAGTAAAATTAGAGAAAACAGAAGAAAGTTAACGGCCTATTATTAAGAGAGTTCTTTTTTGGAGGTGACAAGGTCTGGCTCTCCGTAGCCATAGCGACAGTGGTCCTATGGTTTTAAGCAAAGCCCCCGCTGAAAATAAACGACGTATATTTGTGGAATCGAACAGCTTACTGTTTGTCCAAGGTACCTAAACAAGGATGCCAATGACATCGAAAAAAAATGTTTTTAGGTTTTAGCACTAAAATAGATGCCCTCTCTCATTAGATGTGTACAAACTGCTGAAGATTGTAGTCGCCCTTCCAGTGACCACTGCCAGCGCAGAGACAATATTTTCAAACATGAGATGACTAAACAAACTACTTGCGCTCTACAATGTCTGAGGACCGCATGGTTAGGCTGGCGCTTCTATATACGCCCACAGAAACGTTGGCATCAAGGCATCAACGTGTGCGAAGTCATTGACCGCTTCGCTAAACTTCTCCCCGAGTGAAGTTTGTACTTCGGATAGTCACGCCGCAAAAATCAATGCAGCTAAAAAGCTATTCCTTCAGGTCCATAAGCTAGTAATTATGAAAACAGATGACTGTTCATTAGCTTTTAAAAGCGCAGAAATTTTCGCCGTTTATTGTAATGGTTAGCAACATGATTAAAATTATCATGCGAATACGAAAATTACGAGGACATTAATAGCCGATTTTGACCGACCTTGCTCATTGAAAGACCAGCCCACGCAGCGTTTCCCAACGAACACACTCGGATAATGGGTAGTTCAACTTGCCGCATCATGTGTGGCTTTCGTTTGTCCTTTTCTTTCCTTTTTTGCGATAGCAATTATATGGACACTCCAAAGCAGATTTCTGCCGTCGCCGTCGTCGTCGCCGTTGCCGTGAGGTTCCGTATGACGTCAGTGGAGATGAAATCGTCGCCGCGTGCCGCCGACTGCTGTATGTGCGAGTGAAAGGGCGCGAGGGACGCGCGCTTTCACGGGGAGTGAACGCACGGCTAAGAACAAACGCGCGTTCTGCGCCGTGCTCCCTTAAGGGCTGCAGAAGTAGGCGTCTCTTTCCTCCTTTAAAATCACGATATATGTAGAACAAACGCGCCTTCTTCCGACGCGCGAAAGGCCGTGGCGGGGAGGGGAAGGGAGGCGACGTTTAGCTGCGGCACCAAGTGCCTATTTATATCAGACGCTCCGGCAACAGTCATCAACGCCGCACGCATTTTGTGCGAACGCGGGCAAAACGCCGACGGCGTCGACAACAGTTCTGCGTGTTGCCGGTGCTGCTGCATGTCCAAGGTTATACACCTGATAAAGCTACTATCATTAATTAGTCCGTATAGCTCTCTACAAATTTGCTATCGCAATTGATGCTTCGCCTTTCAGGTGAAACTGCAACAACTTTTTAGCTACATGATTTTACTTCTTTTTTGAAACGAAGCAATAACTTTCTTTAATTGTGGGTGAGAATAATTGTTGCCGCTGTGCAGGCAGTTAAAATACACATTTTCGTACTGATTTCGGCATCTTCCTCTATTATTCTACCCATATAGAGCAGGACGGTCCAAGTACATGTATCACGATTTCTGCGATCACAGTTTTGTTCTTGTCTGGATCGTCTGTCTTTCTATGCGTTAAGTTTACTATCCGTGACTGCGCAACATCTTTATTTGTCTTGTTTGAAGCATCATATAGAGTAACGTTTGCTTAGATACATAGATTTATTGGTGACTTATACGTATATATGAATATCTTGTTGCGAGATTTTCTGTATACAAGAAGTGAACTTCGTTTCCAGCGACACTTTCTTTGCCGTTTATCAAGTTGTACCTTCGCATTTGTATAGTGCATTCTATCTTCGCATTTCTAAAGTAGATTTTGCAGAATTCCTGCTTTTATTGCGATAGCAATTATATGGACTGTCAAAGAGGATTTCTGCCGTCGCCGTGACGTTCCGTATGACGTTAACGGCGATGAAATAGTCGCCGCGCGTCGGACGCTGCATGTGCGAGTGAAAGGGCGCGAGGGACGCGCGCTTTCACGGGGAGCGAACGCACGGAGAAGAGCAAACGTGCCTTCTGCGCCGTGCTCCATGAAGGGCTGCAGAATTAGACATCTCTTTCCTCCTTTACAATCACCATATACAGAGAGAGCCACGGCCGCTGGATAAAAAAAGGATTTTATCCAGCGGCCGTGATAGAGCAAACGCGACTTCTTCCGTCGCGCGAAAGGCCGTGGGGGGACGGGTGAGAGGGAGGGGAGGCAACGTTTAGCTGCGGCACCTAATGCGTATTTATATGAAAACGTTGCGAGGCGAGAAGGTGGTAAAGACTTCCGACGCTGCTCGACGAGTTTCCAGTTCTGATCTCGTCGAAAACCTCCGCGCCGCCCCCAGAGGCCCTGGCAACAGTCACCAACGCCGCTCTCGTTTGGTGCGAACGCGGGCAAAACGGCGACGGCGTCGACACCAGTTCTGCGCGTTGCTGGTGCTGCTGCATGTCCAAGTTTATACAGCTGATAAAACTACTATCGTTACTCCGTATTCTCTACTAAGTTGCTATCGAAATTGATGCTTGGCCTTTCGGGTGAAACTGCGCTATTTTTTTATATGTACTGCACTGTTGCGACTACAATTCCAATGCAATTACTCGCAATACACAACCGGTAACAGCTGATCCTGCGCAATCCATTGCAACGAAGGACAACATCATTGGCCGTTGCATATTTACAAACAAGGTTCTTGAATGACATAGATTCATCAATAAAATATTTCTCCTCAACTTGTTAATTTTTTGGCCTTTACGTTTTTCATATCCGCTGCATGCACTGCTTTGCTGGTTTCGAACTGATATATGTTTAAGGTTCGCGTGATTTGTTCTTTACTTATTAAACAGATTTACACGAAAACGCGGAAGCATTGATATCAGTTATTTCAGCTACAATTTTTGGGACTTAGGAATATATTCTGTTATGAAAAAATACATATTTTACGTGTCATGACAGTGCGTACCGTTCAATAATTCATTTGCAGCATCTAATATACAATGGCATTGGCAATGGCAATGCAGTTATTCATATTGTTACGTAGTAGTGACGCTGAAGTAAACAGTCGTAAAACTGTGTATGAAGGAACTGATTCTTTATTGGGCGAACCTGTGCCCACAAAAGCAAGCTACACTCAAAGCACAACGAAAGCGGCGAACACAGTCGGTGGTCGTCGAAAATCTGATCAGCGGCGAAGCGCGTCGGCTTTTATACCTGAGTCATCGAAGGTTCCAGATTAATCCCTGATGCCCGCGGGTCTTGCAGAAAGTTCTAGACAATTCGCGTCGGTCATACAATCAGATAACATAAGCGTCGGTGAAAACAGGCAGCGGAAAGAAGCATCGATAACGTTCTAGAAACTTCCGATACAGGCGCGTCCTGCGCCAAGCGATAACGTTTAACATTTGTTAGCCGGTGGAAAGCGGCCAGCGCTGAAAGATAAACATGTATACGTGTCAATATATTTGATCCCTCAACAAATTCTGTAAGGATGAGGCTGCGATGCAAGGTGAGCCCCTTCCCCCTCCCCCCCCCCCCCCCCCTGAACAAAATTTCTGGCTACGCCACTGTTGTTCACCATAGTTAGAATGAAGGAGTCTGCAGCAGAGCTTGCATGCACCAAATGGCGTTCGTCCGCAGAATGAGGGGCCTCTGTAAGAATGGCGACTGACAGCACTTCATCTTCATGGTAGTCGGCAAGTTTAAGACCCTGTGGTAGTATTGCAGCTTCGCTGGAACAGTTTACGGTCCATAAGCTAGCGTGTCTGTGAACAACTGACAGCGTGCAATACGCTATCAGCCCATTCCTCTTCATGCAGCTTGGATGAACGGGCCCCGCGGTAGAGTCCAACGTTCCGTCGGTGGAAGAATAACAGGCGACTCAAACATACGTTGCAGATAACGCTGGCACAACTGGGTCCCTGGATACACAAAGCACACTTTCGAGATAGGGCGGGCGTTCTATAAACGCAGCCGAGAATCTCGTACCAACACTAATTTCCCCTGTTCTGCAGGCGATAGTGGCACCACACAATTTCAATAAATGAAGGCCCACAATTACATCATGCGTATAATCAGGGAGAACAGCGAACTCTGCGGTAAATATTTGACCATCCATGGTAACCTCCAGATTGCGCACCCTGACAGGATGCAACAACTGCCCAGTTACTGTGCAAAAAGTTTCGGCACGGTCCCAGCGAAACATCACTTTTCGTTCTGGTAGGCCTTTAAATGCAACACTCATCACTGAAACGGTCACCCCGTGTCCACAAAGGCCATTGTTGAAAATCCGTAAATTAGTACACACATCTCACTCTTCAACACACAAATGGGTGGAAAATATACAGGATAGCAATCCAAGCGATTAAATTAAATGTGCAAGCATGGGTAGAACAAAATGGCATGCTGTGAGAACTTCAGAATGACTTCAGATTCTGTAGACGTCTGCATTTTAACTTGTTGGTTCTTACTCATTGTATTGAAATATCCAGAAAAGAAAGGAGACCGTTACATATGGCTTCTTGAGACACTGACAGAGCACATGACAACGTAAACAACAGCGTTTTGTGGGATATTCAGGAAGTGGAAGGCTAAGGCAACGACTCTATACAGTTTTCAGGATGATTTATTAGAAAATACCGTTTACGTTCAATGGGAAGGGATGGGGAGCGAGCAGAAAGTTCATAACCAAGGGACTGGGACAGGGTGCGCTTTATCCCCGCTGCTGTTTATAATGTACTTAGTGAGGGTGAAATGCGTGCTAGAAGGAATCGGTTTTGGTTTTAAACCACAAACATGCGGGCACAATAGTAGAGGAGCAGCTTCCAGGTTTCGTTCATGCGCCCGACAATGTGTTGCTTGCTAACATGCAAAGTCATATGGAGCGTCTGGATGTCTGTGGACAGGAATGTGAGAATTTAGTATTAAAATTAAGTGTTAAGGAATATGATTTTTTGGTATTCAATGAAAACTGTGAACAGACAGTGTCAATACTAGCCCAGGAAACAGCACGGGTTAAAGAATGCAAATACCTTGGTGCATGTGTAAACGAAGGCAATATATATATACGGAAACACAGAAAAAAACAATAATATCACAGGGGAAGAGAAATGTGACCATATAATAGTTTACTGTGAAAAAAAGTTACACTTCTTCGGAAACCACGTAATTATTTATTGGTATTTTTCGCAGAAACACCCGGTATCGTGTAGCGTTATAATGATAACTGTGCGTGCGATCGTTTGTAAGTGCGACGAGATCAAATTCTTTCGATTACACTTTGCACCTCAACCAACGTTGCGCAGAGCGAAACGGGCTGTGACAGCCCATTGGCGTCTGTCGCACACGCGCGCGTTGGCTAGAGACGCCGCTCGGCATAGCACGGTCCGTACGGCTATCGCCGTCTGGTGGCCGCCAGCGGAAGGCATCATTCTCCGTGCCACCGGAAAGCCCGCGGTCGGCACACTAGTAAGTATATTCTAGGCACTATAGTAAGGCGGAGAGGCCACAGCGTCTTACACCAGCTTCTTACACGGGCCGTAACGCGCTAGCACAAACGCTTTCACTTAGCTCGTGGGGCTTCATCAAACGTGTGGCAATAAAGGACGGAGTATCTTCTCTAATATACAAGTAGCACGGAGTATTCTCGAATGTTGCGACGCAATGGGTGCACGAGTGGCAATGCTCCAAATTGATCTTGAGAAAGCGTTCGACAGGGTGCCTCATGAAGTTCTGTTGTGTATTGTCGATCATGTGAATTTGGGTAAAATAATTAGAGAGGGGGTTGCCATGGCGTACCGGGACTGCTCAACGCGGCTAATTGTCAACAAGGCGGTGGGGGAGCGCATCCAAGTGAAGCGTTCGGTACGTCAGGGTTGCCCTCTCTTGCCACTGTTGTTTTGTTTATATATAGAGTCGTTTTGTTTGAGTGTCATAGAGAATGACTGTGTCCGCGGGTTTAAAGTGCATGAGGTTGAAGTACGGCTGTTGGCTTATGCGGACGATATTGCCGTGTTTTGCACATATTCCGACAGTATAACACAGGCTGTCAAATGTGTTAAACGTTTCTGTGCTGTGAGTGGCAGCGCAGTAAACTGGGGCAAGTGCCTGGGATTCTGGCACGAAGACTGGCCGGAGGCCCCGGACACCTTTGCCAACATGAGTTTCGTAACGACTCCGGTTAAATACTTGGGAGCTCCCCTCCAGTGCTACAAAGACAGTGAATCGTACTGGAGGAGTGAAATCGATAACCTGCGGGACAAAGTAAACAAGTGGAATGGCTGAAATTGGTCGATGTTTTCCAGAGCTACAATTTGTAACATTTTTTTAGTGAGCAAACTATGGTATATCCTCCAAGTGTTGCACTGCTCAAGGGTAAACATTCAGAAAATTCAGCGTGTGTTCGCTGTGTTCGTGTGGGCATCGTCTTGGGAAAGATCAAGTCAAACCAATTTATTTCTTCGAGTTCGAAATGGAGGACTTGGTTTGTCACATTTGTTTTTGAGACAGGTAGTCAATCGATTTTCTTTCTTCAGGGACGTAAAAAACCCGTTCCTATACACTGTATGTCAACTTCGCCTGGGGAGACACTTGCCCAACATGGTTGTCTCAACCGGCAGGTTGCCCGGTGGTGTTTATGGTTTTCTTCGTGAAGTTGTGGTTTCTTGTAGGTTTTTGTCAGCGCGGTTTTCACTAGAATACTTGAGTGAAGTCAATCGGAAAAAATTGTACAGGGACCTTTGTGATGTGGTTCTACCCGTGCCTCTATATCGATCCCTTTATGATGCAGGCCATGGGCACAATGTTCTAAAGCGCGTTGAGGCGATGCTAATACCGTCAGGTGTTAAGACTTTCTTTTTTAAGTTACACACAGGCACGCTCATTGTCAAACCATGGATGGCTGAAAGGGGTTTTTTTGTTCCCTGGGGCACCCATTGTATAATATGCAGAAAGGAGGAGACAATTGAGCATGTATTCCGGGATTGTTGGGATGCTGTTTTTCTTTGGGATGTGCTCTAGCGCACAATCAAAAAAGAATTCCCCCTCGATGCGTATGGCATTCGCTACTTGCCAATAGAAAGTGATGACGGCACCCCGTTCGATATGGTAATGCTCATGGCCCTGCATAGCATTTGGAAATGCAGAATGGCGGTAAGGCACGCTGATCTCGACGCAAGAGCGGCTCGCCAGTATTTTAAAGAAAGCATAAGGGACTTTGTGGAAGAACAAAAGTTGCTAGAATGTATCCCAGAAAATTAAGTGTTAAGGAATATGATTTTTTGGTATTCAATGAAAACTGTGAACAGACAGTGTCAATACTAGCCCAGGAAACAGCACGGGTTAAAGAATGCAAATACCTTGGTGCATGTGTAAACGAAGGCAATATATATATACGGAAACACAGAAAAAAACAATAATATCACAGGGGAAGAGAAATGTGACCATAATGAAAGGCAGAGTTCTATGGGGATGTAATAGGCACGAGGTGATCCCGGGTGTGTGGAAAGGTGAAAGGACCCCAGGACTTACATTTGGAAATGCGGTTGTTTGCTTGACGTCAGAGGTACAATCAGGACTCGATGGGAAACAAAGGTGAGTGGGACGCCTCGCATTGGGCGCTGACGGGAACACTATCAATGAAGCTGTGCAAGGTGATGTGGGTCGGACAAGTTTTGAAGCGAGGGAAGCTGAGAGTAAAATTGATTTTAATGAACGACTGAGGAACAATAAACAAGTAAATGGGTTGCGAGAATGTTCAGGTATCTGTATATAAAAATCAGTCACAGTGGAGACAAAGAACTAGTAAGCTTACCAGCACGTATTCCACCGGTACCGTAAGCAAAATGGCAACAAACGTCGAACGCAAGGTCACAAAGAGGGACAAAGAAGCAATTTATGATAACTCGAAGGGAAGCTTCTTAATTTTTGAGGCGAGTTCAGAATGCCTTAGCATGCGTTGTTTTAAATCGAGGTACACCAAGGAAGAAGAATGTCATTGCTGCGGTAAAGCGGGGGAACGACGGAAGATGTTTATTGGAATGTGAAGATGTGTACCAGCTACCAGTTTAGGCCCGTCTGTCAGAATGTTTGATGTTGGGAATTCTTTGCATGCCATTATTTTCAAATATGTAGGTAGGACGTAAGGCAAAATGAGAACAAGAACTTGGTGGTGCAACCCACCATGCAGTTTTGAAGGGGACGCTCATAGCATCCAACCATCCTTTCATCCATGTGCGCGCAGGCGAGCTCCTTGCTCCAGCTGCTTAATTTTTGAGGCTCGATATGTTCCCTAAGGACAAAAACATACCGGAGGAAATATTCGCGCCAAGATGAGGCATGTGTATGCTGCAGCAAAAATCCTGAGACAACTCAGCACTTCCAAATGGAATGCGTCGAGATTCACCCAGTAAGACCCGTAGGTAACGCACACCTTCCTGAAGCACTTGGATTTAAAGTGGACGGAAGCATAAACCGGTCAGCAACCAAGATAAGTAAGAGATGTTTGACTATTGGTGGAAAAAAGAGCAGGAATGAGATTGATACTACAGGATCTGTTACAGGCATAGGTACAAGGCACATAGACAAGTTTTGATGAAGAAAAAAAAGAATCAGATTAAGGAGACGTATACAAAATCGGTAGAATGAAAATGGCTGTGGCTTAACTCAGTTATGCCTGAGTGTGCGTAGCGAGAGGTGCGGTTATGCCAAAGTCTTTCGCAAACGTCAAACGCAAATCCAAACGGATCGTCTGTAAAGTCCGCGTGGGACATGCGCGTCGCACTTGAACTTTCAGCCAGCCGAATCACATGGTCCGTCACACGGCGAACCTTCACGTCCTCCAACTGCGTTGTATCAGCAGCTAGGCGCGGCGCTCTCCGAGCTCCATCAGTCTGCCGTCTCTGTTCGATACGCCGAGCACGCTCTTCTTCTGCGGGATCGAATCCCGGCCACGGCGGCCGCATTTCGATGGGGCCGAAATGCGAAAACACCCGTGTACTTAGATTTAGGTGCACGTTGAAAAACCCCAGGTGGTCCAAATTTCCGGAGTCCCCCACTACGGCGTGCCTCATAATCATATCGTGGTTTTGGCACGTAAAACCCGATAATTTTTTTACGCTCTTCTTCTGTCCCCGCAGCTCGATCGTTGCCTACTCCTGGTTTCCTTCCGTCGTCGATCCGCGGCCCTGGCACGAGATGCCGAACAAGACGACGAACCATCCTCATCTGAATGCACTCGCCTGGCCGCTTCGTACATACGATGGTTCTCGAGGCGTGCGGCTCGTTCTTCCTCCGCCTCCACGACTCGCTGCCTCCTCTTGGATTCGTTCCGATGACGAAGCCTGGCTTCTTTCAGTCTCTCCGACTTACTTTCCATATCTGTCGACGAATCCCACCGAGTCACCCCTTCTATATATACGATGCAACGCTGGCTCCTCCGGAGATGCAACGCCGGCAACGGCAATGCAACCCCAGAACTATACAGAAATCAGATACCTCCGCACCCGTCCTTCTTTCTCGGCGACTACCAAATGTTTTCACTAAAAAGAGTTTTTAACTTTTTAGCGAGTGTAGGCTTCCTACGCGCCATTTCATATTACCATTGAACTCAGCCTTGTCTCATTCCCGAGGAAATGGCTGAGATTTCTTATCTTACATGTCAGGCGCTCCGCACTCCTTGCCCTGACAAGGACTGTTGCTGAGGCTGCCTGACCTTGTAAATGTCATGCGCTTTGCCCATAATCATCAAATGTAATCATTACTCAACTATTTTAGGCCCTATACACCACTGTTTTTTATCCTTCTCTTTTACTGCTTACTAACCTGAGTCGACCATCAACCTTGTGTTTGGCGCTCTTTGGCCTCAGTTGCCCTTGCGCCATAAAAATTTACCACTAACTAACTAACTAACGGCAATGCAACGCCAGCGGTTGCTAGGCAACGGCTCAGCTCGCGGTTTCACCAGCTCCTCCTCTGACGTCATGCCAGATGGCGCGGCGAGTGGCGCTGCCAGCTGCGGCGGTTGCTAGGCAACGGCTCAGCTCACGGTGTGGCCACCGACCACATCGAAACAGCGAGATTATGGCCAATGTAGCTCTCGCAACAAAACATGTATGGCATACATGATTAAATCAAGCAGGCTAGGTGACTATTTGTCAGAGCCCGGTAGGGCATTCCAATAATTCATGATCGTCACCATGGCAGCGGCGGCACCAGCCATGCGGAGGAAAGAAATCAAAAAGAACCACGAACCTCGCCTACGCGCATCAGCGACTGCCTGGCTATGAGGAATTCAGCGCTTTTTTCGGATTGAACGGATTCGAACTGCGCTATGTAGGTTTGCGCATGCTGCCATTAAAACCATGATGCGTTCAAGGCGTCCGCTGTGCTCTCTAGCAGTAAGGAACTCCGCTTAGGAAAAGGCTCAGTATAAGTTGTGTGCGCCGGCGCTTGTGTGTATGTGTGTGCGTGTGTGTGTGCCTGTGTGCGTGTCTGTACTCATGTTTTGACTCTTTATGCACTAACACAAAGCTTCGCTGTATATAGATTCCAACTCTGAATCGGTCGCATTTTTTTCTTCATTGTCTGTGTTTCTATAACGCGTTTTGGCAATTTATTGCCTTCAAATGTTATTATTTGCCTGCAAGCGATTTTTCTGTTATTTGGTAAAAGTGTTCCTATGTCATGTTTTATTGAATTCTATATTAGTCAACAGGTTCCTTTGCATTTTTATGCGCTTTCGGAAATGTGCAGCTATGAATTTGTATATGCAGTTAGAGACTTGTCCGTCAATTATATTATAGTGCATCCTTTTCGATGTGTTTTTAAACAAAAGAGAAATCAGGTAAACTGCTTAATAAGTACCAGTGTTTGTTTGTTTTCAGAATCCAATCGGACACCACAGTGCAAATTGGATGGAAATCCCTGACTCCGACAAAATATTTCATCGTAGCACAAGTCCGTGGGGGCCGTCCGAGCGTCGCTGGATACACAAGCAACCAATATATTGATGACTCCTATGTTACACCTGACGTTAGAAAAGGCGAATATTTCTCTTTAGCCATTCAAATCCATGGCAAAGAACATATTTTTAGGGTAAGTATGAGTCTGGTCAAGCATGTGTAAGTCCGATATTCCGCGATTCAGATTTTAAAACCATCGTTTTGGAAACATATCAGGTACTTTCTTTTGGATGTTCGCAAAAGTGACAGAAGTGGTCCAGAACAATTCCAAACGGTCGATTACAGCATTTTATTGCACGTTCCGCTTCTGAAAGTGCACTACCCTACCCCCTTAGCACTTGCTTAACTTACTGGGACACAAACCAGAAAACATTTACATGAGCAGAAGTGAAAAAGATTAGGTACGAGTGCTGACCACCGTTCCTAGGCGTCCCCAATCTTCCGCATAAATCAAGTGGCATCGTAATTCACAGAACAGGTGCTGTCGAAACACACGCCCTAGCGACGGTTGAATCTACGTAACATATTCCGACAGGATCCATATCACTACGAATGTCAACGTTAATGCGATTAGCATTGCAGTAATGTACGGACACAGCGCATTGAACCCGCGGAAACGATTGATGTATTACGTGCGCATGCAGTCCGTGTAATCTCGCACACTTCCCTCAGGACATGCTGCGCCAGCCAGCGTTGCCACAGCAAAGTCCCACGGTGGCCACCATGGTGATATATACTCAGACAGTATTGCCTCTCCGACATCGATGGCTACGCTTTTGTGAGTACTAGCGTCGGAAGTGAAAGCAGAGCCGCAAGCTCGTCATGTGCCGCCACATTTAAGACATCGCCTGTTGAATCTTTTCATGCAGCGTTTTTATAAGTTAGGATTTCATGAAACCGTTAAAATAATTTCATTTATTTCAAATGTGTTGTGACAGGTTTAACTTATGCTGTGTAACTCACTAGGTTCTACGCAGAATGTTTACACTTCATTGGGTTGCGTATAAATCGAACTAAATCGCCCACGAACTTTCGAGAAACACGTTCGATGCTCAACCATGGTGCACTTTCACTTTCACTCACTTTTTTACACTGTCACTTTCTTAGGTAGTTATACTACCTAAGAAATACTACCTCACTTATAGCTGACCGCTACAATCGCCGTTTTGGCTCCACCTAACCCTCGCAGAGCAGTAGACAAATAACTATTATAGTGGACCACATCATGCCCGCCACTGTAAATGAATGGCAGATAATAGCTCACGCAATGTGCAATGCACGGGTCCGGCCCCCCCGCGCAAAATTCTGCCTTTTCATAGAATATTTTTGTTTCTCTTTTTCACGGCAGTTCAAATAAATATAACAGATAATATGGCTACGTGCATATTGCGAAGACGAACTGCTCCCGAGTCTTGAGCTGTCGGCTGAACTGGCCAGCGCTGCATTTGCAAAACTAATACACTCACGCAGCCTCTGAATCCAAACATGTCAGACATGCGTGTAAAATTTGTCTGTTCCAACCATACTGATTGGGACCTTGGTGTACCATAAGTCACATTTGCGTATAATTCCTCGTGCCATGACACTGCCGGTTATTCCCGTTTTTTTTATGTTGTTCGTCTGAGAAGCCACATTGCCACTGGACACATTCCTTCCCTTCGCCGCAACAGAGGCGAGCGAATATACACTAGATGCCATCACCAGGGCAGCGCAAGCACGCGAAATTGCCCTCGCTCGCCTCTTGACCTCCCAAGAGAACCAACGGTGCTTGTATGTTCGACAACACAGAGACGTGCACTTTTCGCCTGGGCCTATGGTATTGCTTTGGTCCGCGACCAATCATGTTGGGCTGTGAGAAAAACTCCGGTCTCGTACACAGGCCCACACCGAGTGTTGCTTGCCGTGACTCCAAATACATATGAAATCGCTCCACTCAATGCCACTTCCATTGACGCTGTGTATGTCGCACGCCTTTAACCCAATTACTCTCCTGTCCGCACCGATATTAGAAGCACCGGGACGGTACTGCTACATGCATATTTCATAATGCTACATGCCATGCATACGCTACATGCATATTTCGGATAATGCTATGTGCATATTTCGTGTTTCTTTTGTACGATGCGCGCGGACGCCACGACGAAGAAAACCAACTGCTCCCGAGTCTCGAGTTCTCAGTTAAACTGGCCAGCGTTGGAGTTGTCATTGCAAATATATTTTGCAAATAGTCTTTATCGTTCGCGTAACAATATGCCCCATTCTTGCCAACATGTGATTTTTCATAAGGATCTAGTATTTCACTGTGCCTCTTTCAGTCTCTATCATAGAAACGCCACAACGATGGCAGCATTGTTTTAATCTTGCAAAACTTCGCCACGGGCACCAAACGTTGACACTTGAAGCAACCCCGGCGGGATTCTGTGTAATCGAGCGTTTACGTGAACAAGTTGCTGGGTGTTCAAAGCGGACGCGAAAACTACGGAGCCTGTGTGTTGACAAAGCACTTTGTCTCGGGTCCTCATACCGCGAAAAATGAGACTTAAGTGAAAAACTCCTGAGGGTTAAAGCAATCAAGGAGACAGGCTTTTGTACACCTTGTCGGAACACAACGTATGACCCATGTGTTCGGGAGCTAAACGATATCCACAGAGATGTCACCAACTTTGTTACATTTAAGAGCTCACTGAATTTCCTCTTCGCAGCAACTCAAAGCTGTAAAGCGCCTTGGGATGTGAAACAGCTGCCCACCGGTGCATCGCCATGAAAAAATTATGCGGTTAAGAATAGATCAGTGCTACTGACTTTCCTTAGAATGGTTAGAGCTTCTGCAGGCGAGACTGCTGCATGAATACCTATAGCCATGTTTCGGCGATGACAAATCTTCTTGCAGCTTTCATTTTTCACAGCGGTGACGTCAGCACCTCTCTACCGCATCCGCAATTGTTGAGTCATTGTCGCCAGAAAAGAAGTGCAAGATGTGCCGGCAATGTCATGGTCATATGGACGCTTTTCAGGGAGGGAGGGATAATGAGAGAGATAGAACGAAAGTCAGCGAGGTTAATCAGGCGGACGTCCGGTTTGCTACACTGCACGGGAGAGATGGGATGAGTGATAAAGAAAAGCTGAAGTCATCCTTAATCTGCAACCTTTCTTTTCCACCCCAGTGAGTCTAACAACATGCCTACACTACCATTTGTGCAGGCAATAGTCCGCGAAGAGCTCGCTAACCTTGGAGTTCATTCTCTATGCACCTTTTCTGCTTCACAGCAGCCTAATGCTCCTCGCCCATCCAATGGTCAGCAATATCCTGTATACTACTGAAATGCCACCGAGTGGTGAACCGCAGACGATCGGCCAATCTGTTTTGCCTGCCTGCGTATCGGTCACGCTGCTCGCTATTGTAACAACCGTGCTGTCTCCTCCCCTCAGCTACCGCCATTAAGCAGTCATCGCACCTAACAGAACCCGCGTCGTTACCATTCTCCATTCGAAGCGCAACAACCAAACAATGACGCTTGTAGCACTTGGAACAGTCCCTCATAGTAATTCCGACGAGACTAATCTTGTTCGCTACCTACTATCGTCCGTATCGCCGCAGGCTCGTCGCTCACCGTCCCTGATGCAGCCGCGACGCCCGTCTCCGGAAAACTAAGCGATGTAGCTGCCGGAGGTGACGCTGCATTCACGACTCAACTGCAAAACCCTCTGATCACTTTGCCGACCAACCAGTACTTGATGGACATATTGTCGGTGGTGTCAGTGTCCCAGCACTCATTGACACTGGCGCGCACACATCCGTAATGAGTGCCCAGTTGCGCCAACGGCTGAACAAAGTACTGACAACAGCTGCTTCACGCGCCCTCCGCCATTCGGCGTCACCGATGGAGTGCTTGGTATCTGCATGTCCCACCAGTGACATACTGCTTGAAAGGATTTTGGCCGTTCCCTATACCGTGCTCACTGTTACAGGCAATCAGACTTCGCTCTCTCTCCTCAATATTAACTGCTCGACTCATATCGTCCCCAGAAGCACGTCCTAGAGCGACATGTCGCCTCCCAGCGATTGCGAGATATCTGCGCCTTATGCAGAAATTCCTTCGCCATCTACATGAAGCTCTGATTCATCGACTATGGTCACAGACGAACTTAAACATAAACATTCAAACTTTGTAGCCGTACGATCGCTAGGGCCTGGTGTGCGTAGGACATTGTTAAGAAGCATGCTATCCATGTGTAGTGAAGTGTCAGAAGCCGTCGAACAGATGAATGTACCCGAAAAGGCATTTGTTATAAACATATACTGAGAGTTAACAACATAAGTATAGGTTTTTGAGACAAGCTGCTGTAAACTGCTGTGGCCCTAACGCGGCCTCTTCATGTCTTTCTTTTCATGCCTTACTTCTTGTTTACAGGGGCTTTATAACAACCTTGCCGGCAATTCACATGATATGAGCAGTATAAGCAGTGAGTACATGTATTCTGCTAAAATAATCAACACAACACTTCATACGTTTGCCTGCTGTCAGCATGAAGCTGGTTATATCTCTTTCAGAATTTTGGATGGGCACATTTACACGTAGACAGCTACACAATTTTTGTTTATAATCATATATTTAAATAAAATGTTCATTGCGAAGCACTGTTTGTCTAATACCATACACCTTGTGGTAGGTAGGTAGGCACGTACAGTACGTAGATATATTCTTGTCTTTCATCGTTTTCGACCTAGAAAAAAAAAGGCAGCATATCCACGAGGTGAATGATGATGAGGTGGGCGAAGCTCCGGAGGTTATGGGTGATACCGTTAATCCTCCGAGAAGTTCGCCCGATAAAAGCATCATGCAAACACGTGAGGTACGGTGAAGAAAACTTTTATTGAGATTTCAAGTTACCTTTATATATTACGCACTTGTGGTCGGAGAAGTGCACAGCTAGGGATTCGAGTACCGGTTTAAGGGGAATGTTAGCAAACACGATGTCTATGCACGACCCCCGCACGGTAGTAGGTGCAAGGTGGTCTAGGGAGATGCACCTGAGCGAGTATCTGATGGCCATGTGCTGAACGAGCCAATCATTGGTGGAGCGGTCCGATATGTCGACATTAAAGTCACCCACGAGCACGAACGGTCTGTTTCTGTATTTGGCGTCAAAGTCTTTGCACGCGGTGTCCACGAAGAACTTTACGTCCCCGTTGGATAGGTTGGGCGCTAGGTACATGACCATGACGACGATACCCGAGTCACCAAATTCGACCGCAGCATATTCACCGTGATGACTCTGGCTGGTGAGCGGCACTTGTAGGTCCACAGCAGGGATCTTCAGCTTGACGTAGACGGCCACCCAACCGGCGCATTGAGCTGCGGCGTCATTGGCGCGCACCGTCTCGGGATCCGCCAGGCGCCGCGCTCGCTGAGCCGCCGCTTCCCGCTCTCGCATTCCGGGGTCCGCTGATCGCAGTGCACGTTTCGCCGCGGCGTCATTGACGCGCACCGTCTCGGGATCTGCCAGGCGCCGCGCTCGCTTGGCGGCATGTGGTAGGAGGACGACAACTTAATATTTGTGATCGGTGTGAGGAACCGATATTTCAAATGCGCGGGCTTTTCTGTGCTTGTGCTCGGCGTGCGGGGTCGAAAAGCGCGGGAGTGAGCGTCGCTGGTGCGCGTGGTCGGTGCGCGTGCCGGGTGAGACCATCTGGAACGACGGGGCAGCCAGGCTGACAGAACGGGCAGTGCAGCGAGATGGAGCGGACCGAACGCCGGCCCACGTCCCGGCACCCCGGTCCTGCACTGCGAACCGGGCGCCGCCCCGGCTTCCTACCATCGTCGCGGGTCCTGTTGAGCTGGGCCTCGTCCCCGCTCGCACGACCGCTACCGTGCTGCCGGGATCGGGCCACGACCCTGAGCCCTGGTCCTGTTCTCCAAACCGGGCGTCGCCCCGGCTTCTGCCACCGTCGTGGGTCTTGCTGAGCTGGGCCTCGTCCCGGCTCGCACGACCGCTGCCGTGCTGCCAGGCTCGGGCTACGTCCCAGAGCCCTGGTCCTGTTCTTCGAACCGGGCGTCCACCCGGCTTTCACCCCACGGCTGTGCTGGGCTTCGTCCCGGCTGGTAACCCAGCGCTGTGCTGCCGAGCTCGGGCTATGACCCAGAGCTAACGCTCCGGAACCAGGCTACGTCCTGGAGCCATCCTGAGCTTCTAACCGCCGCCCGTATACCCACCGCCGTCAGAGCCAAGTCCGCCGAGCCGTCGCCCCGAGGCCGGACACCTGTTTAGAGTTGTGAGTGCTCGAGCGTGACACTTATCCAGCTTATCTGTATAGTTCGTGTTCCCGTATTCGTCCCATGTGCCATTCGTGTCATAAATACGTCTCTTTGTGTCTCTGGTTGCCTTCGTGTGCGTCTGGCTGACCTGCGCCCACAACATAATCATCACACGGCAGCTTCTCGAGCTCGCACCGCGGCATCCTGCCGACGAGCACAAGCCGCAGCGGCCATCCGCGCCCGCCGCTGCGCATCGTCCATGCTCCACCAACGATCCGACACGTACGGCGACGATCCAAGAAATGAGAGAGGCGCTCGCTCCCCGCGCATCCCCACGCAGCCCGCGCAGCAGCCAATCGGGGAGCAGCGGCACTTCCAGCGCCATCTAGTGTCGATTCACACAAGCGCCATATTGCACACAATTCTATTGGACCAACGCCATCTAGAAAATGAGACGAGAAATGGTGATGACGACAAAGATTGTGTACAGCGCCATCTAGAATATCGTCCCTGAACTGCAGTTTGTATGTACTTCTATGAGACAGTGCCATCTATTGAATTATACGGGAGATACTGCCGTTTACTGCCGGGAGATACGCCGGACAACGGAGACGTGACAAGGTTAGACTAAGAGGAGCTACGCCCCTAAAAAACAGGATTGCGACGGCCGCGAATCAAACCCGGGACCATCCGCGAGGCAGGGGAGTGTTCTTCCACTGAACCGCCGACGCTTTTTTTTTATATTGCCGGAACTTTCACTTAGCAAACACCAATTGCATCAATTTTTGCCAAAAAAAGCAATACATAATTATGCATACACACATACTTTCAAACTTGCACGCATATATGTTGTGCGGTCAGCCACATTTTGGCTGGCATTGTTATCAGTTCAGAATTTTAAACTGAACCACCGACGCCGACATCACCAAATTCGAGTGTCCCCGTAGACATGGACATAGTCACAGTGCAACTGCCGCATTTTGTAAGTAGGTCCAAATCATGCTTTGCTTTGTTTATATACAATGCCTTGATTTCAGCATCACCGCGAAGAGCACTGAGAGGGTCTGACCGAAGACCTCTCGTCTCACCACCGTACTCTGTCAAATCGGTACGGAAGATCGCGGTTACCCGCATTAGCCACGTTTACATGGATTCGGTAGAAGCGTATGGCATTCATTAACCGTATCGTTTATACCTTTTCTGGTCACGAAACTCCGCCGTCACTCGATGGGAGAGCTTGATATGTCGCATGAAGCCACCGCGCTGCGGCGCCACCGCAGCTGAGGGCGACGTTTCTCCGTGTTAAACCCGGAGAGACTGCAGATTCGGCCGGCGTGGGCTGAAAGTTTGGACGCGTACTTTGTATTTGTGATTGATTTTTAGGCAAGATCCGAATTCTGGCATTCTGCAATTGAAGTGGCACGTTCGCCTGACGATGCCGTTCATGTGTTGTGTGCCGGGAGGCCGTTCCGGCTATAAAGGCACTACCAAAAAAACACCGCATATCCACGGGGTGAATGATGATGAGTGGCCGAAGCTCCGGAGGGAATCATCGGTAAACCGTGAATCTTCCGTGTAATTCGCCCAGTCTCGCCGCACTAAATCGAACGATTGACTTCCACCAATGACACGCGCCATATGTGACGTCATTTCTATTTTATAACAGCGCCCTTCATTATAATTGCACCATCTCCCGCTTAAGGAGACGCTAGCACAAACGCGTTAGAAACGTGCAGTACTCTCTAGTAAGGGGGAGAGGCCACAGCGTCTTACGCAGCCGCTTACACATGCCGGAACGTGCACCGCGTTTGCCGACGCCATCACATGACTGCTGAGAGAGTATAACCCCCGTATTCATAAACACTCCTCGACTTGAACTTGACTTGCCACCGCCTTCAACGCGTTTCGAACGCGCTGCCCAAGGCGGTGGCAAGTCAAGTTAAAGTCGAGGAGCGTTTATGAATACGGGGGTAAGGCGGAGAGGCCATAGCGTCTTACACCAGCTTCTTACACGGGCCGTAACGCGCTAGCACAAACGCTTTCACTTAGCTCGTGGGGCCTCATCAAACGTGTGGCATTAAAGGCCGGACTATCTTCTCTAATATACAAGTAGCACGGAGTATTCTCGAATGTTGCGACGCAATGGGTGCACGAGTGGCAATGCTCCAAATTAATCTTGAGAAAGCGTTCGACAGGGTGCCTCATGAAGTTCTTTTGTGTATTCTCGATCATGTGAATTTGGGTAAAATAATTAGAGAGGGGGTTGCCATGGCGTACCGGGACTGCTCAACGCGGCTAATTGTCAACAAGGCGGTGGGGGAGCGCATCCAAGTGAAGCGTTCGGTACGTCAGGGTTGCCCTCTCTCGCCACTGTTGTTTTGTTTATATATAGAGTCGTTTTGTTTGAGTGTCATAGAGAATGACTGTGTCCGCGGGTTTAAAGTGCATGAGGTTGAAGTACGGCTGTTGGCTTATGCGGACGATATTGCCGTGTTTTGCACAGATTCCGACAGTATAACACAGGCTGTCAAATGTGTTAAACGTTTCTGTGCTGTGAGTGGCAGCGCAGTAAACTGGGGCAAGTGCCTGGGATTCTGGCACGGAGACTGGCCGGAGGCCCCGGACACCTTTGCCAACATGAGTTTCGTAACGACTCCGGTTAAATACTTGGGAGCTCCCCTCCAGTGCTACAAAGACAGTGAATCGTACTGGAGGAGTGAAATCGATAACCTGCGGGACAAAGTAAACAAGTGGAATGGCTGAAATTGGTCGATGTTTTCCAGAGCTACAATTTGTAACATTTTTTAGTGAGCAAACTATGGTATATCCTCCAAGTGTTGCACTGCTCAAGGGTAAACATTCAGAAAACTCACCGTGTGTTCGCTGTGTTCGTGTGGGCATCGTCTTGGGAAAGATCAAGCCGAACCAATTTATTTCTTCGAGTTCGAAATGGAGGACTTGGTTTGTCACATTTGTTTTTGAGACAGGTAGTCAATCGATTTTCTTTCTTCAGGGACGTAAAAACCCGTTCCTATACACTGTATGTCAACTTCGCCTGGGGAGACACTTGCCCAACATGGTTGTCTCAACCGGCAGTTTGCCCGGTGGTGTTTATGGTTTTCTTCGTGAAGTTGTGGTTTCTTGTAGGTTTTTGTCAGCGCGGTTTTCACTAGAATACTTGAGTGAAGTCAATCGGAAAAAATTGTACAGGGACCTTTGTGATGTGGTTCTACCCGTGCCTCTATATCGATCCCTTTATGATGCAGGCCATGGGCACAATGTTCTAAAGCGCGTTAAGGCGATGCTAATACCGTCAGGTGTTAAGACTTTCTTTTTTAAGTTACACACAGGCACGCTCACTGTCAAACCATGGATGGCTGAAAGGGGTTTTTTTGTTCCCTGGGGCACCCATTGTATAATATGCAGAAAGGAGGAAACAATTGAGCATGTATTCCGGGATTGTTGGGATGCTGTTTTTCTTTAGGATGTGCTCCAGCGCACAATCAAAAAAGAATTCCCCCTCGATGCGTATGGCATTCGCTACTTGCCAATAGAAAGTGATGACGGCACCCCGTTCGATATGGTAATGCTCATGGCCCTGCATAGCATTTGGAAATGCAGAATGGCAGTAAGGCACGCTGATCTCGACGCAAGAGCGGCTCGCCAGTATTTTAAAGAAAGCATAAGGGACTTTGTGGAAGAACAAAAGTTGCTAGAATGTATCCCAGAATGGTTGCCTCGGGTGGAATTATTACTGACGATGAGACAATTTTAGCGTGTACGCGTCCGCACAAGTTGAGCGGTCGTATTTAACGAATATTGTGATTGTGATTCTGTTTTGTTATTCTCTGTGAATTTATATATTTCTGTGTGTGCCAAAGACCGGCAATAAAAAAAAAGAAAGCTTCGTGGCGTAGTGGTTAGCGCCGCGCGTTCGGAAGCGATGGGTCCCTGGTTGGATTCCGCGCTACGGAGACAACTTTCGGAAGTTTTTTTTTCATAAAAGTAGACGTGGCTACCTACTACTACTACATACTACAGAGGAGGGACAGACCCACACCCTAAGGAGCTTCGCCCCTAAAAAAACATATTGAATGACGGAGTTGAACCGCTGCCTACGAGCACAATATTCCGGTGCTCTAAACATTTCTCCAAGCCAGTTTTTTGCCGCATGGAAATGCGGAAAGCAACTTAGCGTGAGCAATATTTAGATTCATCATGCACACACAAATCAAGCCAAAATTATATGCCAATCCCATGCACTGCGGCCATCATTAATGTGTGTTGCATTTTCCAAGCAGCTAAACATGCAGAGCACATTTGCTTTCTTCAAACAATGACCGTAGGAAACAACATTTTGGTGCACGTAAGGCAATAGTGGACACACCTGCCAATTTTAATATCGCACGAGCATAGACTGCACAACGTTTCAGCGCCTTATGGCGACGAGAAGCGGTGAGATCAACGACAGTATAGTCAAGCTCGCAAAGACCTTCACTTTGAGCATCTTTTGTTACGCTGCTCCCGTCAAGAGGGCCCACCCACTCCCAAGGTTATCTGCGTAGTGCAGCTTGCGAAGAGCCGTTGTGAGAATAAGTGTAGAACCAAATTACCCAACCTGGGGTTCTTGCAATCTCAATCGCGGTGAAGCAGATTGTCAAAGCCGCCTTGCTAATGGGTATTAAAAGTATATAAAGGTGTGAATGTGGTTTTATTTTCATTTTTTTTTACTCTAGGCATGCTGTCGGTTTCAGTTGTATACACCATACCTAGAAACTAACATGTATTGCATGCATCGCCTACTGCACACAATTTATCCCTAACCGTACACGAATATTGAAAATAAAACTGCTTCGCAAATAAAGCATCGAAGTGTGTGAAACAGGCGAGGGATAAGACATTTTCTCCGCATCAACAAATTCGCCATAATTTTCTACTTCAAGGTTTATTTCAGCTCAAGGATAGTGGAAATAGACAGGTAATGTTCTTTCTATGAAACATTTTTCAGGTGTAACCAAATGGCATTTCAAAATTACTCCTTCCTTGAATATCATTACTTCCATCCATGTGTACGATAGTCTGGGAACAGATTTTCCAGGTGATGGCCTCGTAAGTATTAAGTCTCTCATTGCATGTTCCAAGTGCTTTGCCCGTGAAGTTCGCATACATACGCTGAATCTTTCAACACCTTTGCCAGTCTTAAGTTTGAAACCATCCAACTACACGCGCCTACAGTCATTTTTTGCGGAGTGTGTTTTCTCAAAGATCGCCCAAAATGCCTGTAACACACGAAATTATAGGGTTACATTAGCGGTGCAAAATTATTTGGGCCAGTAATAAAATAACTTGTTACGATGTAACTGTTCGTAAAAGCGAATTTCAGATTAACGTCTAGCTGGACATACGAACAGAGGTGGCTGCCCGCAAATGGCAAGAAAGGTGTGTTACGAAGAACGCTTGTAATTGAGGCCCCTGTTCTAAAACCACCGTTTAACGTTGTCGGCATATTGTTCTTCCAAAATTCGGCGTGTATTTCCGGTTTTTATTTACACTGGAACATACGGCTTTTTTTTTCATTTGATAATCCTTGCTTTCACAAAGTATAAGCAAACAAAGCTGCAGCAAATATAATATAAAATAATGACAACGTAGATACGACTGAATGCTACTATAACGAAATTTCCCTCTTCACACGTCATAGCTCTTCTTGTGGGGATGTTGTACCATGCTTCTTTGAAGCAATGCACCGCGGGGCGAAGCCTGCATGAGCCGAGGCAAGGGCTTTTCTGACCACTTCGGACACGCACATTCTCCGCTTCTTGATTTCTTGGCAGGGACGGCAGATGGCACGCAATTGAGCAAAAAAAAGAAGAAGCAGTAAGTTTGTGGAGCTGGAGCGGACGGTGACCTCGCTAAACTGTCTCGTCATGGATCGCATGAAGCTTCCCGCTAGCGACGCCTAGTGCTGTCAACTCTCCGTCATATTTTCTACCACTGATTTGATCCGAACTACAGAAAACAATCGGCCAACGTTTTTTGTTTCTGTAGGTTTAAGCGGAAAGTGCTGAGCCCTAGTTAAAAATCCGATGACACATAAGCACTTCGTATGAGTTTTGAATGCGAAATCATTAATCTCGAATTGAACGCCGCTGAATGGTCCTTCGAGTTTTGAACTCGTTATCAACCTTATTACACACAATATAAATCGAAAACAAGAATACAAAAAAGAAAACGCAACCGCGGTTAATATTAATCAAGATATCCAGCAAGAATACATCAGCTACCATCGAATACGTCGCATCAGCCAAACACATCGATGGCGAGTACAGAACATTTTATAAATAACCATTAGAACACTGATAACTACATTGAAAAAATAAACAACACTGCATACATATCGCGTACAAAAACCGTAAATGAAAATAAGACAGTCAAACACAGATCAGCAATGTTTTTCACTTCGAAAATATAGTCCATGATGATGTAGGGCTGTTGACTTTAACAGACGGCGCCCATCCTGTCGATTTCCCTCGTACTGGTCCTCTTCAAAGTGTTTCTAAGTACAAGTAAGACAACAAAAGTGTTTATTGATATGAACAGTTGCCTTGTAAATACAGAGAACCCATTACAGTGCTTAAAAATAAATTTTCACAGAAGTAATGCTGTATTACCTCGCTTCACACGTTTCGAAGAAATGCACAGGCTACAACAGACACCATGCCAGCAGAAAGCGCCGAAACATTTTAGTCCCATGATGCCTGGGCATACCGTGCACAGGCATTTAAAGACCGTCACAGTACCCACTACGATCTGGAATGAGCACGAATGACCATCGGCTTACGAGCACCACGCTACAAATATATTCGTCTAAAAATCAGCCATATAACGTAACAACCTGAGATCCGCAAGATATCTGCTGAGAAATCAGAGAAAATCACAATGCTTCGCTTGCCACGTACACAACAGCCGCTCTCCCCAGAAGAAGCACTGCGATCTTTAGTCCCAAATAACCAGTAGCGAAAAAAGAAACTGAGAAAAAAAAGAAAAGAAACAAGAGACACACGATGTGTGCTTCTCGTGAAAAAGTAAAATAGGTGGTTCACAATGCTTCGCTTGCCACATACACAACAGCCTTTCTCCCCAGAAGAAGCACTGCGTTCTTTTCCAAATAACCAGTAGCGAAAAAAGAAACTGAGAAAAAAAAAGGAAAAGAAACAAGAGACACACGATGTGTGCTTCCCGTGAAAAAGCAAAATAGGTGGTTTACATGACGATTTATAGCTAATGTAAGACTATTTCACGGCGAAGCATTTTCGTCAGTCCTTAAAATAAGGGTACTACTTGCATAGACTGCGCCGATCAAAACGGCAAAAACCTATGCGACGCGCGCTCGCAAATCATAGGCTACTCAGACAGCATCGTTGCAGTGCTTAGTTCGTGAGCGAACGTAGATACGTGAGCGAGGATCAGAGAATACTTTCTTAATTAAATGAAAAACACGGTGCGATAGTCTAAACTTTCTTGACACTTACCTCGCAAATGTAGGAGCTATCCGTTGCCTTCCAGTGATACCGCTTTACTTGGGCTTCCCATCTCTTCCTTCGCTCTGGGTCCCGGGGGAAGCGTAAACAACGAAGCCCTTCACGCGTCGATCCGGTGCACTAGGGAACACAACAGCCCGTCGACTCGATGCACTTGACAAGCTTGTCATTCATGCGGCTGAACACGGGTCCAGCAAGTAGAAGCGTCAGCGAAGCATCCGCGCGCACTGTGTCTCGAACTAAGCACCGGCACCAAGCAATCGCAACCGCTCGCTGTGATTCACGATGGCGTCGCAGCGAGAAAGCGGCGGCGCGGGGTCGGTCAAAGGATGGCACCACCCTGAATGGCGGCGCTGGCATCGAGGCACCCTAAGCCTAAGCGCAGCCGGGGGTCTGTAGCTATCGCTGCTCAACTAGGTTTAACCGGAGATAAACCACAGCCAAATTTTTGTTGATGGTGTACCCCTTAAAGCTCTCATCGATACTGGCGCTGAGGTGTCGTTTATGTTGTTTTCCCACATCGTATTTTGGTGCTGAAATGACGTCACATTACGACCTGGGAAAATACACTTTTGCCGGTTTTATTGGTATCCAAACATGGCGAACCTAACGTAACAAGCCTAACGTCAACATTGCGCCCGTCTGGAGCCCGTCTCTTTCCTCGTCATCTTCGATGCGCCGCACGAGCACCATTTCCAACACACCTTTCACGCCAATACTTCAGCGAGCTTCGCCATGAATGTACTGGGTATGTGCCGCTGTTCAAAGAACATCTCACAAACTTTGGTCACTTAGTAAAGCCACCAAGTGTGCGGTAAGCCAGGGAACAACTCTCCGCGTTCACTGGCCCCGGCGTGCCACGCTTCTCGCTTGGGAGGTCATGAGCGGTCTCTTCGGCAGTGCCGCACCATGTACAGAAAGAAACACGATAGAGGAACCCAGTTTCAGCATGAAGCGTTTCTCAGTGTTCAGACTCACCAGCATGCCGTTTATTTCAGAGGCCACGCGCACACTTCGCAGCGGCGGCACTAGATGGCGCAGAGTGTTCCGAAAGTGCGAAAGGAAGTGCCTCTGCAGTGAAGGCCTCTATACTCGTTTCGATGGTGCCAATACGTTGTGTCGACAGTGATAAAAAAATGAACCGTGCTGCAATTTTTTCCGCTAATACTCTATGTCCTGCCTATATCGACCGCAGACCATTTAATGCTCCCACTCACTTTAATCACTGCGCTTCTGGAAAGTAGATGTTCCCTACGGTTATTGCAGTGTAAGTACATTATCTATTATCCACTATTATCTGCTGAGTCGTCTCTGCACGTTTGCCGCAGGCACATGTCCCACCTCATTCTGAATATTTGCTCCGACATGTTTTTGTCCCCAGGCAGGCAACCACGGCCTCAAATGCAAGCCACTGCCATTTGTGTTACCGTACTAATTTGGTGTACTGATTTCTCTCTTGTCGGACTTGAAAATCTCTGATATTTTTGTTTCCATTTCTTGTATTTAATTTACTGTCTGTGTTTCACTCACTTTGTTTTGGATGCCTCCGCACTGCCCATTTACAAATTCAATTACCTTGTACAAATGGTTGCAAAGATTCCCGGCAGGCTCCCCCATTCCATGTTCGTACCTTCGAGGCGTATACTATATTGTAAGCACATTCAACGTACTTCATCGTTCTCATTCGTATATAGCCATCATCATCCCTGTTCTTCTTGTTGTTCTTAGGTTTTGAGATTGGGCCGTGCCTGTGGAATAAACGGGTCTGCCAGTACTGCCTGTCCTGGTGATATTCCGTCTTTCAAAGTGTTGGAGGTGCGTCAAGATCCCAACATCCTCCTGCGTTCCTGCCCTACCTTGAGCTACATTCCGGTCGCCGCCTGCGCCCGGCCACCCCTATAGTTATGGCCACCCCTACGTCGGCCGCTGGCACTATCGCTACCCCTAACGCTCCCACACCCAGGACATCGGCTGCACAGACATCGTGCACCATTACCAGCCCTCAACGTAATCCACCAGTCTTTGCGGATCTCCGCGGGGATGACGTCAACGACTGGCTCGACAATTAGAACCACGTGAGTTCGGCCAATGGGTGGACCGGCACACAGAAGTTGACTAATGTCGCGTTCTATCTGACCCATGTTGCGAAGACGTGGTAATTTAACCACGAAACTGACATCGCCGACTGGTCAGCGTTTACTACTAGCTGGCGGCAAATCTTCGCGTCTTTATCTGGCCGTTCAGAAGTCGCCAAACAGAAGCTCGCTGCGCGTGTTCAACTTCCACAAGAGTCATATACATCGTACATCGAAGATGTCCTCGCTGTATGCCGCCGCGCCATCATTGGAATGGCGGAAGCCGAACGCATTCACCACCTTTTTAAAGGCATTGGTTCCATCGCATTCAACGCCTTAGCTGTTCAAAATCCTACCTCGGTTCAAAAATTACATCGACGTGCCAGCGCTTGGACGAGCTTCAGGCCCTCCGTCTTCACCAAGACAGCGACCTTCCCCTGCGACCTCATACTCATTTACGTGCTCTTATCCGCA
Organism: Dermacentor silvarum; assembly: GCF_013339745.2. Taxonomy (NCBI): domain Eukaryota; kingdom Metazoa; phylum Arthropoda; class Arachnida; order Ixodida; family Ixodidae; genus Dermacentor; species Dermacentor silvarum. The sequence goes on from NC_051160.1 coordinate 87,235,525, forward strand.
CTATTATTCGCGAAGAACTTCAATATCAGCAACAGAGGCGATCCACTGTTGTTTCCGCCCCATCCCCAACGTTCGAATTTCGCAACCTTGTGAAGCAGGAGTTGGCAGCCATGACGACACCAACAACGTCTGTTGTTCCAGCTGCGTTCCCGACGCCCACATACACGGAAGTCGCTGTAATACCACCTGCAACTATGCTATATGGGCCTTGTGACTTTACCTGCGGCCATTTGGCCTCTATGGGCGCCCGAGCCCCTGCTACACCTTCGTATCCACAGTGGTGTCAACCTCATTCGGTCTGCTTTTACTGTGGTATATGGGGCCAGATATCGCGTCACTGCCATCGCCGCCAGCTGGATGAAAGCCGAGGCTATGCTGATTTCGAGCGAGACGAGATCCGACGATACGACGCTTACTACCCAGGTCCGTCCGCTTTCTCGCAGCGTCGTTCTCCATCTCCTCCAGCGTCTGCACATCTGCCTCAGGCCTCCCGTTCAGCCAGAAGACGTTCTACTTCGCCCTACCGCCGCTCTGCATCACCGCTTCGCCCCATCTCCCGCCTTGCTGACTAACACTAGGAAAACTAAGGATTGCAGTTTTTGGAGGGAAAACTGCGTCCTGTCAAACATCGCAAATACCTCCTTGTCGCCCGGCGAACATGCTATCTGTAACTGACGAAGGTGTTCCTGCGCAAGCTCTCGTCGATAGTGTTGCCACTGTTTCCGTTCTGCGTAGTGATTGTGCACATGCTCACGGCTCCGTAAAGTCAGAACGCTTCATCTTGGACCCGTTTTGCGCGGCGCTAATAACCTACTCATTCACCCCGACGGACAATGTACGACTCATGTTTTGATCGGCGACATTCGTCATCACATTGACATGATTGTGCTACCCGCGTGCATCTATGAACTTATTCTTGGTTAGGACTTCTTGCATTCTGCCTCCGCTGTTATATCATGTAGGGAGAACGTCGTCCACATCACAGATACCACAGATGCACCTATTTTGGAGTCGTCACCCTCCATCTTGAACTTGGCTGTCGCTGCAGACTACGTCCTGCGCCCTGGTCACGAACACGTTGTAGCTGTCACATCCAGCCAGGTAACCGATGGAGACGCTCTAGTTACCCCTTTTTCATGCTGCACTTCACGAGGAATTCTAGTCGCCCCTTGTTTCATCCGGTTTTCACGTGGCCGAGCTTTCTGTTCGCCTGCAACACAACCCCAGATCCTGTGCTGTTGCCCAAAAGGATGACCATGGCAACCTTCACCGACCCTCCACTGATGTCTGTCGCAGCTCTATCCCCTTCTTCGTCAACAGTACCAGCCTCAGGTCTGAATTTTTCTTCTCGCCGAGCCCTACTTAGTTCTGACCTAACCGCTGCCCAGTCGGATGCGTTACTCGCCCCTTTTGGCTAAGCACAAATCCTGCTTTGATAGCGGTGCCACCTCACTGGGCCAGACTTCCGTGGCTGCACACCGCACCGGAACCGACGGTTCTGCAATTATACGCCATCGCCCATATCGTGTTTCGCAGTAGGAACGGTAGGTCATTGAAAACATGTTGATGACATGCTAGCGCCAAATATTATACGACCTTCATCCAGTTCCTGGGCTTCTCCTGTCGTTCTGGTGAAGAAAAAGGATGGTTCCATTCACTTTTCCGCTGATAATCGAGCGCTCAATAAGATTACACGCAAGGATGTGTATCCCATGCCTCGAATTGTCGACGCCTTAGACACACTACAAGGAGCGGAATATTTTTCCCGCCTTGATCTGCGATCAGGATATTGGCAGATTCCCATGAACGAGGCTGACAAAGAGAAAACCGCTTTAGCCACGCCGGACGGACTTTATGAATTTAATGTTGCGCCATTTGGCCTGTGCAACGCTCCAGCCACGTTTGAGCGTATGATCGACACTGTTATTCGTGGCCTAAAATGGAAGGCCTGCCTCTGTTATCTGGATGACATCCTTGTTTTTTCTTCCAGCTTCAGCCAACACATGCGGAGATTAGACGAATTCCACCGATGCCTTTCAAATGCTGGCCTCCAGATTAATACTAAACAGTGCACATTCGCCAGCAGAAGTATCAAAATCCTGGGTCACCTCGTTTCAAAAGACGGCATCCAACCAGGCCCTGAGAAGATTGCTGCTGTGCTTCAATTCACTTGGCCATCGAATCAAAAAAACATTTCGCAGCTTTCTCGGCCTGGCGTCTTACTTTCGCTGTTTTATACGCAATTTTGCTACAATAGGAGCTCCTCTGCATAAGCTACTGGTCACCGGCGCCTCTTTCACATGGTCTCCTCTTTCACTGTGAGTCGGCATTTGAAGCCCTTAAGAAACACCTCACTTCCGGACCGGTGCTTCGCCGTTTTGATGACAGCGCACACAATACTCGACACTGATGCAAGTGCACAAGGCATCGGAGCAGTGCTCCTGCAACGGGGTCCCGCATCTAAAGAGCAGGAATGCCTGGCTATTGTTTGGTCCATTCAGAAGTTTCGCCCGTACCTCTACGGTCGCCACTTCACCACCGTCACCGACCATCATGCTCTGTGTTGGCGGTCATCTATGAAGAACATGTCAGGATGCCTGGGACGCTGCATACTGCGCTTACAAGAATATGATTTCACGATAACGTACTGGTCTGGCAAATGTCATCATGATGCAGACGCACTGTCTCGATGCCCACTTTCGCCTTCTATTGATCATGCGCACTCCGCGTCTCTACTACGTCGCTCTGAAGCAACGCCTGCCTCCTACCAGCTCACGCTAATGTCACTAGATCAAGCTCAGCTTTCTTCACGCTCCGATTTAACTTCCCTTCAGCGCAGAATCCTACTGTCGAACGCTCATTGATAGCCTTCGCGACCTAACGAAACCACCCAACAGCCGCTTGCGACACCAGCTTCGCCAATTTCGCCTTCAAGATGGGGTGCTTCATCGTTGTATTTATCATCCCACGGGTAACAAGTGGGTCCCAGTCATACCTTGCTACCTTCGCCTTCGAGTTTTAGAAGCATTTCATGATGACGTTGCCGCCGGCCACTTAGGCTTCCACAAGACCTTCGACCACATCAAGACCCGCTGCTTCTGCCCTGGATTGTCCACAACGGTAGCCAAATACGTTGCCTCGTGTGCGTTGTGTCAGCACCACAAACACTCCACATCCCCTGCTGCCAGTTTTTTTCAGCCTCTGCCATGTCAAACCGAGCCTTTCGAGTTCGTTGGAATTGACTTATAAGGTTCCCATGCCGTTGACGCCCTCCGGCCACCGCTGAGTCGTCACTGCGGTAGACAATTCAACAAGATACGCCGACACTGCGCCTCTTCGATCTGGTGCTGCTTCTGAGGTTGCTGACTTTTTCTTGCAATCCATATTCTTGCGCCATGGTGCTCATCACGTTCTTTTGTCCAATCATGGCAAAGCCTTCATGTCCCACGTCCTCGAGGAAGTCTTTCGGGAGACTAATATGAAGCATAAAACCACTTCTACATATCACACGCAAACCAACGGCCTTACTGAACGCTTCCACCGAACGCTCTCTGAAATGATTTCTATATACTTACATTCTGACCACACAAACTGGGACAAGTTCCTTCGTTTTGTTACATTTGCTTATAATACTGCGACACAACGCACTACCGGTTACAGCCCTTTCTTCCTGGTGTATGGACGATCTGCCTCCTCCGTTTTCGACACCGGATTTTTTTTCTCTCCTGCTTCGCCTAACACCTCCCTCCCAAAAGAGTTTGCAGCTCGAGCAGCGCATTGCCGTGAAATTGCTCGTCGCAACACCGAAGCCACCCAAGAAGAAAGAAAACGTCACTGCGAAAGTAAACGCCGCGACATCGCCTTCCATCCTGGAGACCAAGTCCTCCTATGGACGCCGGTTCAAACCTCTGGGCATTGCGAGAAATTCCTTCACCGGTACATTGGGCCCTACACAGTCCTACAACAAACCTACGCAGTGAAATATCTAGTCACTCCGCTTCACTATGTCGTATACCGCCGTCGACGTAGTGCAGAAATTTTTCATGTCTTCCGCATGAAGCACTTTATTTCTCGTTCAGCCGATCGTTAGATTGCGGCCAGGTTGGCCGCTTCCACGAGGGGGGTGGGGGGAAGTTAGTGTAAGCACATTCAACGTACTTCATCGTACTCATTTGTATATAGCCGTCATCATCCCTGTTCTTCCTCTTCGGTTTTCAGCCTGGGCCATGCCTGCGGAATAAACGGGTCTGCCAGTGTTGCATGTCCTCGTCGTCTTCCGTCTTTCTATATATATATATATATATATATATATACGTACCCGCCGTGGTTGCTCAGTGGCTATGGTGTTGGGCTGCTGAGCACGAGGTCGCGGGATCGAATCCCGGCCACGGCGGCCGCATTTCGATTCGGGCGAAGTGCGAAAACACCCGTGCCGTTAGATTTAGGCGGACGTTAAAGAACCCAGGTGGCCCAAATGTCCGGAGTCCCCCACTACGGCGTGCCTCACACTCAGATCGTAGTTTTGGCACGTAAAACCCCATAATATATATATATATATATATATATATATATATATATATACCATTTATTTTATTCAGTGTTCCCGAGTCCCTCTTGAAAATTGATGATGATGATGGTGTATAGGGTTTTGTGGAGCAAGAGCCAGTAATGGTCAAAAAGCGCGACGCAATGGCGATACAGTCAATAGTGTGGTCAATAGCACAGGGTTCTATTTAAAACTAATTGAGCTTAACTGCCTCAACTGGGCCTCTGTTGTTATATATGAAATGACATCTGCGAACAGTAGCGATTTCACCAATATTGCGTTCTAAATTCCTCGGACTCCGTAATATTTATTGTAACCCCGAAGTCTTCTGTTTCATTATAACTAGATTCCGTTTCTCCTTCATTCTGAGAATATCTTGGTGGATGCTTCGTTGAGTGTTTATTAAGTTTGGTGCACCAGAAGTGCCACCTAGTTTCTGGTGAACATGCTGAGTGGTGAACAGCATTGATTTCATAGGACCGGCAACAATGTCCCAAAACCTGCGGATACAAAAGGGGCGTTTCAGAGCGCATCTCTTACGCGCCCGTTCCTGCGGCGAGCGTCGGTGTCGTAACCTCGGCGTCATTGTAACCGAGGGAACGGCAACAGCGAAGGATGAAAGTGCGCACGCAGATTGCTGACGAAAGATGGCGATACCGAAGAGAGCCCGAGGCGGAAAGCGAAGCAGAAGGATGCAGCGGTACTCTGACGCGGAAAACGCAGGAGCGGAGTACGCCAAAAACGTCAGAAGAAAAGGGTAGTGCCGCGCATGACTTGCTCTCCAAGTCTTGCGAGAGGACGTCAGAGTAGCACCCGTCTCTGTTCACCGTTGACGCCACCGATACCTTATATGGAAACAAAGCGCTACATGAGCGGAGGCCTTTCTGCGGCGGCAGCTGTGAAGCGCGCCCATGCGTCACCAACGCGCCGCCTGTCGCGATCTCGCCCATTAACCAGTGTTACGCGCCGAGGTTCGGGGGTACTTTCAACACTACCTGCTCGAACCAGGTTGATCATTGGAGAGGGTCCGGCAGAGAAGACGAGGCGACGTAAATACAACTAACATAGTTTAATGCATAGTTACGGGGAGCGGTGTGCTCGAAGGAATGCATACAAGAAAAGTTCAGCGTGCCTGCACATGCACGCAAGGGCAAAGCAATATTCTTTTCCACGTGGCTGCTGGCTGGCCTTCTTATACTCTCCACCATCCGGGCACTTTCTCCCTCTCTTCTCCCCTACTACAGGCTAGGGCAATCCAAAGGTTAGCAGAAATGGTAGGCGACCGGAGCCGGGTGAACATACTCTGCGGGCACTTTCTGCCTCTCTTCGCCCCTACTGCAGGCTTGGGCAATGCAAAGGTTAGCAGAAATGGTAAGCGACCGGAGCCGGTTGAACGTCCTCATCGGGGAAGCAAGGTTGAGGGCTGGACGACAGTTTTTGTCTCTGACCCTCGCGACTGACACGTCTGTTCATGTTGAGTGAGATCGTTAGGCACGCAGATCACCATGCGTTTGGACGTGGTCCGAGAATGGTCGCTCTGGTGAATAGGAATTCAACGGACGTTGTCCGGGCATCGCTGCTCCAAGGAAATCGTAACACCAGGCAGTCCTGCCACACTTTTTTCCGTTTGCAACGTGCTGCGCGAGAGAGATTGTCCGCGCCAGCCAATGTATCGCGAAATGAAAACACGTGTAAAGCTGCGCTTTAGTTTCGTATTAGCGAGTATCGTAATCGTCGGGGAATTATTGTGCATCGATCAATACCTTGATAACAACGATAATGCGCTGAAAACAATCAAACGGAAGAATTCATACTATGTACGCGCGAAGCCCCGACTACGCTGGAGGAAAACATTAGACTCCAATCCGAGCTGTGAAGATGGTTGGCCAGCGAAGCTTTGGTATCACCTGCTCCGATAGATATATCCTTGAACTGGGTCCTGCCGAGCGTGAGAATGACGCCATTGTGCATATTCTCATTGCTGTTTCTTTCGTCGCTCATCGTTTTCTCGCCGCTCTTCAGGCATCGTAACTGGGCGTGGTTTGCTTTGGACAGGAACCGCTGTATCGTGACTAGCCTGAGCACGATGCCGTTGAGCATATTGACGTTGCTGTTCCTGGCACTGCTCGTCGTGTTCACGCAGCTCTTCGGGAGTCCTAAGTATGCGTAGCCTTTCCGTAACACTATAAGAACCACAATGAAATCCGCTGCTAGGCGGATTCTTCTTTTACTTATGAAAGTGTAGTGACGTCACTACCTGCTTCGTATGCTACAGCCGCCGCTTTCCGGCAACTGCATCTTATGCAACCGTAATCTTTACCGGGAAACGCTTGCGGCGAACGCTATGCGCGTAGGCGAGCTTTCTGGTTGTGTGTGTGTGTTTTTGTCCTTTTCACGCAGCGCGGAAGCAAGCGCCAACGGGTGGGGCTACAAAGAATCCAGCGGCGCACGCCTTTCGCTGTGATTGGTCAAGTTTTTGGCTGCGCAGGCGAAGAAATACGGGTACCCCAGTAATATACAACTTCGCCGTTAAACGCGCACCGCGGAAGCTGCCTCTCAGGATCTTTTTCATTCCACAAGAGGGATCGCTCCTGGAGAAACTTCTTGCGGCTTCCCGGGTGCCGCGAAAGGAGGAGACCAATTAGAGCAGCTCCGTAAGTGACGTCGGCGTGGGAAACTGCAGTCTCGCGGACCCGCGCGATCGCTTGATTCGCACTCGCGTCTGGTTTCAGGGATGACTCTTTTCGTACTTTTGTCCACTCGCTTCACGTCTGCTTCACACTTGTTTCGGCTGGCTTCGGTTTGGGCTCATTCGCACTTGTTTTGGTTGTCATGATTTGAGATTGCATTTAGAGTGATAAATGATAACCTGGAGGCGGCGAGCAAAACGGTTTTGGAGTCAGTGTGCCATATCCGGTACGATATACGATATACGACAAGACCCACCCTGAACTCAAGGACGCTGAGGCGACACCCACTACCTCATTATCTTTGTCTTTCGAATACGCTGATCACGCCACAGAAGGAAGCACACAGCGGGAACGACGTCGTCACCGTCATTTTTGAAGACACGCGTTACGAACGAAGCCTGAAGAACGTAAGCAAAGCACCGACCTACCCGCAGACGAAAGAAATAGCGCGCGACACCTCCGACCTACGAGCAGAGTGAAAAACAGGAGGCGAGATTTTCAAGCGGTCACGTGTCTGCCGCAGCGGCGCGCCACCAATCTGGCCGCACTACTGCAGCACCGTTTTCGCGGTGATTTTTTCTACACTGTGGCTGAGGATTTACGATACCGAAATACTCTGCAGATGTCCTTGAACACCTGGTGTTTCATTCATATTTTTTTGCGTAAGTATTTTTCTCATTGGCTAGCCAGCTTCGCATATATTCTTTCCAGCCTCAGGATCGCCTGGAATTTTGTCGTATGAACACTTCTTGTATAAGGGCATTTTGTGACTCTAGGCCCTGCTTCTTTTTTATTAAATATTTTCTTTAGATGAAGGAATTTCTTGTCGGCCCCGTTCCCCTCGCCATTGGATCATATGGAATTTTTGTAGTGAAATACGGCACAGGCGATGGACGGTAAGTATTGCCTTTTAGAATACCTATACTTGATTTTAGCTAGCAGTCTACAAGATATCAATATGTCTGATCTAGGAAAACGCGTGATATAGTGAATCACGGAAGTAGATATTCAAGCTCTTTTGTAGGACGTGCGTCGCAGTACAGCCAGGAATGGACAGAACAAATTTGGAGGGGATGTCCTTGCTTTCCCTTCTTTAAAACCTTACTTGGCGTTCATTTTACTAGTACCTGCTGCCATTTTTTTAACACCTTCAAGTATGAAGGTTTCACCCCGAGCCTAAAGGAAATGTCATGTACTGTCTTGGAAAGAGAAAAAGAGTGAACTTTATTGAGAACCAGCAGTTTAGTCGGCTGGGTCTAGGCCTCCCACGATGGGACGTCGAGGTCTTGCCTCTTCGCCGCATCGTAGGCCTGCTGGGTAGCCCAGAGTTGGTCGTCGAGATGGGAGCTGAGCATTGCGGCGAGCTATCTCGACGAGAGGGTCACGGGATTAAGGTCTGGGTAATGACGTTTTCACTCCCATAGCATGTGGGGAAGTGTTGCTGATTGAGTTTTACAGATCTTGCACGTGTGGCTTGGTAGATGTCGGGGTATATGATGTGATAGCGTGTGAGGGAGGGGTATGTATGCCTGTACTCTATTTAACTTGCGGTGAGAGGTGGGAAAGGCTCTTCCTTCGAGGTAAAATGACTTCACAAGTTCGTTGTATCTTGAAAGGCGGTCGCGTCCTGCGGGTGCACATTCACCGTCTCTGGTGCGGTTGACTAGTTCCGTGTGTGAAAGCTTGTTGATGTTGGTGAGGTGCGGGTGGACATCGCCGGCGTGTGCTGGGATCCAGACGAGGGTAATTTGATTTTCAGACGCATGCGGGGCTTGATGTAAGGTACGAAGTAATTGTTGAGAAACACGACCCTTGATGTAGTTGTTGATGGACGTGCGAGAATCGTTCACTACGGTGTGACAGGCTGGGTCAAGAGTGACCAGGGCGATGGCCACTTGCTCGGCCATCTCGGCATTTTAGGAAACGATGCTGGCAGCATGTTGGAGCAAGCTGCCTGCCGTGGTAACCGCCGCAAAGTGACGTCCATCTTGGCTTTTACTTTTTGGCGCACGAAAAGGGAGGAGAGATAGAGGTACGACGCGTACAGAGCACTTCAGCGCTGTGTCCGCGTCGACCTCAGTCTCTCGTCCCTTTTCGTGCGCTAAAAAGTAAAAGTCATGGAATACCAACATGCCCAAACTTAGGCTCGTCCATCTTGGTATTCAGCTGCGTCGACGAGGGTGACGCCCGCGGTGTTCACATAAGCTTTGGTGATGAAGGTAGCTCGTGCCTTCCTGCGTTCTTTCTTGTGGTCTGGGTGCATGTTTTTAGGAATAGGCTTGGCGTGTATCCATTGCTCAATGTGGCGTAGTACTTGGTGTTTGTCTCCATGTTGGCGGTGATAGGTGATATCAAGCCTGGCTAGAACGCTGCAGCCGTGAGGGCAAGCCCCTGCAGTTGCGATCGACGTTGCGCTTCGATTAACTCGTCTAGGGTGTTTTGGATATCTAATTGTAATAGAAGTTCCGTGCTGGCGTGGTTGGGTAGTCCTAAGGATTGCTTATCGGTTCCTCTTATGATGATGTCTAGTTTAGTCTTTTCAGCTTCGTACCCGTTGAGAAAGGGCGCAACGTAAGTAATGCGACAAATAATAAAAGATTGGAGCAGGCGGATGAGGCTTTCTTCCTTCATACCCGCTCGTCGATGTTTTCGTTTATTTTATGTTATCGTCTTCATTTATTGTTGTCGTGTCCCACGACAACCAGACATCTCACAATGCTGCTCTTGTGAGCAGCACTCACCACTGTATGCACGACGGTGTGGTACGAACAGAGCTGCAGAACAGGAACACGAAACTCAGCTTGAACTGATGTGATGTCTAAACACTAAATGAAGCAATTTGACGCTCTGTGAGGACCTCAAGATTGAGCAGGATCTGAGAGTGCAAGGTAACAATTTGTGCAGTTTTGTGCAGGACTGTGGTACTAATTATTAGGGTCAAGAACTGCTATAAATCTCAAAAATAAAGTAAAATTAATCAAGTGAAAATAGCCCCAACCAAGAAGCCGCCAGAGTTTAGAAAACAAAAGGAAAGTACATGCAAACAAATATGTACACTTAGGAACACACCAAGATAAGAGAACCGACATTTGGGCACGTTTGTTAAGCTTTAACTTACGTACAATGAAATAACAGACGTGTGGAAACGAAGACGATGGGACGGGCGCTGTCATCCTGTCGTCTTCCTTTCCGTCCGTGTGTTCTTCCGCTGTACTAAGATAAAACAAGATAGCCTACAGACAACGTACGACATCCTTAATAATTTTATTTCGGAGGGCACACTTTGTGTTGGACGTAAGGCACAACAACAACAGGCAGGATCTCCCCAGGAAACAAAGCATAATAGGGAAACTGCAGATAAAGTCTCAACCATAAAAATCAGGTCAAATTGACATGACTGCCAGAGTCATCATCAATATCTAAAAACATGGCGTGCAAGATTATTCCCTCTAGACATTCTGGCAGAAGTAAGAAAATGGGAGCATAGAATCGAAAGGAATCGAAACTGGGCATTGGAAGGAACAAGATGGACACAGTGAAAAATACGCATGACAATGCCATGACCAGCAGCCACAAAATAGGCAAGCAATTAGCATGAAAATGAAAGTTACAACAATCCTCTTAGGACTAGAAGTAAAACAGTAATAAATATTTATTTTGATAACAGACCGTCCACATAACGGCAACCAACGAAAAAAATAAGAAGAGGAAATACAGCGTTTTTAATGGCAAGATATGAAAAAAATTTCAGCCAACAAAAACTCAGGGGGACATACCCGAGAACTTAAGGCCACATACCCAGTCGCCCCAAGTGTCCCAAAGCTAACTTTGCATTCTGCAGCAGCACAAAAGCAAAGTGAGCGGTGTTCGCTAATAGCTTCTGCGAGTACGCAAGAATGCTTGCACAGCAAAATTAAAACGCTTGCAGGATAGAATATCGCTTACCTGTCATCGTTGACAAATCGAGATAAGTAGGAAGAATTGTTCCTCCTACTGTTACTACACCACCAAGCCGCACACGTGATATGGTGCTCCGAAAAAAAACATCTCCGCCTGATACGACCTCGCCTGGCTCAGTCACTTCTTTCCAGACCACGTACTCGCACGGTTCCGAAGTATCTGATGGTGGTTCTTGCCGTGAACAGGTGAATTGTGTCCGAATGCGAGGAAAACGCTCCCAACGCAAAACACACACAACATGCAAGAGTGGCTGAACCAGCTGAGCAGAAGAAAGTAGACCTGCCATCAGCCGTCACCGCCTCACACGAAACCAACGATCAAATTGAGTTGAGAGAAAGCGAAAGCACTTTCGTTTCTCTCACCAATAAAACTTGTTTGGTGCTACTATTGTTATTTTATAAAACCCCTGTAGCAGCAATCAGAATTGACAGATATTATTTTATACAATTTTAACATTTCTATTTTCTTTAACAGCCGGCCGCGGCGAAGGTGGCGCAACATTTATAAACGTAGCCAGCGACTGCTTCCGGCCGATTGTTCGTACCAGTAAACCCTTAAACCTTAGCTACCTTAGACCGATTCGCCATAGCATGCAACTACTGCCATCTGTAGCATAGCATTAGAAGTTGCTGAGATTCGGCGCAAAGTGCGCGTAGAATTTACCCGCCGCACTGCAGCAACGGTAAAGTGTCGCCTGGCAGGCTCGGGTGGTATCGCATTACGGCATCGCTTGCCGCCGCATCTACACCATGGTTGTCACGTCAAGTTCTCCCGCATAACATACGCAGGATGCCGTTGCTGCTGACAGTGTTTGCGGTGCTGTGTCGCAAACACTTCCGTTGGTCTACTTCGACGCATCCCATGTAGATACGCGCAAAATTTCTGGAAGACGATTCACAACCGGAAATGTTCACTCGAGAATAGCGCCGCTGAATACAACTTACCTTCGCTCTTCGGGTGCAATCGCGGTCTGTAGTACTGATAGTCATCCCAAGGAAGCGTTTGACAAGCATACCTTGCACGGGTAAGGAACTGCGCTCTCGAAATGTAGCCGATGTAGCGTGTGCAACTTCGTCAAAGGCAGTTAAATGGTTTGTGCGCTTTGGGTGGTCTGCGTCGTACTTGCCTGATACGGTGCATGCAAGCTGCTAAACATGTTGAACCCAGGGCCGTAGAGGTAACGTGGGCCAGGCTGTGTGGAGCATGACCAGCAGGGAAGAACCCAGGCAGATACGCGAGACAATCTACGTAACGAGTAACATAGAAAAAAAAAACTTTCAGCACTACCACTGGGGTGGAGATAAGACCAGCAAAGCTGTACCACGGTAAGAATTATGAATTTCTAATTATGACTACTAAGATGTGATAGTGTAATTCGTTATTTCAACTATTAAAACATGATAAATATATATGCTCCGGTGATTTTCTTTTATTTAATGACCACAGGGACCATAGCCTTACCTTCGCTACAGTACACCGCCATAAGGTGTACGGCAAAGGTTGGCGCGTTCTTCATAAACACTTCACTAACGCCACACGCGTTCGGTGCGAACGCGGGCAAAACGCCGCCGCCATCGACAACAGTTCTGCGTGTTGTTTGTGTGACTGCACACAACCGCTGTGAAAACGCTGGCGTGAGCAAGTGCGCTAGCAGCAGCGAGCGAAGGTTCATGCGGTCGATCACTTCAAGGGAAACTGAGCGGGGAACGCACAGCGCATACAAAGGTAGGAGCCGTGTTGCAGATCGCTTTAGAGAAACGGTGCGCGCGACCGCCCGGTACCGCGCTAAGTACAAGTTGCTCGGAGAGCAGAAGCCGCAACCCCTCCCTTCCGCGCTGCCTTCCCGCTGTCCTCCTTTCGCGTGGGAGATTGAGTCGCCAGTTGCCCTTGCACCCAGTCGTAAGATACGCATTCGGTGCCGCAGCTAAACGTCGTCTCCCCTCCCTCCCTCCCGTCCGCCCACGGCCTTTCGCGCGACGGAAGAAGTGGCGTTTTCTCTCCGCCGTTAGTTCACTCCCCCGGGAAAGCGCGCGTCCCTCGCACCCTTTCACTCGCACATACAGCATACGGCCAATGAGAGTTTCCTTATACATCCGGAGGCGAACATCCAAGCGTGAGCCCTTAACAGCTTCGCTGTAAAAAACACTTTAACTACATCGTTACGGAGCATTCAACCCTAAAAGCGCCCTGACGGAGAGCGACATACACTCTAGCTTCTGCTGAAAGCTGAACCCCGTTGGCGGGGGCGTCTTTTATGAAGTCTTTGGAACGCCCTCCCTCAGGAAAAGGAGAGAGAGCGAATGCTCTATACGAGTGTGGCCGCCGCTCGGTACATGCAAGCCTGTTCAACGGATTTTCTAACAGCTACTGGCCCAGCACAGGGAAAGATACGTGGCGCAGGTAAGCTGACACAGACACCGCTGGCGTCCTCCTTTCAGAGTAGGACGAGGAGAAGGAGCGAATGCGCACACGTAGCTTAAGCGCCCCTCTCGCTGAAAGGAAACTGCCCTGGCGAGCCTGTGTACACATCAGGGCGGAGACTAGAATTCGCGCACAAACGTTGCGGCCTCCAAGGCGTTTTAACACGATATCGTTAAGGGCCGCGTGTCGCAGAAAGTCCGGTGTCGGAGTCGGAGGTGTTGCCAATAGTTGCCCGGACAAGCAAATCATCCCGAACCACGCCGACCAGGCAGGCCCTCCGCGTGGCGCAGAAGCACTGGTGAACTATTCGAATTTATCAAAGTTAAATTCGTCAGAGAAATAGTAAAGCACGACCTATAGACGGTATAGCGTCGGACTGTAATTTGAATATACGAGAAGGCATAATTCTCTTACGAGGAAACTCAAACACAAGCCCCTTTTCCCGCATTTCTTCCACTCATACAGCGGTGCGCCGCGGTTTCCTGCTTGAAAAATACCATCCAGGTGGCGTTCTCTACCTCGGCAGCCTAGAGTTACTCTATATGGCTCCCGGATATACGGCTCCTGTAGGCAGCCATGTAGGGCATATATTTGATATCTATATGGCACCCGCAGGGAACCGTATAGATTAATTCTTCGGCAGCCTACAACAGCTTAGCATGTATAGGCTCCCTACGGCAGCCGCTTGTGGAGGCGAATTTGAGGAAAAAGAAAGCTGCAGTTGCCGGGAAGCCTAATAAGCAGCCAGGGATCTCTGAATGCTCTTAAAGGCGGAGCATAAGCGTCCTTCAAATTTTCAACGATTTCGGGCGGTTCGGCGTACTTGAAACGTCTGGTCTTTCTCCGTGGCTTAGGCGGCTCGACACAAATTGTTCCCCACACAGGCCAGCCGTAACAGCGCTTGCACCCTGATAGCTGGCAAATTAAATATGTGTTCTGCCTTCCTCTGCGCAGCGTTGTTCACTACACATCCATCGCTCGTGTTTGAGTGTGTGTTCGAGCATAGAGCGGCCTGATAAGGCGTCGGCATTCTTGCAACAGCTCAAATCACGTGTGGAACGAGAAAGCACGCCAAGAGAGACACCCATCTAGTTGAAAATGTTTAGTGAGCAATGCGCCTGGGAACTTAAGCATAACCGAGGGATCAGCCAGTCTTGTAGGGCTTTGGGACTTTGGCCATACCCGCATCACTATGGCTCACCGCTAAGTCCATGCATCCGTCTCCTTAGGCGCTATTTAATACATGCAAACGAAATCACTATGACAAATATTTGCCCTGAGGTTTTGCCAAGGTTACCTTGATAGTATATGCTGTTGATATATACCCAAATTGGGCCAAGTAAAAATTCGGGGCAGTTGGCCTAGAGTGTTCATGGAAATTCCTTCCGGAAAATTAAGAAGGCGGCAGCTCAATAAAACAGAAGGGAGAATTAACTTTGTTTCATGGTGTTTGGTTGGTATTCAGCATTTTTGAAATTGCAACGAAGCTTAGTTGAAATACTCTACACTCATCGAGTGCTTTCGCCAGGTTATGTTTTTGTCTATCCTAATATTTCAGCTATAAATTCATAAAGTTATCAAGACAATGACGAATGTATTTTTATATGTGTGATAGTTGCGAATGTTCATTCATGCAAAGTTATGCTCTTTGTTATCTAAGAGCAATTCTATGAAACGAGGGACAGAATGTTTTGTTATATACAACCGTGCGAAACAAGCTGTTTTTTTCGTGTACGTTCAATCGCCTTTCCTTACAATATCTACAGTTCTATTCAATATGACAAATATTTGGCCTAGTATTTCACTGGCTTAATCTTTTGTTACTTCGTATGATTGGACTCAAAAAAAAAGTTTTGCCCCCCGGGTACCATCATTTTTCTCGCTGTCTGCGCAGCGAGATCCTCAAATCCGGCAGTCCTAATACCCAGCTGTACCACAAAGAGTTTATTTGCCAGCAGCACCTGTTCCAAAGCTGGCGTATTAGGGGCCACCTGCGGTTTAAAAGACGCTTCACATCCACCAACTTGACCGTCGGTGGCGATGGCCAACCCTCACAGCGTTAATATTAAAGAAATACAAATGTTCGCGGATGTGTTCGGATTGAACGCAACCACAGGAACTCAATCGGTAGAGCATACCGCGCGTGATAAAGCAAATGTGGGTTCTTCACCAACCTGTTGGAAGTATTTTTAGGAGCGAAGCTTCTTGGGCTCTCACGATGTCCGTTGTCGCCGCCGTCGTCGTAGCTCCCTGTCATAGAACCTGAGATTGCGGCGCAGACGCCGGACCAAATTTCAAAGTCGACTTATCAGCTTCAGAAAATAATCCCAAGAAAGCAAGGACAATTAAGAATGGGCCCTCTGGTGAGCCAGCGAACGCCGGTTGCTGT
This sequence comes from Dermacentor silvarum, assembly GCF_013339745.2. Classification (NCBI taxonomy): domain Eukaryota; kingdom Metazoa; phylum Arthropoda; class Arachnida; order Ixodida; family Ixodidae; genus Dermacentor; species Dermacentor silvarum. The sequence goes on from NC_051160.1 coordinate 87,251,531, forward strand.
CCAAAAACCGAGTCAGAGCCCAGAGTTGTCGGAACACAACAAAATATCTTCTTCACACATTGCAGTTACACACACACGTGCACACTTAGGCTAGACACAACACAATACAATTCATATGGGTATTCACAAACACAATAAACATAATTCACGACAAGCACTAAGAATCCAACACGTAAATTACAAAATGAATAGGAACAGTAAGTGTGCAATTGTATTCACCCGTGTTGGTCTTGTCAGACGATCTCGGCGTAGCTCGGGGCTAATCTCGAAGGAGGAACTTCTTCCGGAAATGCAGACGCTCGATGAACTCGTCGACTAGCTTGCCGGGGAATCCCCTTCTTCCGCAGACGCACAGTCTGCACGTTAAAACACTTCACCGGTGCGGACTCAAATACTGATGATTCTCGCACACCGGTTATATAGCTTCCACAGGCGCCCTCGAACCTTCCTATCGAAGTCGTGATTCCGTAGCATGGCCAAAGCCTGAGAATCTTGGAGTATTTTCTCGCACCTTCGACCGCCGCCGTCGGAGCGTCGCAAAGGGGGGGGGGGGGGTGATGACTCATCCCGTTGGCGCACGCTCAAGCTGTAGAAATCTCTCTCGACTCGCCGGGTGAGAAGGTGTCTCGGCGCGCGCGTGTGGTCTCTCTCTCTCCGGTTAACGTCGCTTCGTCGATGCTCTTCTAGACGTCTAGGCGCCGTTGTTCGCGTTGCAGTTTGAGGCGTATGCGCTCTCCCCCTCTGCTGAAGTTGCCGTGGCCGGCGTGTTCTTTCGCTGGCTTGTGTGACACGCGGCGCGCGCTCCGATTACGCGCTCTTTTGTGACACTCCCCGTCGCGCAAGCAGCGCGCATACCGACCGCGCACAGGTGCTGCGCTGCGCCGGTGCTGCTCTGAAGCCCCTCTCCGAGCAAGCGCACGACGTCATGTGCAGAACCGTTCGCAGAGCGCACGCAGCGCGCATACCGACCGCGCGCAGGTGTTGCGCCGGCGCCGCGACATTTATTCTATGGCCGCGCCGCTGTCGCTACACTTACCACTGCAGTATGGAGGAGCGCGAACGTAAGCGCAAAAGCCGTGACTCTGATCCTACATTTCGAGAATAAGACGCGGCAGCCCAACGGCAACGCCACGAAGGTAACCCTGAGCTACGAGCACGAGAAGTAGCAGCACGCCGGAAACGCAGCAAGACCCCGAATCGAATGCTCGAGCACCAGCCGTAGTCCTCCAAGGAGCTTCGCACCATCATCAGCATTCACTACGTGGATCGGCTGCCAATTTTTCTTTCCTTTTTTTTCGTTCGCCCACTGCCTTGATATTTCTACAGTTCCGGAAACATAATATGCAATTTGACTTATGGTGCTGCTTGCTCCATTCTCTGCTTCATCGTGTGGTTGCGACTTGGGCCTGTATTTTGTAGCGATGCCTTTTCGGTGCTAAGACCTTTTCGCGCTTATCGCGCTTTGTCAGTGGTCAGAGTGCTGGTTTCTAGAAGTCGAGAATCGAGATTCGAGAAGTTGATTAATTATTTATTACTAATTATCGAATTAGGCGGAATGCAAAAAAATTATCTGAGTAACTCTAAGTGACGGCAAAACATAACCTCGGTTCGGTTCAGCTACGTGGCATGTGTATGTATTTAAAGTTTGGCGCCTCAGTCTCAACGCCTTGCTTTTCTCTCGGAAAGTAGACCAGATGCAACTTTTTCGGGCATTGTAATGTCCTATCGATCTTCTCTTCCATCGGACTTCACGCCTGCCGCAATGCCACCTTGTCCTTTGTGGCGTCTCCGGCAGCCACAAGTGCGGCTCTCCATTCCAGGAGTTACAAAGAAGTCCGACTTGCCAACTTGTGCCCTGAATCAAGCTGCTCTACATATGCTGCATGATTCCTACTTTGATCGAATTCACATTTATACAGATGGCTCTTCGACTCTGACCAGCTCTACTGGTGCGGTAGTTATTCCGTCGGCATCATTCTGCAAGAAGTTCAAGGTAAGCCACGTCACAACATCGACAGGGTCTGAACTTGCCGCCCTCCGTAGCGGAGTGCTTTATGTGCACGAACATTCACCAAATAATTGGGCTATATTCTGTGACTCAAAGGCAGCCCTACAGTCACTTTTATCAGCTCTGCGCCGCAGCCCACATGAACAACTGGTAGCAGAGATACGAGTACGCTACCATCAAGCGGTGGTCAGAGGCCACGACATTGTATTTCAGTGGCTACCTGGGCACTGCAACATCACTGGCAATGAATGTGCCGACAAAGCTGCCCGTGAAGCACATGACGAATATGAAAGAATCCCAATACCATTGTCAAGAACGGATGAAGCGCGGCACCTCAGCAGTCTTGCCCATACTATAACTCTAAGAAAATGGCATACACCAGAGTTTACCAACCAGCGCCTATATGACATGGACCCACAGATGCAATTAAGACGTTTACCCGGTTTTAAACGACATGAAGAAAACTTACTGTGCCGACTGCGATTAGGAGTTTCTTTTACGAACTCCTATTCATTCCTAATTGGAATGGCGGACAGTGCCAACTGCAGCACATGTGGTGTTGAGGAAACCACCAGACATCTCTTATGTGACTGCACTAGATACGAAGAAGAGATAATTGCCCTTCGGACTGCTTTGGGGCACTTAGACGACAGGCCTTTTACGGAGGACAAGGTCTAGGGCCCGTGGCCTCGTGCGTCTTTTATGTACAGGGCTACAAAGGCGCTGCTGCGCTTTTTGAAGTGCACAAGCCTGCATAACCGCCTGTGACGAAACTTAGCGATGAACGCTTGACTGTAAATGTGCAAGGTGTGAACTGTGAACTTCTCTCTTCCTTCTCCTCTTTCAATTCCTTCTCTCCCTTTCGCAGTGCAGGGTAGCCTACCGGGCACAGCCTAGTTAACTCCCTGCCTTTCTCATATGGCTTTTATCTCTCTCTCTATAAAATTCGGCTAAAGTTACCTGAAACACCCTGTCTATTCGTTCTGTACAGGATAATATGGAAAACGAGACTGACCACCTTTGCTGGAGTCGGTCAGCAAATTGTTTGCTTTGCTTATTTTGCTCTACTTGGCAGCTGATCAACTCCTCCCTATGACCTGTGGCCAGAATTACTCGGACGTGTGAGAAATCACTAATTAACTTCTCGTTTATTGTGGATTATTCTAATGTAGCGATTATTCAGTCGTCTTCTTAGCATAGGGTTCGATTTTAAAGTATTCTCTACATGACCACAAAATCACAGGTGTATATGTCACCTGCTTAATGTACTGTAGCAGGTTTTCAAAATAAACAAAGCAATATGTGATGGCTAGTCACTCAACCTTACCATCTTCTAGTTATTCTAAATGAATCATCCTTTGTATGACAGTTCATTTCATATCATAATACTATTTGACATGTAAGTACAAGAACATCAAACTCGGCGTATCACGAGTGACCAATAGTGACCTGGCGTAATCAGTCAGCAGTGGTAACGATATAAATATTCATTTGATGACTTTTTGTTTCTTATCAAAAACGACTTCAACGAATGAAAACTGCCACTCTGCCAGTAATATAAATGATTCGTTATTACTAATAACCGAATCATACATGTTCGCAGTAGGCATGCTTTATTCACAAGTTTTATGAGATTTATTTGATATCCATGGCATTTGGTGCGTAAAACGGGGAGAACCTCATATAGTATGTTAGAGACTTGTGGGCACTAGTGAATTCAGTCATGTTAATTATTTGCGAGGTGTAGTCGCTTATTACTTACTCAATAACTCACAGTGGGATTACTGATTGGTTTCCATAATTACGTGTGCGAGTGGAAGCTTTCGAGAGCCTAGCGGAAAATGCATTTCTTTTCAGTAGTGAAAAGCCACAGGCTTGCGCGGCACACGCAGCACAGTCACAGCGTAAGCTGGTGGAGCGAGCAGCTTAAGAGTAGCATTTTCGGGACCACGCACAACAGGGTCTTCGCGGCAAAGTCTGTTCGCCTCGTTTTGACGAGAGCGATCTCAACTGCCTGCCCGGCGTCAACGGCGAGCTGCGGTTTGTAATGCTCTCAGCACAGCAGTATGCTGAGCTCGATGTAGCCGCGCACGTAGCTCTACGATTCGCTTCTTCAGCAGCGGTTCGCACCTTGCAAGGACACGCCATAGCGTGTACCCAAGAGGTATCCAGAATACGTAGCGCACATCTCACATCGGGATCGTGTTTATTGCGCGCCTCGTCTGAATCGCATCTCGTCGTCTGCGCCTGTGCATGCGGCTTTTGCAGGCGCCTTAACTAGATGGCACCACCATACTGACAGAGGCTCGCGTCGTCTGCGCCTGCGCGCCTGCCTAGGGCGTGTTTATAGGTCCTTTTTCTGACGCTGATAGCAAGCGCTTGCGTGGCTCAGTGGTGAAATATCCGACTCCCACGCAGCCGGCCTGGGTTCAATCCCGGCGGAGACCGGGTACTTTTTTCGCCTTTTGGGCGATAGTGGTAACGCGGCGGCGGTGATGGTGGTGGCGGCGGCGGACAACAACGCGTACCGAAACGGCTATTTGAATTAGCCCATAACAACTAACGATGTAAAAAAGCCTACTAGTGCTTATTCAATGATTCTAAGAAGTTTTAGTAGACATCCACGACGTCATCGGACGTGCGTTCTTCCGTCCTAAAAATTCATGCTAACATTTTCTCCCTATTGTTCACTCGAATAGTCGTCAAGTAAAGAATTGGATCGTATAGGGTTTATTAACGTTCATTACAACGTAAATACGCACGTTCCTGTAGTTTGATATTCTGCACCCGCTTTCTCGATGCGTGACCGAGCATCTTGTGCGCCTCTCAATCGCAGCAAAACTGTTGAGAGAGTGAGAGAAAAAACATTTATTTATACCATCGAGATCTTTGATCTTGAGGACGAGTGGGTGGTGTCCTCATTGCAGGACTCCACTGGCCATGGCTGCTCGACGTACTTGCTGGACACGAGCTTCTTGTCCCTCCAGGGTATCGCCGGTCAGCTGTACCTCCCACCGCTGAAATGACGTGTTAGGCGTCTTTAAATGTTCAGGTTTGCCCCCGCACCCCCACAAGATGTGAAAGAGTGTAGGACGTGTGCGTCCGCACTTGGGGCATATGCCGCGATATGTTTGTGGGTATATTTTGCTGTATCTGTGTAGGTTTGGGAATTTGTTTGTTTGGATAAGTCTGAGGGCTATTGCCTCTTCAGTGCTGAGCTTTTTGTGAGGGGGAGGATAAATCCTGCGGTTGAGTCGCTGGATCTCGAGTCGGTTGCATAAATTTGATGGCAGGGGCACAAAGGTAAAGGGTGGGTATTGATCAGAGGATTGCTTTTTCCCCGCTCAGTTAATTAGCGCTCGAGCTAAGGCGTTCGCCCTTTCATTCCCCTCCAGTCCCGCGTGACCCGGCGTCCACGTTATTTGATGGGATTCTTGCAGCCTCGGGCCTAGAATTTGAGCCGCCAGCACCGGTGTTCGTCTGTTGGTAAAGTTGCGGCAGGCGTGTTGCCAGTCGGTAACGACATGAACTTCCCTGCCCACCCTGTCATGTTGCTTTATTACTTGCGCCGCGGCTATGGTCTCAGCCGCAGCTGGGGTCTCTGCCCTGACAGAGGCCGCGAGGGTTAAGGAGTTGTCTCTTCCGTTCACGGCAGCTACCGCGAAGAGGCCCCCTGCAGGGTACGCCACCACGTCCACGTACGTTACGTACGGGTCACCCTTGAATTGTCGGCGCTGTCTGTCGACCCGCGCCTTGCGTCGTCCTTCGTGGAGTTCATGACTCATGTGCATTGGTATGGGGTTCGCCGTGATCTTGCTACTGACCTCAAGCGGGAGTGATCGTTGCCCATTGAGGGCACTTAGCCCTGTTGCCGTGCCGGTCCGGTGGAGGATTGTTCTGTAGTCTGGCTTTTCGCGAAGCCATAACCGCGTCCGACAGCTCAGCGAAGGTGTTGTGCATCCCGAGAGCCGCTAACTTCTCGTTTGAGGTGGTAACAGGGAGACCCAGGGCCGTTTTGTACGCGCCTCTGATGTTGCCATCGACTTGTTCGCGGTCGCGTTTGTTTGATGATTGATGATGACTGTTGATGTATGGTCGACCAGCCGGCTACTCGAATCGCGCTCTGCGATGAAAGCGAATGTCATGGTGAAGCTTTTACAGCGTAAGCTGTTATGGGCTTATTCCAATAGCCATTTCGGGTCGCGATGATGCCGCCGCGTAACCGCTATCGCCGGAAACGCGAAAAAAGTACCCGATTCCCGCCGCGATCGACCCCGCGTCCGCTGCATGGGAGCCGGATACTCTACCACTGAGCAACGCAAGCGCTTACTATTGGGCCGCGGAAAATACCCTATAAGGCAACACGCAGGGGAACACGACTCGAGCCTCCGCCTGTATGGTGGTGCCGTCTATGTAAGATGCCTGCAAACTCAGCGTCCGCAGGCGCAGACGACGATGTCCGATTCAGACGAGGCGCGCAATCAACGCTCTCCCGAGCTGCCGAGCCTCCGCCAGTATGGTGGCGCCATCTAGTTAAGGTGCCGGCAAACGCGGCGCGCCCGACATGTAAGTTGCAGTTGTAAGGCTTGATCAGGCTCAGCAGACTGCTGTGCAGAGAGCATTACAAGTCGCAGCTCGCCATCGGCGCCGGGCGGACAGTTCACATTGTTCACGTCAAAACGAGGCGAACAGACTGCCGCAAAGACCCTGTTGTGTGTGGTGCGCAAATTGCAGCTACTCTTCAGCCGCTCCTCCAGCTTACGCTGTGACTGTGGTACGTGTGCCGCGCAGGCCTGTAACTTTCTGTTTTTCTTTCATTACACTGCGTTCTTCGTCATGCCCTGAATTGCTGGATTTGCTCGAGCGATTGGGTTTTGACTCTCCAAGGCCGCAGAATTCCAATTTATTTTTATTTTCATTTCAGTATCGAGATTTCATTCAATGATGGGAATAAGCGCCAGCGTCACTATTACACCGCAGTGAAATTGACACAGGGTGAAATATTCACGGTGTATATTCGCAACGCGCCTGCGGGGTGGCTTATATATACCAGTTTTCAAGGCGCGCCAGTCATCGTACCTCATGAGAAATATGTCACTCTCATCTCGCCTACATTCAACCCTGGAAGCATCCTAAGGATGAACATGGTAAGTATGAATGAAACAAATATCACTGGTGTAGCAGGGTTACAAATACATTGTACCGCCTGCAGATCCCTCTCATATCTGTATAGTCGAAATGCACGAACAGCAGGAACCGGGTAAACGAGGCAGGTCGCTTTAATTATACACATTTGCACAATTACACATTGATGTTGTCTTTCTATTTTAGGCTTGAGGAAAAAAATACCTTATTGCACTCCCTCCAGAAAGAGCATCGTCCCATGGTAGAGGCATGGTACTCATCATTTTGAGCAAGTGCTCCTGTGTTTTAGGGACGCCGCAAGCCAGTGCTCAAACCCCTTTTACTAGGAAATGATGCGCGCATTCTAGTGGGTACTAACGTGAAATCGAAGAACAGGGGCTATTAGTAATGACCTCATAGTTGATGCCTGAGGCATCGTACAACGTCGTAATTGCCGAACAAGCTCGAGAGCAGATTTTCTGAAACTCTCCCTCAAAGGATGAGACTCCGAATCCATAATTTCTCAAATGGCTAGTAGTTGATGCATCCGCTAAGCAAGTTGTCACATTGGTCGTCATAATGCTATTTGCTGTGAACGTGCTCGCTAATTCCGCACACTCAGTTAAAGCTACATCGTCCATGTCTATATTACTGCAGTCATGCGGTACCGGTTGAGCATCGTTGTCACTCCACTACCACGAAGAACGCTAAATGGCGTTCTTCGCGCAGTTTAGCGGGGCGGCGTGTTATATGTGAATATGGAACATACTAGAATATCATCTCAAATTTGAACAGAAGGTTTTCGTAGCTGACGCCACACACGTTTGGAGTATCTGGGATCTGGGCATTTTCTAACCACTTCAAACAAAAAATTGCAAAAAATTGCCATTTCATGCCTTCACAGGCATGAAAAGGCGTAGCGCGTAGCAGCAGCTACCAAAATGTGTCTTTGCGAGACGAGAAGCCAAAATTCGTCGTAAAGAGTTACTGTATTGACACGGACGTTTTGGCACGTAACTAATGGAAAATTAACCAATATGCACTAAATTGCTGTACAGGTACACATCATAGATGTACCTTTGTTGAGCAAAGTCGCCTTATACAGTACTGTTTTTCTGAAATGGAGCGAGTTCCTCTGGACTAAGCAGGTGTCACACGACGCAATAGTGTCCAGTGCCCTCCATAAGCCAGAATTAGTCGCTGAATAAGATAAACATAATGGTAGCTGTTAATAAGTGATCTCACGATGACATCAATATGTCAATGGCATCAATGGCATCAATATTGTCACGAGCCTCGAGAAGTAGTCTAGAAGGTTTAATAAACCGTAGAGCAGCTGGCTCTTGGAAAACGCGACCGTCGTGGCCGGCTCGAGCAGGGAAGGGGCGCGCGGTCTTCTTTCTTCTCTTGGGCTCGACTTAATCTTGCCCTCGACCCACTACCTACAGGTGGCAATGTGGTGACAGAACTAATCGCCACCGTAGAAATGAATTCGGTATGAGGCGTGTGCTGTGGTAGGACTCCTATAGCGTGCTTCTCTAGAAACACTCGTTGTCATATAGCACCACTGTTGCGAAGCTTGTGCGTGACCTCTGAAATGTATGGTGAGTTGGCATACATGGCATGCAGCAACCCGGTTGCTCTCTGGGACTTCTTTCTGGACATGCCACGTAATCAAGTGGTCTTGCCGGGAAGTGTGTGCATGACCTCTGAGGAACACCCATTGGCACAAACCCAGTCGCCCAAGTTGGCGAGACATTCATTAAAGAGCGGCACACATCCGCTGAATTACTGGCGAAGATCCATATAGCGTCGGGTTGCTGTCCTTGAGACGCCCTTGTGAGGTGGGTTCAATTGCACGCAGCATTGGATAACTTTTTCTTAGCACAGCAGCACACTACCGACTAAACCATGGACTACCCAGTGATCCTGACAGGGGCGAAAACGGTTTAAGGCATACATACATAGGTAGATATGGAGGGTGGCCCAACAATCATGGTCCAAAATTTAAATATATGCAATTCCACGTTGCTGCACTGAAACACGGTAATATTGTTTGCAGGGGCTTGGAGAAACTCAGATTATCTTTTTGCATTCCGTGTTATTACATATATAGTCTTAATTATTTATTCAACCTCTCAAATATTATAATTAGACTAAAAGTGTCAATGAGAAAATTGTAGAGGAACTTGAAAAATTACCGATACAGCTTTCTGCTGCTCAGTGCGTACTACTTAAAAGTGTTATTACGAGCGTGAAAGAAGCTCGCCAACACAGGCAAAGTACCATGAGCGGCCAGTTGCGCGGCAATTTTGCGTGTATTCGCTGGCTTCGATAGCGTGTATTCGCTGGCTTCGACTTTCCAGGCTTTATCACGCCAAATGGCCATGCGAGCTAAGAAAATAGACTCCACGCAAACTACACCCTAATATACCGGAATGTGAAGATTTGCTCGGCAGCCACAAAAGCCGGAATCAGCTAAATCTGGTCACGAGGGTGCACAGGTCGGCAGCACTTTTTGGGGTCCTGAACACCAACCATGACCGTGGCCTAGCCGTTGGGAGACTGCTGGTGCTATTTGGTACACAAATGATATATATCTGTCTTCCTCGCTTTAAACGAAGGCAATGTCTGCTCCTCTAGGGCACGTTAAGGGTGAGGTTCTGTGATAATTGTCAATATATCATTCGTATTGCTCGCATAACCTGAGGAAACGCCTTAGCCTTCTTGTCCGTTGGCGCAGGAAAAACTGTGAGGACCACAACTTTCTCTGGGCCAGGCCGCACTACTTAACTCACAACATGACCTAAGAAGCGCAGCTGCTCGAAGCCAGTGGCCTTCTTCTTTTGTGTTAGGCCAGCGAACCAAACACTTGGAGAACCCACGGCAGCTGCAATATGTGTTCCTCAAAAGCTTTTGAGCAAACGATGACTTCGTCGACGTATTAGAGGCATTTGTGCCATTTAAAAGAAGCATACTAGCAGCTGTACTTATTTGTCCTTTTCTCGGAACTGCATTTCGCACACTGGTAGCTTGGGGTTCTCGCTCGGCACGGGGCGTGCCTGCATTATTCGAACTGACTGGAATGTGATCGACGGTTTTATCGGTTGTCAATTGTCACCGAAGCCTGTGTAATCTGATTGTATGCGCGACGAGATTTGCGTAGTATTTCTGGAAGACACGCGGTCACCTGGAAGCTTCGATAACTCATGTATTACTCTGGAAGCTTCGATAACTCATGTATGAAAGCTGACGCTCTTGACGGGAAGATATTCTTTCCACGATAACCGACTGTGCTCGCCGGTATCATTGTGCTTTCACTGCCACTTGCCTCTGTGGGCACGAGTTCGCTTAATAAAAAGTTAGATTCATCATTCGCAGTTTTGCTGCTGTGTTCTTTGCCATCACTACAACGTGAAATCTTGTGGAGGTGCTTTGCGTTCATGAGCCAGACGCCCCCGTGAGGCCCACACCCCGAAGAGAACAGCACGTTCTTCCACCCGAGCAGACCAGAACGACCAACACCAAGATAGTAGGCACGATGACAGCCCCAGTGTCGCCTGTCCTGCTGCAGCAATGTCGGGAGCCGCCGACCTTCCGCCGACCATCGCCTGTAGACTATAAAACTTGACTAGAGACCTACGAAAGAATTACGACATTCAACAAGTGGAACTGCGAGGACAAGCTGTGTCATGTTTATTTCTTGTTGGATGACTCTGCTCGGACATCGTTTGTGAATTGTGAGTCAACCTGAACTTCATGGCACCTGCTTTGCAGCAGCTTTCTGCAGGCCCTCACCAGCGTCGTACGGAGAGAAAGGTTCCTTATAGAACGTCGAACGCAGCTACCTAACAAAAAAGTCGCCATTTTCACTGAAGAGACGACCTGCCTGTTTCGTCATGCTGACCCTGACATGCCAGAGGAAACGAAAGTGCGTTTCCTGATGAGTGCTGTCAACATGACTTGATCGCCGGAGTAATTCGCCACCCCCCGAAGACTATCACGGAAATTTCATCGGAAGCCGCGTCCACGGAGAAGACACTGGAAATGCGCATTAGACAATATGATCGCCAAATGGTCATGTCGAAGTAACAGGACCAATCACTTCGCCCCTAAGACATGCGCGAGGCCATCTGAGCAACTGTGCGCGAGGAGATACGGAGGATGTTTCCAAAGTCGCAGCCTCAGGTTATCTCGATCGCTGACGTCGAGAGACAAGAAATCCAGCGGCCATTGCACGTTCCTGAATTGAAGAAGGAATCACCACAAACCCTGCCTGAAGCGATGACAAGCCGCTGCAGCCCGCCGTTACGGGTTCCGCCTCTGCGCCCATGGCAGGGCCCGGTAACGCCACAGTTCCGATGTCCGCCACCGCCGCCGCCAGCATGCCAACCCGTCGCCCCGCACAGTATTTCAAGGAAGAGTGATGTTTGGCGCGACCGCGAGCTTCATCCGCTCTGCTATCACTGCGGAAAAGCGGGCCACGCGTGCCGCCGATGCACATAGCGCGAGATTGACCTATGAGGCTTTGCCTCAACGCACCGCATCCGATGCAAGGCGAGCGACCACATGAGATCGCCGACTACAGCACAGCCACTGAGTGGACACGTCGACAGCCTTTCGGTTCGCCGTCACCTGCACGCTACCTGTCACCGCAGCGCCGGCCTTACGCTGGCCCAGCGCGGGGCTTGTCTGCAAGCCCATATCCGGAAAACAAAAGCAGCAGCCGTAGAGGTGCGGTTGCTGTTCGTCGAACCGACGAAGATCCTTCGCCACCGACGAAGACGCCAAAAAGACTACCTCGACGACTTATCAACGAGACGCCATCGTAAGGAAGAAGCCTGGAAAGCAAAGCATATGCCGACAAAAGAAGAACTGATGACGCGACCTTCCAACTACCACTCAACACAACGCTGTCGTGATCCGACGCCAAGACCTAACTGCAAGGGAAGACAAAGAACGACCAACCTCGACGTGCTTCTTGAGGGCCACACAGTCACCACTTTAGTCGACAGAGGAGCCGACAACTCTGTCATGGGTGCACCCATCGCCGCCGAGTTGAAGAAAGGTAAGACTTCATGCGATGGCCCTCAAATCCGGACCGCTGGAGGACACCTAATAACACATACTGGAACCTGGGCGGTAAGAATTGCCATATATGACTGGACTATCCTGCCACGTTCGTTGTTCCCCAACAGCGTTAACGAGACGTCATTCTCGGCATGGACTTCCTGAACCAACACGGTGCAATCATCGACATGAAGTCGATAACGCCATGCGAAGATCAAACGATACCGCCTGAGAGCGCCCGTAGTCACCATGCCTTGAGTGTGTTCAAAGATCAAGTCAGTATCCCGCCTCGCTCCAGCATCATCATTTCTGTACGGCGCTGAAACACCTGCAGACGTATAAGGTGTCATCGAGGGCGACCAACGTGTACTGCTCGACCGCAAAATTTGTGTTGCAAGAGGGATTGCTTCAATGAACCGAGGGAAAGCAAAACTGATGCTGACCAACTTCAGTGAGGAGTTCAAGGACATCAACAACGGTACGAGGATCGCATAAATCGTGGAAATTGTAGAAACCAGGAATGCGTTTGTCCTCCCGGATTCTGCCACACCTACGTCGACGACCATAGTTCCCTAACCAGACTTCTACAAATATGCAAGTCCCCCCATGAGTAAGCAGCAGGAGCTCAGAAGTCTTCTGCTACGATACAAAGACTGCTTTTCTACGTCATTGAGGGTCCGACAAACACCAGTTGCAAAGCATCGCATAGTCACCAATCAGTGCGCCCGACCACTCCGCCAGAGCCTTTACCAAGTTTCTCCGCGAGAACGTGAAGCTATAAGGCAATAATTCGACCGAAATGATGCGTGACGACATCATCCAGCCGTCAAAAAGCCCGTGGGCATCTCCTGTAGTCTTGGGGAAGAAAAAGGACGGAACCCTTCGTTTCTGTGTCGGTGATCGTCGACTGAACAAAATACCGAAGAAGGGCGTATGCCTCCTCCCACGGATATACGACGCATTGGATCGGCTCTCCAAAACTAAGTACTTCTCGTCAGAGGCTTTGAGGGCGAGCTCCTGGCAAATACAACTCGACGAGCGGGATTGCGAGAAGACCACCTTCACTACGCCGGATGGCCTCTGTGAGTTCAAGGTCATGCCATTTGGACTGTTCTCGGCACCTGCAACGTTCCAGCGCCTGATTGACAACGTATTCGCGGGGTTGAAGTGAGCGAACTGTATCGTCTACTCAGATGGCGTCGTCTTTCCCTGGAATTTCGACAATTAGCTCAGGCTGCTTGGGACAGTAGTACAGGCCCTCACGTCATCAGGGCTCACTCTGAAGCAGGAAAAGGGCCGCTTAGCTTACGATGATCTTCTGTTTTTAAGGCACGACATCAGCGAATGTGGAGTCCGCCCTGATCCGCAGAAGTCATCTGCCATCGCTAACTTCCAACAGTCCACCGCGAAGAGAGGAGTGCACAGATTCGATGGTTTGTGTACCTATTACAGGCGATTCGTCAAGAACATTTAACGCATCGCCGAGCCATTAACCTCTCTCAGGAAATCAGACGTCGATTTCAAGTGCCAAGTGCCACAAGCCGAAGCCTTCCAAGTGCTTGTTCACTTCGACGAACACGCCGACACCTAAATTCACATAGAAGAAAGCAGCATAGGCCTCGGCGCCGTTCTTGTCGAAATGAAAGACAGATTTGAAGAAGTAATCATTTATGCTAGCCGGCCGCTGTAGAAATCGGAAGCCAATTATTCTAAACGGAAAAAGAATGCCTCGCCATCATTTGGCTACCATGAAATGCCGACATTGCCTATACGGCAGGTCCTTCAAAGTCGTAAGCGACCACCATGCCTTCTTTCGCTGGCAAACTTAAGGGACACTTCATCTTCTTTCTGGGGTTTTACGTGCCAAAACCAGTTCTCATTATGAGGCACGCCATAGTGGAGGGCTCCGGATAAATTTTGACCAGCTGGGGTTCTTTAACGTGCACTACAACGCAAGCACACGGGCATTTTTGCATTTCGCCTGCATCTAAATACGGCTGCCGTGGCGAGGATTTGATCCCCCGACCTCGTGCTCAGCAGTGCAACGCCTTAGCTAACTGAGCCACTGCGGCGGGCAGGGCACTTCAGGACGCATCACATGATGCAGTCTGAGACTCCAGGAATTTTACATCACCGTCGTCTATAAAATGGGACGGAATCACTACGATGCCAACTGCCTATCACGCGCCCCCATTGACTGTCCGCCGCAAGATGAAGAGGATGACGACGCCTTCCTAAGAAGAAGAGGCACGGAACACTTCGGTAAAGAATAGCGAGCAGACCCAGAACTAAAAAGCGTCGTCGAGTATTTGGAAGGCAACACCAACGTTGTCTCTAGGGCAGTTAGGCGAGAATTCCTTTTGTTTTCCCCGCAAGACGACGGCCTGATAAAGAACTTCTCAGCAGTCCGCACCAACTACATTCTTGTTGTGCCCGCTTCACTGCGTCCACAAGTACTGCATGCTCTACATGACAATCCGACTTATAGGTACTTAGGATTCTCCCACACGCTGTCGAAGACACTGGAAAGGTATTACTGGCCGCGCCTAACAGCAGACGCCGTCCGTTATGTTAAGACATGCGGAGACTATCATCGACGCAAGACACCACAGGCAAGGCCAACGGGTTTACTACAGTCGATCGAGCCTCCTTGTTGACCATTTCAGCAGGTCGTGATGGATCTGTGCATGACGTCAACATTTGGAAAAGAATGGATGGTGGTCGCTACCGACTACCTTACCCGCTGGGCGGGAATGAAAGCCCTGCCTAAATGTAGGGTCGCCGAAGTTGCTAAATTGTTGGTCGAGAACATCCCGCTGCGACATGGTGCCGCAGAAGTCCTCAGCAACAACAGAACAGAGGAACGGCCTTTACTGCCGAGCTATTATCTTATGTTTTAGAGCTTAATATGTAGATCATCTTATAATTGGCCGGAACCGCATAACGCGTAGTCGTTCGCTGAATTTCCTGTTCTTATTTTCTGCGACTTGCGGAAAAACGAAATCTCGTTAATGCCACAATCTTCATAACAGTAGATAGGAGCAATCGCTTGTGTCTATAATGGCATTCAGTGTAGCGCAACTGGCACACGGAGAACACAGAGGAAGGAATAAAAACGCAGGGTCAGCTATAATCTAGAACACAACGCCAGCTTCAAAACAATATTGGAAATTAGCACTGTGAGTGCAGATTCTTTTATTTTCCATCATTCCTATACTATAGGTATGATACACTAAGTGATTTTACGGTGACATACTAGTAAGGTTAAAAGCCCACATTGCAACCAGGATTCGTTCTCCGTACTGCACCTCAGCTAAAGGGCTGTGTCACTTGAAATCTGTCTTAATTCTTTCATAGAACTTGTGAAACTCATGTAGGATGGTCTCCACAGCGAAATCAGCTATCTTAGCACTTCAAGAGTTGCGACACGAATCGCGCCATCCGATTAATAGCATGGCGTCTTTCCTAAGCCGTTCGAATTTCATTCAAATAAATAGTATGCATACACGTAATTCAAGCAGAATTAATACGGTGTGAAGCGAAGAAAAATGTACAAAGCGATGTGAACGGATCTTCTTCATTCTGCCACACCAATAGTTTTATTGCGATAGCAATTATATGGACATTACAGGCGAATTTATGCCGTTGTCGTCGCCGTGAGGTTCCGTATAAAAAACCAATTGCGATAACATTGCAGCCGCGCGTGGTATGCTCTAAGTAGAACGGAAACTTGTGAGGAGGGTGGCTTAATGCGCCGGCGTCTTCTGGAGTGCACAAGAGAGGAAGGTGGGGAAAGTGGGCGGTCTTCTCTCGCGCGCGAGGGTGGGGGCTATACACCGGGATATATGTGCTGTCTAGGAGGGCCGGAAAAGGGCAAGTTATTGGGCATCTCCTACACCGGCTGCGGTGGCTGGGGGTGGCCACCCACACCCTATCTTGGTGGCAATATTCAAAGGCTATGCGTCCCGGGATAGCTGACGGCTTCGATGCGCTGTTTTGGCACACGACTAGTTCTCAATGAAGAGAGAGGAACCACGAAGGGGAATTCGGTCGCCGATGCTGCCTCTGTTCATCATGCCAGCGTTTTGACAGCGAGTGTCCGCGGTAATTGATTGAAATGTGTTCGTGTTTGCCTGTGCGTGTGTGACAGCTTGCTAAAACCTAATAAATGTACTAAACTTAGCTCGTACAGCTGTCTAATAATTCGCCTTTGCAATGAATGTTCCGCCTTTCAGGTAAAATTGCGACTTTTTAGCCCTTGTATTTAATGATTACAGTCACCCTCCACTTTAAGATAACTTTCCGCACACCAGAACTTACACGCACTGGAAGAGCACCTTACCTGTTTTCTGTACTAACGTAGATATGAGCAGAGGCTAAGTAATGGGGTCACTTTACAGAACATTCAAATAGTGCTGTGTCAATTGTTCCTGTAGGGATTCTAGTGTGCAAAGCTGCACAAGAACTGCTTTCCAAGAATACTTTATTCGTAAGCTTCTCTTTATGGTTGGAAAACGCGCATCTAAGAGAAAATTAGGAGCAATCACGTCGTTCATTCACTGAATGCTGACAACTAAAAGGATAACACGTGTCAAAAATGGCCCATGTCAAATCACCTGCTGGCCCGTCTTTGCTAACACATCGGAAGCCCTAATAAGTAATCTACAGACACGTATGAGTCTTTCCAGTTCTCGCTTTGCATTTTTCAACGTTTTAGAGTGCTAAAGATAAACTAGTTATTGGCGGTCACTCTTATTGGCCACCTTTCGCTCAATAAACATTACACAGACACGATTAACTAAGTTACTCAAATTTATGTTCAGTTAAATGAAGTTCACTTCTGATGGTAACCTTTACCTCTTTTAACTACACTTGGCACCAACGTTTCCACATGTGTGGACATTAGCATCATAATTTAGGCCGTTGGACGACAGAATAATACAAATGAATTTTGATCGCCAAACACCGCAAACATTACATGATAGGAAATTCGGGAACGGGAACGGGAAACATGTGTACAGCGTATAGAGTAGTATTAGTTGCAGTGATAAACTTTATTTTGTCTGAGATAGGGTTTAGGGAGGAGGGGAGTGGGAGGGCACATCCTCTTCTTCCTCAGGTGGCGGCCAGGCCTTGCGCTTTGGCAGCGTCTTCGACCATCTGGACGACCCGGAGTGGGAGGTCCGGGTATGAGCTGAGCAGTGCAGTCTGCCACAGCTCTAGGGTGGTGATGGGAAGGGGAGGTAATGAGCTGGTGCGTTTTTGTTACTTATCGGGGGATACGCCCACATGATGTGGCGAAGGCCGGCTCTACCAGCGCATATTTACAATCTGCTGTGTATAGCCTGGGATAGAGGTGACTGTACGTAACCGGGACTGGAAAAGTGTGCGTCGGTACAAGGCGCCAGGTAAATGATTGCTTTTTTATCTAAGTTTCTTTTTTTGTGAGCGGCAGGGTGATGCCCCCTGCCTTGGCGGTAGAATTGCAGAGTTTCCGTGTAGGACACCATCCGGTCCCTGCCTAACTATTATTTTATAACATTATTTTATTTGTCAAAACAATGTCTTCCTTGGCATATTACCAGCGCCTTTCCGCATCCGGTGGATTTTTAAAAATGTTTTTATAACCTGTTTCATGACTTGGTCATTGGCCTGTTGCGAAGCTAGTGCAGTCTAAATATAGGTGCCACTGAGGCCAATGTGTGTGCCATTGGGTATGTGCCCATGTGGCACCTGGCTGTGTAACGAGTATCTGAGGCGAGTGCGTTTGACATGACTGTGATGATAATGATGATGAACATGATGACAGTGGTGATGTTGATGGGGCTGATGACGATGGTGATAAATGGTGAGAGCAATTTGACAGGCGCTTCAAGCTGGTGTCGATCAGACACTATCGCCCAAATGCGGCTCTCATTATAAATCATGTTCATACACTCGAATTGTCCAGGAAGTTATCTTTCACCGACTTCAGCTATAGGTGCACTGTAATTTGGGGTCTTTAATAACCCTGTTTATCTGTTAATGTATCACGGCAGCTTTTCCTTGTCACTGAAGGAAACAATACAACAAAGTATAGCCCAGCTCAAAAAGTAATGCAATAATTGGGCGGATCCCACGAATTGTGAGAATCGATGTAAGCGAAACATTCTGTGCTGTTTGCATTGAATGGGAAGAATTTGCGGTAATGTTCACGGTGAATGCACATTTTTTTCAGCGCTTAGTCTAATATGAGAGTGCAGAGACATGCCCTTAAATCTAAGCACTCAAGCGTTCTTGTGTTCCACCCCTGTCAAAATGCTGCCGTCGCCGTCGGGTTCGAACCCACGACCTCGAGCCAAGCCCGTGCTGTGAATCTGCCGTGTCGGCCACAGAAGCATTGATTTCACTTGCGAACGATTCAAGCTATGGTGGCTTAATGCGGATTTTCATGTGCACGCCATCAGTTGTCCGATTGGCTGATTTGCATTATGTTTTTTTTTCACAGAAATCGCAAAAACGTATCATACCATACCTTCAACGTAAATTTATATTTATCCAACTTGTCCGCAACTACTGCCGTGTCTAGTAGTAGCCTTCCTCGAATATTCGCTTCACATTTCCCTCTCCCTCTGTTGCCCCATGAATGGGTACTGCGAGCCAAGAAAGGCAATGCTTTCATTCACACATTTCCTGATTGCGTCGTTTCTTTCACTCAGTTCATTCACTCGTTTCGTGACTATCTGCTCTCCCTACCTCCTCTCTACCGTTCAGTTACAGTTTATTCAGACATACATTGCCTGGTCTGAAAGGACTAAAGGCAGATGAACTCGGCCTAAGGTCTCTCCATCCATACATTTTCTCAGAAGCAGTGAGGATGAAAAAGAAAAGAAAAACAATGAATTTGTACATTAGAACAGCACAAAAAAGGTTCAAAAGCAGTATTAACATCGCGATTAGGCATTCTAATTTGTGTAGCAGAATCACGCAATAATGCCACAGCAATAACCCATAACAAGAACAAACGCGTACATAACTGGCAAGATATTAAAAAGTACAAGAAATTGCAAGCGCTATACGAAATGTAACATAACCATTCCTCGCAATGTATACGCTTTTAGAGAATGTAGCAGAGTACAAAGGTTATAGAAGAGTAAATTTTTTTATAACTCACGAACTTATTTAGGACACCTCCCCTCTGGACTGTTGCATGTTAGTCGAAAAGGTTGAGCACTGCAGCTTCTGCACTGCTTTGGCAGGGGGGGGTGGATGGTGAGGAATAATTACAGCTGTCAAGAGGTTACTGTGGCCACGCTCTGCCACGCGCCTTGCATGTATATGCTCTCTCTGTACCACCTCCATGCGCGGTGGGCATGCAGCAGCCGCTGCAGAAGCAGTGGATAAGCCGACGTAAGACGCAAAGAAAGCTTCGCTTTAAAGTGCAAATTAAAGCATGGTTCGAAGTGAGGTAGAATGAATAGATAGCGCATCACACGTAAAGAAATTTCCGCCTCCATTCCACCCTGCAAAAGTGGATGTACAGCGAAGCCGTTGCCGACGTTACACAAGCGCCACCACCACGAGGCGTCGAACCGTCGAGGTTAATGTAGCGTCCACGACCTCCTGTGCGCCATTTACGTTGGTGCTTCGCCACCGCGGTGCACCTGCACGGGGTCCATACACTTGCGTGTAACCCGCATTCACGCAGGGAACGTCACTGTAATTTTTAACAATCTTCGGTCGCAGCACACTTTGCGCGACCGATGAAACGTACAGATACATCGCGTGCGCACGTTCGTCACGCGCGTACGCAGGTGTGCCGGAGTACAGCCTATATCCTCATACTAGTCGACCCTCCGCCTGGCGCAAACGCGCTATTGAAATAATTGAATTTCTCAAAGTAAAGTGCGTCACAATATTTGTAAAGTACGACTTACACACAGCCTGCATACGTGATAGCATAGAGTGTAATTTGAACATACGAGAATACGAAATTCTGTTACACGTAAACACAAAATTACACTAGCTGTGCAGACGAAAAATTTTTTCTTCTTGACGCGACGGTGGACACGCACAGACGCAGAAAATTTTCCGGGTTAGCCATGTACAGCTTCGCTCTAAAGCTTACATGGAATGTCCCTCGAATTTGTCAAAAAATCAAATAAAAGGAGAACTATAAAAGCACTTTGGCACCGGCAGTTGGCATCAACTACAAGCATGCACAGCGTACAGTATACGGCATTGATAAGGTGCGCCATGAGCTACGACAACTTTACATTTCAGAGAGACACCAAAAAGAAACCTGCCGTGGTTGATCGCTCCGGCTTGAGGCGTGGAGCATAGTCCATACGAATACGTGAACGTTTAAATGTTTATTCAGCTGGCAGTTAAAATGTATTCGCAACTTCAAGAATGCTTTAAAGCATCCAAATTAGTATCTCAAGATTTTCGCGTGACTTCTGTGAACTGCGTTGATTGTTATTCTTCCAAGGCGTGAGAGTGCAATGCAGAACATTGCCCCCAATAAAAGCTGAAAGCGAGCAGATATAAACGTATAAACCAAGCAACTTCTGATATCAAATTAGCTGGTCATAATTAATAATACACAGTGTCTCCTGCAATATGATTTTTTATTCAAAAAGAGCAAAAAAATCGCTATAGGCACTTTTGGCATGATAGTTATAACAAATTGTGTTAATATGAATGCTGCTTTACAAAATATTTCAAATTTTTGTAAAGGTTTACACATCAGTCACAATTGTTCAGGAGTTACAGAACAGAAAGTAAGAGATATGTATAAAATTCACATATCGAATTGTCTAAAGCACATTAGGGTCTTAACGAAGAACAGTAGCAAGGCAACGCTTGTCGCATCAATTTTTTGCATCTGTTTTGTTTGTATAAAATTGCTTCGCACTTGAGCAATAATTCGCAAAATCTAAGTGCCTAAACAAGGCCTTTTTCCTTGTTTGCCTAACACTTCTGCCTAAGAACGTCACTGCGCTGTCATATCTCTACAGTCATTCCATAACATCCGTCACACTGCATTGTGCTTTCTATATATCGTCGACTGTGCTATGTAGTGTTTGCAGTTTATTTCATAATCATGTTCCCTACAAAGCAACAAAATTTAAGCGGACAACTTATTTCACTAATTTCTTTTTCTTTGCAATTATACCTTAATTTTCCCAGGCTTCATTGTATCACAATATGCATCTGTTTCTCCATTGTTGCAGGAATCCTCCCACTAAACCTAATTGCTGCCATTGCAGGAATAAACAGATTCTACTTAATTACTCGTCAAGCATGTTTCTGCCTAGTATTTATTTGTAAGGCATGGACACGCACTTATCAATTAGAAGCATTTGTTCACCTGGAAAGGCGACACTGTTACGCAGCAGCGATTGCGGAAATTGCGAAGAGCTTACTACAATAACACATCGTAGATTGTTATAATTACTACACCTAATGTGACAACGTGACGAGCACCTAAATGTGATAACACTCAGGCTATAGTCGTTCTCTATAACCTCGACGTTCTTGGAGTACAATGTAGTTTTTTCGTGGAAAGTTCATGAGGAAAGCAAAGTGCTCTCTTGTGAATAAACGTGTGCACAATAGTAACAGCAGTATGTAATCTTCCAAATCCAAAAGTAAAGTGTGCAAATAGATCTTTTAGGGCCCCCTTTCCTTATATATTAAAAATCTGTTTCTAAATTTCCTTAATATTAATAAGAATAGAAATTAAAAATCAATAGTATATTGTTTACTAGTTCATTGATCAGCCGCAGAGCGTTCAAGAGACATACGCCTATCACGGACAATTAAATTTTATCCCTGTGTAGCGCAATAAATTTTTTTTATTTAGTGGCATTGACGAAAGTGACAGTCCGCGATTTGTTAATTGTCACACTCAGCGGGTCTTTTATTTAAACTGCACAATGCACCTTGGTTCGGCGGGTACAAGTGCCGGGCGGGCTGATAATGTTGCGATCGCAAATATATGGACCTTTTAGGAGAATTTTTGTCGTCGTAGTCGCGTGGTGTTTCGCATCAAGCCGAAGGATGGTGGCTTCATGCGGCGATGCCTTGTTGCGCTGGCAACGAAGGAAGGCAAGGAGGGTGCGCGCCGTCTTCTGACGTGCATAAGGGCTATAGGACAACGGGGAGATGTGCAAGTGCTAGGAGGGAGGGAGAGGGGTGAAGGGTGGTGCGTAACTCCTCTTCTACTCCGGCAGCGGAGGCTGAGTGCCACCGTGCACGTCCTGTCTTGGAGGCAATCTGCACCGGCTCTGAAGGCTAGCCGACAGGAGTTGATGGCATCGTTTGCGCTGTGTTTTGGCATCTCTAGTACGCGTTGAAACGAGAGGAAGCAGGAAGAAGAATTTGCTCGCCGCCGTTGACTCTCTTCATCACGACAGCGTTCTGACCGCGACTGTCCGCCGTCATCGAGTGAGATGTGTTGGCCGTTTCGTGTACGCACTTTAAGACGTGCTTGTTAACTTAGTTCTTAAGCGATTGTTTACAGCAGGTTAGGCACCCGATAAAACTACTAAATTTACTTCGTAAGGTTAGTAGTCTTATCGGGTGCCTAAGCTGCTAACCTAACCTTCCGCCTAAGGTGCTAAATACTAACCACTACGAAGTAAGGTTAGTAGTTGTCTAATAATTGGCTAACGCGATAAATGCTCCCATTTTTGGGCGAAACTCTCACATTTTTTTTATTGACAGTACGCAAGCACATGCACAAAAAACAAAGCGCTGTCAAACGTGGATTTCTATCCCGTGGGTGCTATAAACGAAACTATAAAAAACTGTTTCTATTCCATTCGGGCAATCAGCACTTCTCGATTGGTAATGCATTTTTCTGGCCACCCTCATTTAGCCTGTCTGTCACGCGATGTCACAAAATCCGTGAAAACTTCACGTATAGGAGGACATTTACATACTTCTTATACATGATTATATTGAACGAAAGAAAAAATAAGTATTTTGGGTCTAAGCCTTTATTTGTCATTACACTTTCATTATCCGTCAAAAATTTTCGAGCAGCGCCTGCTTCACATGTCTCTCACCCGACCGTACAAATCCGCCAAAGCTCACCCCATCAAAGTGAGACGCATGTATTACAGATTGATTACTACGCAGAGCAAACATGATGTTTTTTTTCCGGCATAGGCGGAGACTGTCCCGTTCAAAAAGGAACAGAACATAGCTGCCGGCCGGGCACACTGGCTACTCGGAGCTCCCGGACAAACATAGAAACGCAGAAACATACAGGAAATCGCGTGAACTACCCGGAGAATGCTAATCTCTTTAACAAACAAATCGAAGAGTCCAAGGTTACTTTGAAAATTGCGAAGCTGGCGACGAAATAGGGACGTCTTCACTACGCCCAAAGGAAAGACAGGTGGACATGTTCCCTTGCATATATAAAATTATTCAGTGCAACAGGAAGTTCCCTAAGAAATAGGGACACCACATGTCCTGTCTGCCCATTCTTTATTTCTCACGCTTCTGTAGCTCTACCCTATAAGCTATGAGTGGAAATACCCAGCGCGATTCTCTTGAACAAGCTGCTTCAAGCACGAATTACATCTCGCCCACTCTTGTATTTTGCTTGTAGATGCCACATTCAAGACTGACAATGTGATAAGCTGTGCAAATGTCTGAGACAAGTTGCGAAACCTATATACAGAAGCGTCATGAAGGTGATGTTATTTTTTGACCATGGCTGCACCATTGATATAAACAACCACTGTTTTATGATTAGAGAAATATTTCACTATCTTGCCGCACATTTATATGCTGTCCGGGAAATTATTCACACCACTGTTAAAATGTTAGGAAGATCTAATGCAGAATGGCATTTTCATTGACAAGGTCTTTGAAGAAACGTTCCACTTCAACTGCCCTGCATATACCCACAATGACGTTATCTGTTCTATTCAAATGTTTGCTCACAAATGCAAGTTACTATCACTAGCAAGACTAATTTCATTATTTTGAGTGATTCTAAAGATCAATGCACTGCGCGCCATTCACGCTAACTTTTAGACATGCTGATTTATACAAGCGACGAGGAACAACCAGAGCAAGGACAGTAAAAATAATTTACTTTGTTATCGGAGTCTTAATTTCAACTCAATTTCAAAACACCACGCTGAATCCTACGTTGTCTATAATGTCGTTAAATACATTGTGTTAAACCATAATTACAACATTTGTGATAAATCTTAGAAGAAAACTATTTACCCAACTTCGAAAGGGCGTCTGCGCCAGTAGGCATTTAGTGTGTGGCGACACCACGGTACCGAGCACACGTTTCTGCGCTTATCACTGCGTACCCAAGCCGTTTACTGAGAAAATTGAATGCTGGGAGTGGAAGCCGATGCTGAGTGTTAGGACGGTCAAGAAAGCTCGTCAGATGCAGCAAAACTTTGGCGCTGGCTTCACGTAGACGACAACGCCAGCTGAGCCATCCAAAGAGAAATCGATAGTTGCCTTGTCCTATACACCTGTGCAACCGCCATATTTCTCTCTCTTTCGACCTTTCCAGTCTTCTCTTCGTTTTACTGACAATTTTCCAGGCAGCAAACGTTAACCTGGTGTAATTCAACCAATCTTGGGTGTATTCTGTTAGGTTACAGTAGCGATTTACAGCTGGCGTCTGCGATTCCTTCGGGTCTGGTGTGTTCCATTTTGGCTCAGTGGTGAACGGCTGGTATAATTGCTGAAATAAGATAAGTACTTAAGGCTTCTATGTCGTTTCACCTACTACTTCGCCTCTTCTTTCAAAAAGAGAGCGTACCGATGAATCTAACTTCTTTTTGGTCAGCTCAGAAAGTAAGTTTCACATTACCAGTTGGTGCAACGGCAAAACCTTGAAAAAGGCTGCCAGAACAGTCTCACCTTTATTGTTGCAAAATATTACGCTAGTACCTAGGCCTCTGTTGTATAGTAAGAAAGATAACGAGCCGTAACCTGCTTCACACGAGAAACACCAGCACGAAAGATCCCACTACTTGTTACGTTCGGGGAAATCCCTATCTCTGTTGACCTTTTTCGCGGAGCAGTTTCTCTAGAAGCACCAAATGGCACTTTCGATGGCGCACCATACGCTGCCTCAGGAAATGCGCACGAATACTAATAGATAGCACTAACAAAATAGAAAAAGCGACGCAAATCTCAAAATGGCACTTCATAGCACGAAATATAATCTTTGCTGAGAACAATGGCCACGTTCTAAGTTAAACGTAACAGTGACATACGTCATAGGATCAGTGCGTTGGCATGACTGTTTCTCTCCGAACAACGTCTATATTCAGCGCAGTATAATAATCCTTTCAGCAGCACGCGCCAAGCACTTGGGCCAATTATTCGGACAAAACTGACTAAATAAAGAATACCTGAAGGTAGATTTCAAGAGCAGAACATAACATTTCTCTTAATTTACTCAAGGGAGCGTTCAAGCAGGAGATGCATTTGCAAGCCGTCTACCATTAGACCATCAAGCACTAAAAAAACTATTAAAATGCTGTGATAAAATGTGCCTCCGTAAAGCCCCTGATTAGCGCTGCAGTTTTTATGCTCTGCCTCGAAAGATTATTCACAAGGAGCATTTTATATTTTAGTTGCAGCTAGATAAAAAAGGAAGTTTCCGAAAGCTTTTTTTATGGTTTGAATACCATGGCGTTTCCGCATTTAACGCCTTCATGCGTGACATTGGCAGGAATGCAAATAGGGAGTACTCATGTGTAGGAAACGCTGTCAAACTTTCGTTGCACCTGCCTCATAGCTAGTTTAAGAAACATTTTTGGAATGTAAATGCATTCATCAGAAACATAGTCAATTAGAGTTGCAAAACCTACTGTAGTCGAGATTTCTCTCGAGAGCTGAGAAGACGAACTATCCGCGTAAAGAATTTCAATGTACTTTTGCATATTTTGCGGAAGCCGTTTTCGGCGGTAACGACCGTGTATTCTACGTTGGTCTTGACATCTGCGATGCAGCCGAAGTATGCGCCTGCGGTACTTCATCTTGAAAGCGATCTGCGATGGGTACAAAGTGCATGCGCCAAGTGCGGGTAGCTTTGTATGCGCGGTGCTTCCGACGTTTAGTTCACGTTGAAGCGAGAGCCAGCACGAAGGTCAATTTGCTCGCTGCCGCTGGCGCGCTTTCTCACTCAGGCGTTTTGACGCGTTTCCGCGGTCGTCGAGCGAGGTGTGTTCATGTTTACATGTGCGCGCCGGACAGCGCGTTTGTTTATTTAGTAATTAAGCGGATATTTACAACTTTATACGGCCGCCGATAAAACTACTATCCTTACTTCGTACAGCTGTCTACTAATTTGCTATCGCAATCGATGCTTCAACTTTCGGACGAAACTGCGACTTCTTAAGGTATTTGACTATACTCTAACCTGGCCTTTACTTCTTAATTACAAAGATTATCCTAACATAAAGGCTTGGATATTGTACGACTTGTTTCTGTTTACAGCGAAGCTGTATACGCGCATGGCTGGCCGAGTTGTCCGTTCATCACCTGTACTGTACGCAGACACTATCATTATCAGCAATGACTCGAGCGTCGGCGTCTCCTTTCACAGCTGGCTCGTTGATGCCCCTCAGCGCAACCGCGCGACCGCGCTCGTGCCACTGCTCCCACGTTTGTCGTGGTCGTCTGGTTCCACAGCTGGCGCCGTTGCCGCTCTTCATCCCAGCGTAGAATTTCACTTCTCTTCAGTCGTCGTAATGGTGACGCCGCGTTTACGAGGGTATGAGCCATTCACTGTCTTGCGTGACGGACAGATTTCATTTTGAAGAATCGCAACGGCAATGCCGCAACGGCGAAATGCGGCCACACCAACAGTGACGCCGTTTTCTCAGTAGCAGGTAAACTTGTGTGTAACCTCGTGAAAAACACAAACACGTAACCAATAATTGAGCAAGACTTTATTGAGCCGTCTGGAATAACCCAGTGGTAAACTGTGGGGCCACACGTTTGAACTTCGCGGGTTAACAGCGAAGCTGAAACGGTTAACGGTGATTGGGCTGTGATTTTTTTAATAAGTGCTCGAGTAACAGCGCGAATGAAGTATTGCATTTTTAATACCTATACGAATTTATTGTTTAAAATAATTTGCATTCTAGCATGATATATGCTAAAGCCGTATTATCCTCTGTCACCAATTTTGCATTTGGTTCTGTTAGTGTTTTTTTTTTACCGTGTGCTACTTTACTGATCTACTAGTGCGGTGGTTAGCCATCACACTTGTTTTGTGCAGACGGTCCCGATGCAGTCTATCACTATGGGGCCTCCTTCTTTACCGGGACTGAAAATTTACAATAATCTCTGATGCATACTTTAGGTGCGAAGCATTCACAACCATCTCAATCTTTTGTGGGACACTCGGTTCCCGGAAGGTAGTTCTAGCAATAGGCAGATGAGACATAGCGCGACTCAGCACCCGAGTGAATGGTTGATGCACAGCGGCACATCGGTGTGGAACATTGCAGGCGTGTCATAGCGCTGACGCCTCGAGGAACGCCGCAATCGCGTTACCAGCTTCGCCATTCGCTGCTGCCCGAGAAGTGATTAGCTAAAAAAACGTATTGTTTGTTAGCGCCTAATAAAAAGATTATATACATTCATTCTAACGTTTCCTATCTTTTCGGCCCAACCAGAGTATGTGCCACTGTGTGGTACGCCCACATCTCCTAAACGGGAAAGCTAATGTTCTAACCACAGCTAAAGCTAACCATCGCCCAGAAATGAACAAATTTTCGTATGGCCTACAAGTTTATGTAGCAGAGCCAATACCATATATTTGCATACCAACGTGTCATTATTCATTGGTACGCACCTACGTTCCTTCTTCCGGTAAAATTTCTACGTGTGGAAATCGAACTGTCATTAAAAGTCTGTCTTCTCTGCCGAGTTGCGAGGGACGCTGAATATTCTCAAGTACTACATGTAAACAATGTGCCAATATTTAGTATACTTTGTTGGCGCCTGTAAACACTAAAGGTAAACAAGGAAACCAAATTTTGAACCAGGACCGGCCCGTGGGTTAGGGGCTCGCCGACGCATCCACGTAAGTTGGTGCATGACTACCGGCTGACGTGGACAGCATATGTTATAGACATTATGGCAGGCGGAGGCCTCAGCGGCCCCAATTTACTGTCCCTGTATATATGCTCCAAGTTACAGCTTTGATCCCTCTATTGCCTCATGTATTCTAAGGAGGTAGATAATTGATCGTCAGCCTTGATGCCGGTTTTACTCCAACTTCTTTGTCTGCTTCATTCTCCCATACTATATTTTACTGATTCGGCACACACTAACTCGTGTACACGTTGTGGTCGCACATCTGAAGCGACAATAAACCTCGCGAGGTCAGTTCTTACACGGAACTGCTTTCTTGAAATAATACATGCACCCACCGAACTTTTTTTAGGCGCCTGTGACACCGATATAATACGTTGTACATTTCTCGTGCCATGTATCCGCATCCAGTGATTCAGTGATTACAAAAGGACCTCGATATTGTGCGCATAGCTTTTATTACCAATCGTCTGCTTCTCCCTCTTCACCCACACATAGTCTCCCACTTGGTACGTCGGCCCTGGATGAATACCGCAGTCATAATAGCCCTTATCTATGTGTTTGCGCGCGGGCAGCTGTTATTCGTTCTCGGGCTCCGATGCTCCTGCAAGTGTATCTTGGGCCACGTGTGTCCAGTTGTGTCCACATTGCCTGGTGCATTAAGCTTCAGCAGTTGTGCATACGCAACTCTATATGGCGTCGTCACCCGCTACGGTGGCTTAGAGGCTATGATGGTCTTGCGCTGACAAGTACAAGGCAGTGGGATCCAATCCTCTCCACGGCGGCCGCATTCCGTTGGCGGCGAAATGCAAAAAAAAAACACCGCATATCCACGGGGTGAATGATGATGAGTGGACGAAGCTCCGGAGGGAATCATCGGTAAACCGTGAATCTTCCGTGTAATTCGCCCAGTCTCGCCGCACTAAATCGAACGATTGATTTCCACCAATGACACGCGCCATATGTGACGTCATTCCTATTTTATAACAGCGCCCTTCATTACAATTGCACCATCTCCCGCTTAAGGGGACGCTAGCACAAACGCGCTACAAACGTGTAATACTCTCTAGTAAGGGGGAGAGGCCACAGCGTCTTACGCAGCCGTTTACACATGCCGGAACGTGCACCGCGTTTGCCGACGTCATTACATGACTGCTGAGAGAGTATAACCCCCGTATTCATAAACGCTCCTCGACTTGAACTTGACTTGCCACCACCTTCAACGCGTTTCGAACGCGCTGCCCAAGGCGGTGGCAAGCCAAGTTCAAGTCGAGGAGCGTTTATGAATACGGGCATAAGGCGGAGAGGCTACAGCGTCTTACACCAGCTTCTTACACGGGCCGTAACGCGCTAGCACAAACGCGTTAGAAACGCGCAGTCTTTCGTTAATGTTGGGTATTTATTGTCATCGTGGTGCGTGTGTCCATGTACGCTTCGTGGCGTAGTGGCTAGCGACGCGCGTTCGGAAGCGAGGGGTCCCTGGTTCGATTCCGCGTTACGGACACAACTTTCGGAATTTTTTTTTCATAAAAGTAGACGTGGCTACCTACTACTACTACGACGACGACTACTACTACTTCTACTACTACATACTACAGAGGAGGGACAGACCCACACCCTAAGGAGCTTCGCCCCTAAAACGTCCGTGTCCCTGCATTCGGGGCCCGTTGGTGGTCACATTTATTCCACAGTTCCCCACTAAGCCGCGCCTCATAAGCAAATCGTGGTTATGCCACGTAACACCCCAGAATTCAAGTCAATTTATGGCATCATCCTAGCAGAACTACCAAATGAGGAGTATAAAGTATCACTGCTGTCAGTACCACTGCTTGGCTTAATAAAGGGGTGGTGTACTTCCTCCAACAAAAAAGTCTTGATGGTGAGCGGAGAGGCTGCTTATATGACGTTGAATCCACCGTTTAGCAAAGCAGAGGGTCAACCATGTGTTACAAAACACTACTCCCCGACTATAAAAGGTAGTGAACTCGTTGGATTATGTAGAACACCTGGAGGTCGTAGATAAGTGATACAGGTACTGATTCACACAGATTGCTGTCACTTTCGCACCGTGCCCGAGTCGAGGCGCTGACGCTGGCATCTGGCTCAGTCGTGCGGAGTCACGAAACTGTGCATAAAGCCCATGGAGGGAGTCGCTGTATCCGCTCTTTAATATAGCCCCACCAGCCGCGATGATTGTGGTGCCGAATAGCGCCATTGTGAATCGGTTGCTGAAAACGGGAAAGCTCAAAGTGCTGTCGCTTGGGAGTCTAACGTGGTAGACGTGCCAGGGTTTCAAATTTAGTCACCAGCGCTATATCAGTTTGTCACACAGCTAGAACGCCAGTGATTCCGTTTCCTACTGCCACAGTGAACGTATCAACGACATCATGGTAAATGATCCAAGAAAGGTGCCCAGAGCCACTGACGCTTGTAGCTGTAATACTACGGCCCTACTGCGACTATGTAAATGAGAACTGGGCGCTGACTAGGCACGGGGAAGCTGTGCCAAAATCGACGTTGAGAAAGGTGTTTCTTGAGATGCGAGGCCTGCAACATGCACGAATCCTCTCATGCAAACCAATAATTTTTGTTGAAGTTTGTACGTTAGTTGTTACGCAAATTATTATTAGGGTTAACCAAGAGGTTTGGGTGCCAGTATAGTATTGTCAGCAAACTTTATACACGTTATATCTCATTGCCATACCTAATAAAAGCGTCAGCGGCGTATCACGTCAATCATTAAAGGGCCTCCACTTCACTCATGGCAAGATGGGCTCGCTAAAAAGAGGGGCGCTCTATTCGGCGGCCGCAACTTGAGGGCTCATATGCTACATGTAAACGCTAGCACGTGGTTTTGCGAAGATGCACGAGGTGAGGGGTTGCGATAGTGCTGCATTATGGGAATCGACTTTTCAGAGAATCTCTGCGACTGCCCTCGCTATAACGAGCATATAAAGATCTCTTTGATTAACTATATTGACTGGATCAGTGCGTTTTTTAGGAGGTCGGAATCATGAGAGACTCACTTAGTCGCTTAATCCATAAATACTATAACGCACTGCAAAGATTTATGACGCACTTAGGATTGGCGTACTGAATTCTCTTCTGTGCACAATTTTCTCCAAATGTTTATTTTTTACCATCATGAGTCACTTTCGATCGCCTTTATCTTCTATAGCCTTTGCTCTAGTACAGGGTAGCGAGACCTATTTACATGGGCTCATATTTGTTTACACTGTCCTAGTGCACAATTTTCTTCCTTCCGATCCTCTTGAAAAAAGAAATATTCATATAACCTTACAGACTCTGGATGACTACCTAGACTCTGGATCACTATCTGTACGAGTCTGCCGCTTGACTCCGAGGTATTGTGTGCTTGTGAATATTATGCATTTTTATTTATTTCTTCGCAACCTTCTCTGTCAGGACGCTCGCAAGAGGGCTGAAAGTATTATTAAATAAAAAAATTAAAAACAAAGCTACATTTAGTAGCATAATTTGAGGTTCGGTATTTCAAAGAAAGCGCTTCTTCGCTATGTATTCTAAGCTGGTGACGAAAATTAGGCTACTTTGCTTCGCAGGGTAATAGCATAACTTCGGACATTGAGAAGAACCGAAACGAACAGTGGTACTCTTCCTACCGATACATTTCATATTTTATTACACGAAAGAACAATTTTTCTTGTTTATCATCTTAACGTTATAAAGTAGATAGCGGGCGTATGTATTTGTGTGCTCACCGGTCATTATTTTTTTCATGTGTCACTTCACCTTTGTAACAGGGTTTGCTGGGAGTGTTCGTGCATGGTAAGAGTAAGATGGTTCCAGCAGATGAAAAAAATTGAGCACAAGTAAAAGAAAGGAGACCTGACAAAGCTGTTACAATTTGGAACCGGTACTAATTATCACCTAGCCTTAGGCCACCAATTTGGACTAGCTGACACAACAACAACTAGGTCACCACTTATGGAGAACCACAAGGGCTGAGGAACCCTCCTAACTCCTTCGTTAAGCTTAGGAGCTATGCCTGAACAGCTGACACTGCGGTGCCATAGCTGCGTGATTTACCTCGTGAACTAAGGCAGAGAACAGCCTGGCACATGGTCCCAATCTGTTTTCCGAGGACGGTCGGTATTGATTCAGTCCCACCACAACACCGCTTCTTTGTTGCGATGAAGAGCCAACTCGACCTCGCAATTTATGCACTCCGATGTTATATCGTTCATTGGAGGACATCTGCCACGTCCAAGCTCAATTTTTCAATGAAGCTGCTAAAACAACTGCAGGTGAAAAATTCTTTTTATTGGGCTCATATTCGTGTATGTCGCACTTAGCCTGTCAACGGTTACTCATCGTTATTCATTTTCAAACACTGCCTTGCGTAAGCAGTGCTGCGATTTTTTTTCTTCCTGAAGGAGTTGTGTGATATAGTGGGTTGACTGCTCATTCTAGCCCATCACAGGCAGGATAGGAGTAATCTATTTCAATCGAGAAAAATTCAAGTATTAGTAGGCTCCTCTGTTGCATAGCTTCTTTAAATTTCTATTTCCACAGACCTGGTCTGGCACCCTCACCAATTTGTCATACTTGTAGAGAAGATGAGACAGACAGACAAAGAATGGCATAGAACATTTTTTAAATTTCTTTTCGACGATTTACTAGCCTAAGAAACCTAACCCTAGGAACACCACTCCGCCTAATGGTATCAGATTTAACTGTACCAAATGTTCAATGTTTGGGTGCCTCTTCACTTGGGCACAGCGAAGGGAAAGTTGGCGTTGCCTTCCAAGGCATTGTTTTAGGTTCAATGAGATTAAAAATGTGAATGCAAAATTTTCAAGCCTCCTTTTCATTTGACCCAAATATAATTTCAATTGCTTTATTTTCATGGTTATGGTAAAATATTAACTACACAATCACGCAGGCTTTAATCTCCATTTTGCGATTCTAACTTGGCCAATAAAATAAATTTCATTTCGACCTACCCGGTTCTTGGCCCGTCCTTCAGAGTAGGTACGTGCCAGTATATCCCAGGGATCTACATCTACATCCTGTTCCCAATTTCTGTTTACATTGTTTTATTATTCTGTTTTCTTATTGTTATATCAAACTGAGCCAATCCCCAGAGTGGATTTGCTCCAATACCACCAATCGTCTGCATCTACATCTGTATCTTGACTGGGTGAAGCTTGTGGCGCCACCGTCAGTTGTTCCGCACACACGGTGACTGTAATGAAAACGATGTTAGGATATACATTTGTATATAAATGAACGTCATGGGCTTAAAACGTGTACCTGCAGCCAACAAAAATGAAATATTTATTTCGCCTTCATTCCTAATGCTTCAGCAAGTATGGCGTTGCTCGATTATAGCGACAATTATTTGCAGCCTTCTCTGTGTTTCTATCATGCGTTATCTTTACTTGGTTTACGATATAAATACGAACATTTTTTATCCAATTGCTATGAAGATATTGCGTTGAAATACACCGCTTGTGTTTGTGTGGTCGTTGGTTCTCATCCTTGTCTCAAGTCGCGCTGTTCTTATTTGCAACCAGCGCTGCCCCTCACCTGCTAGTGCAGGACGCAAGCTTCCTCACCTAAGCTGACGTTAAATGAAATACACGGTGCGGAGAGATGGTAATCTTTATAATATCAGCATTGGGTTGGTGCTGCAAAGTAGATTGCGCTGAGAGTGCGCGCATGGCTTCGCGTGGTGCTGTGATAGCGCTTGTTTATTTCTGCACTGATTTGTACCTGGATTCACTTGTTTGGCTTGATGGGCGGCTATAAAGAGATAGCCGCTACGAAATAAAGGGTTCTTGTTCTGGCAGCCTTATTCTGGTGTGTGCCTCGGATGCTACGCTCCGTCCCCGGCACATTGTAGCAATGGGGACGAGAAAAACCTTCCCACGTATTGAAGAGCAAGTGCTTCGCTGATGGTGCAATGTCGTGCCAAGTACCACCGTTTGGCGATGGCAAGGACAAGTGGTCTTCGTACGTCATTCGAATTGAGTCCTATTTCGAAGGCAACAACATCACGGAAAATGCACAGAAGAGAGCGCTTTTTGTCTCGGCTCTTGGTACAAGGTCAATTGACGTCCTGGGTGGGCGGTGGGCTCCTCCTAAAGTGAACCAGCTCACCTACAAGGAAGCCGTCGGAATTCTGGAAGGCTTCTATGACCCGAGGCCCAAGGATATTGCAGAGAGCTTCTGGTTTTTTTACTCGTGTCCAAAAAGATGAATCAGTCCAGCAGCTTATCGTCGACCTCCGACGACTCGCCGACAAATGCAACTTTGGTGACATGTTGAACCGAATGCTGAGGGACAAGATTGTATGCGGAATCCGAAGCACAGAGTTACAGAAGGCACTGCTTTCCCGTTCGAATTTGACATTGAAGGAAGCCGAGAGCTTGGTGCTGGCAGCAGAAGCTGCGGGTCAAGGCATCGAGCTCATGAAACACGTCGACGTGAAGACTGAACCAGGATTGCATAAGCTGATGGACAGGCGACCAGAAAGAAGCACAAGCAGGCAAGAAAGTAGGGAGTGTGGAAGATGCAGAAGCAAAACCCACTCGGATCAAGAATGCAAGTTCAAAACTTCGAAGTGCTTCAAGTGCGGAAAAAAAGGACATATATCCGTAGCCTGTAGGGCAAGATGCAAGAAACAGAACACCTTTGCTTTAACTAGAAGCCCCGAAGGAAACGAGGCGCGTTCATCTCAACTGTTCACCATCAGCGAAAACCAAGCGTCGGTGCCGAGCAACGAAATCGTCGGTCCCGTGCGGCGCAAGTTTTGCTGCGGATGCGTCGACCTTGTCATGGAAATAGACACCGGGTCACCGGTATGCGTCATACCCTGGCACGTCTACGAAATGCACCGTGCTAAGTGGCCTCAAATTGAGAAGACCGACCTGAGGTTGTCCTGCTACCTGGGACCACTGCCTATCGCTGGTAAGCTTACCCTTCCAGTTTTCTACGAGGGCAAGACTCTGACTACCACTATGACCGTAATTCGTCATTCAGGGCCGTGTTTATGCGGTCGCGACCTCATCCGTGCCCTGAACAACCTGGGTGCTACAGTCTTGAGGCTCAGCAGTACCAGCCGAGGAGATGACAAGACGCTCGAAGAAATTTTGTCGGAGTACCAAGACGTCTTCGAGTCAGAACTAGGCCTGTTCTAGGTTCCCCCGTTCACCTCTACGGGAAAGAAGGAGCGATTCCGAAGTTTTTCAAGGCGAGACCACTGTCTTACGCAATGCGAGACAAGGTGACTGAAGAACTAGAAAGGCTAGTGAAGTCAGGCGTGCTGTCTCCTGTCGCTCACTCAGAATGGGCTACGCCGATTGTGCCAGTGCTGAAGAACGAAGGATCTGTCAGGATCTGTGGCGACTACAAGCTAACCGTGAACGGAGCATGCGTCACTGAACAGTATCCACTTCCAGTAATCGATGATATTTTCGCAGCACTGCACATCGGATACGTCTACAGCACCCTAGACTTGCGCGACGCCTATAACCAGATTCCTTTGGATGAGGAGTCAAAGAAGTTGACTACCATCAGTACCCACAAGGGGTTGTTCTGCTTCAACCGCCTACCCTTTGGAGTGTCGTCCGCACCGGCCATCTTCCAGCGCACCATGGAAAATATACTGCGCGGTCCAACTGGCGTGCAAGCATATTTGGACGACGTCCTGGTGGCAGAAAGGAACGGTGACAGTGGAAGCAATTTTAAGGCAGTGCTCCAACGGCTCCGGGAATGTGTCGTCAAAATGCGGAAGGATAAGTGTTCCTTCAAGAAGTCGGAAGTATCGTACCTGGGACACAAGATCACCAGCGACGGACTTCATCCGCTGGAGAAGAACCTGGAAGCGGTGATGAAGGCACCAAGCCCGAAGAACGTAAGCGAGCTGCGTTCTTACATCGGTCTGCTCACTTATTATAGCAAGTTTCTTGCGAGCATGGCAACGATGCTTGCTCCGTTGTATGACCTTCTGAAGAAGGATTGCCGTTGGAAATGGTCATCGGAGCAGCAACAGTCACTTGACCCATCTAAGGAAGCCCTCCGACATGCCAAAATGCTCACTCATTTTGATCCAAGCAAGTCGCTGCGGATCGAGTGCGACGCATGTTCGCATGGCATAGGAGCGGTCCTTTCCCGATCGAGATGCCGGCGTCGACAAGCCTATAGGGTTTCGTTCGCGAATACTGACCCAGGCCGAACGAAATTATTCGCCGCTCGAGCGGGAGGCCATAGCATTGGTGTTCGGCGTAAGCAAGTTCCGGGATTATCCTTTTGGGGTGGTCATTCGTATTTGTGACGGATCATAAGCCGTTGGTTAGCTTATTCCACGAAGACCGACCCACACCTGTCATGGCAGTGGCTCGCATCCAGCGTTGGTCTTTGCTTTTGGGAGCGTACCAATACAAGATCGAACACAAGCCCGGAGGAGACAACCAAAATGCCGACGCCCTCAATAGGCTTCCACTCCCGACTCCTGACGATGCCCCTGAAGAAATTTCAGAATACGTGCACTCTTTGCGTCAACTTGACGAGACACCTGTGACGTCACACGAGCTCCGCCGACTGACGGAAGCCGACAAGGTATTGCAAATCGTGAAGTCGTCTATACTTAAGGGTTGGCCGCAAGAAAAAAAAAAAACACGTGGAACTGTGCTTGCGAGCGTACATGGCAAGGAAACTTGAGTTGACTGTAGCACACGGCATCCTCTTTTGCGGCCATGGAGTGGTCATTCCGGAAGCGGCGCGTGACAGAATGCTGCAGATGCTGTACGAGATGCACCAGGGAGTCTCGGCTATGAAAGCGGTCGCGCGAACAAGTATACGGTGGCCTGGACTAGACCAGGAAATTGAACACTTGAGCCGCAAGTGTGACATTTGTGTGCAAGCTAGGCCGTTGCCTCCGGCCGACTCAAGAAAACTGGTCCCGCGTTCACCTCGATTTCGCCGGTCCCATGAACGGTGCAATGATCTTAGTCGCAGTGGATTCACATTCAAAGTGCATTGAGGCGGTTCCGATGCAACATGCCACAGCTGAATCGACAATCACGGCGTTGCGCGAGATGTTCAGTCGTTTCGGCATTCCGAGAACGATTGTAACGTACAGCGGAACGCAATTTACTTAGGAAACATTGGCGAAATTTCTGTCCGGAAATAACGTGAAGCATCTGCCCACTGCACCATACCACCCGCAGTCGAACGGGCTTGCAGAAAGAGCCGTACGTACAATCAAAGACGGTCTAAAGAAGCTTCCACAAGGTAGCCTAACTACATGACTGTCCAGGCTTCTTTTCAACTACCGAAGAACACCGCAAGGAGACAAATCACCGTCACAGAGGCTTCTGAAATACCAAATTCGCTCTCGCCTAGAACATGTCTTCCTCCACCTTTGTCGTTTCCTTTATTTTCGCAGGAAGACAGGCCAAGCAAATTCGGTCCTGGCGACGCAGTTTGGGCCCGAAACTTCGGTGAGGGGGCAAAGTGGCTGCCTAGGTACAATCAAGCGAACGAGCGGTACCCGTATGGTTACCGTCGAGACATCAGCCGGGCTAATTGAACGGCACCTGGACCAGCTTCGTGTGATAGACAGATCTGCGGGTGCTGCAGGCGAAATAATGGCTGGGTCGTCAGCTGAAACCGCAGCTCAGCCTAATCAAGCCTCAACCACCGAGGAGTCAGCTGCGCCGGTGCTTCGCCGTTCGACTCGAGTTAGAAAACCAGTACAGCGGTATCCACCGTAAGGAGGGAGGACTGCTGCAAAGTAGATTGCGCTACGAGTGCGCGCGCATGGCTTCGCGTGGTGCTGTGATAGCGCTTGTTTACTTCCGCACTAATTTGTACCTGGATTTACTTGTTTGGTTGGACGGGCTGCTGTAAAAAGATAGCCGCTACGAAGTAAAGGGTTCTTCAAGGCTGATTCTTGGGCTAGTTGGTACGGTTTCCTCATATTGGCTAAGCCTATAGCGCAATTCAAAAAGGCAGGGACGTGACAGAGATAGCGCTGTCCTGTGTCTCTGTCACGTCCCTGCCTTTTTGAATTGCGCTATAGGCTTAGCCAGTATGGAGAAAGGGTTCTTGTTCTGGCAGCCTCCGTCTGGTGTGTGCCTCGGATGCTACGCTCCGTCCCCGGCACGTTGTAGCAGTTAACCTGCGAGTGCCCGATAATCTATACATTTGAGCTTACAATCAAAGAAATTATTAAAAATCAAGTGCAAAACTACCAAAGAGAGCGAAATACAAAGAGTGAAAAAATGGATAGTTGTACAGAAGTATTGCGTGTTAAGCAGCGTCAAGAACCGGATTGAGGACAGAAATTGCTTGGCAGACTGTGTCGCAGACAGCTTGGATACCCAGGGCTGAAGACTAGTAGATTTTTATTTAACGTAAACAAAAAAAGCAGTAAACAGATAAGCAGAGCCAAAAGATTTACTACATACAAAAGAGTAGTAGAGAATGAGAAGGGATGAAAATTTTGCGGTGTGTATGCAGTCAGATAGTCTGGCTGTAGGAATCAAGCAGGCATCATGCACCATAGTTGACTTTATCATGAGACCCGACACAGCGTCACAAAGCTGACACTGACTTGAGAAGAAACGGATCAACAATTTGGCTAATAATGATAATTTAGTGTTAAAGCGACCTAATTAAGTTGAAATCGGTAAATGTTAAAGAGTACCTACAGTGATTTTTTTGTTGTTTGATATGGTGGTAAATGCTTCTCATTTAGAAGCTGCCATCGCCCCTGCTGTGCCCGTAATCTTATTTCAAATGACCGGCAATGCGCAAAACTTCCTATCGGAACCATAGTCACTTCAGCAGCAGGGGTGAGACGAACAGCTTTATTGAACCGTTTATCCGAGCTTGATTTTACGCCACCGAACTGCGCAACCGGGCAGTTCCACTGTTAGCCACGCTTCTCAGAGTAACGTACGTAATAAGCGACATCAAGTGAATAATGTGACACGGTTGATTTAGGTTTACATAGCCTCCTTTAGATGTAAAAACACGGAACCATGTATTTCAGGCGACTACTTCAAACTTTTCCATATAAACATATCGCCTAAATTGGTAGGAAAACGGTTAATACCGTAATTAGATTATTTACCAAAGAACCCTATTTTTTCCCTTGGTAATTATGTACGCCTAATCCCGTAATTAATGTGTGCCAAAGTTAACTGAGCAAATTTTTATGCTTTTTTACAAGTATTCAAATGAAAAAAGAATACATCGTCTGTTACACCGAAAAAATGTCGTTCCGGATATTCATAGGTTCGCCAATTGCATGAGATGGTTATGTCAGAATATTGGATGAATATATATATATATATATATATATATATATATATATATATATATATCGCCACACGGTGTGGCGCAGCAAGGGGACTGAAGAAGAGGCGAACAAGGTTCGTTCTCGCGTATAATGTCGCGTATACACTGCTATAGAAAACACGCTGAATAATAATCCACGCAAGCGTAAGCGTCGACGCGCGATGCCGAGACGAACCTCGTTCTCCTCTTCTTCAGTTCCCTTGCTGCGCTACACCATGTGGCATTATTGTAAAGGGGATTTATTTCGGGTCGCACAGCGGCGGCGAGAAACGCAGCACCAGCAGGACGGGCGTAGCCAGACAGTGAACTGGGTACGAGCCACACGATGGTAACGGGGCAGTTCAGCGTGCCGATCATCTTCCTCACAATCAGCCCCCGGTATGGAAGAGTAGCCATCCTGGCGACCTAGAGAGAGTGCAGTGGATTGTAGCACGGCTTGAGCCGGTCAATGTGTACAGTCTCTCGCCCGCGACGACGGAGATCGGAAGATGGCGACACGGGTTCAACCACGTAATTAACTGGTGATGTTTGCGCAACCACGCGGCAGGGCCCGTGGTACTTGGGAAGGAGCTTTGACGAAAGACCAGGAGCAGCAATAGGCGGTACCCAAAGCCACACGAGGGAGTCGATGGCGAAAGGGTGAGGATGTGGTTTGAGGTCATGACGCTGTTTTTGGCGACACTGTTGAGCAGACGTCAGTGAACGGGAAAGTTGTCGCCAGGGTCCGGCCGGTACGGGAGAACCGTATCAATGGTGCTGGAGGGCATGGCGGCAGTAAAGCAGAAAGAATGGTGAGACCCCGGTAGTGGCTTGGGAGGCAGTGTTATATGCGTATGTGACAAAGGGAAGTACAGCATCCCAGTTGGAATGGTCTGACGCCACATACATTAATAGCACGTCACCAAGAGTTCTGTTGAATCGTTCAGTTAAGCCATTCGTCTGTGGGTGATAAGCGGTAGTTGTGCGGTGAATAATTTGGCATTCCGATAGGAGTGACTGCAGCACGTCCAAGAGGAATACGCGACCCCGATCGCTCAGATGTTCACGAGGTGCGCCATGGCGGAGAACAAAGTTGTGTAGAATGAACGAGGCGACGTCTTTTGCTGATGCGGCAGGTAAGGCGGCGGTTTCAGCATATCGTGTCAAATGATCTACGGCGACGACAATCCATCGGTTGCCAGCGCCAGTAGATGGAAGAGGCCCGTATAAATCAATGCCGACACGGTCAAATGGTTGAGCTGGGCAGGGAAGTGGCTGGAGAGGTGCGGTGGAGAGATGCGAGATACATTTGCGTCGCTGGCAGGTAATGCAGGAGCGTACGTATTTACGGATGAAGGTGTACATGCCGCGCCAATAGTAGCGTAGGCGAAGCCGTGTGTAGGTCTTCGACACTCCACCCTGACCACACTGGGGGTCGGAGTGAAAAGCGGAGCATAAATCGTTTCGAAGGTGGCGGGGCACGACTAAGAGCCATGTGCGGCCGTCATTGTGGTAGTTGCGGCGATTCAAAAGTCCGTCGCGGATGGCGAAATGCTGGGCCTGTCGGCGTAACGCTCAGTTGCCGAAGCCGCCGGAGGGTTGGACAAAATATCGAATATCGTGACGATCCACGGGTCTTTTCGTTGCTCTGAGGCCATGT
Organism: Dermacentor silvarum; assembly: GCF_013339745.2. Classification (NCBI taxonomy): domain Eukaryota; kingdom Metazoa; phylum Arthropoda; class Arachnida; order Ixodida; family Ixodidae; genus Dermacentor; species Dermacentor silvarum. The sequence goes on from NC_051160.1 coordinate 87,292,810, forward strand.
CCATGATGTCAAGTGGGGAGATATCATGACTGTCCGTAGGAGTACTGGCGTCTGAAGTAACTGGGAAGCGCGAGAGGGCATCGGCGTCAGATTGTCTGCGTCCAGATCGATAGACGACACGGATATCGTATTCCTGGAGGCGGAGGGCCCACCGAGCGAGGCGACCCAACGGGTCTTTGAGGTTAGATAACCAGCAAAGAGCGTGATAATCCGTCACCACGTCAAAGGGTCCACCGTAGAGATATGGGCGAAATTTTTGAAGTGCCCATACGATGACCAATCACTCTTTTTCGGTTACTGCTACCTTCACCAATTGTAAAGGGGGTTTATTTGGGTCATAGAGTGGCAGCGAGAAACGCAGCACCAGCATGACGGTGCCAGCAGCCAGAGAGCGAACTGGGTACGAGCCATGCGATGGCAACGGGGCTGTTCAGCATGCCGATCTTGTTCCTCACAATATATATATATTTCTGTGGCATGTTCGCTATTGTTGTCCTGAATGATCAAAACGATTCTTATTTTTAGTCTAAAATGTATTATCTGTGATTATATAATAAGAATTACGTTGTTCCTATTTAATTTGAATGTACAGAAACCAATGTGCTGTTTGCTAATCCAGAAATACATTTGTTACTCATGTTTTATGGTTTGAGCGTTAGAGGCAAGCTACGTGTTTATTCTGACGTCATTCTACTGTACACAAATTGTGTATATAAACTGAGGTCGTTCTCCTGTAGCGCTGCCTGACTGTCAGCTGTCGCTAAAATAAAGGCAACAAACCTATCTCGCCATACCGGAGGGCCTCACAACGCCCGTATATAGTTTTGCTTTCCTGGATGTATCAGTTGCTTAGATTGGCATAAGCGCCTCAACGATATTTAATGCGTTAGGATTACAGCGCTCATGCGATGGAAAATGCGTCTGTCGGCTTGCGCACTGAAAAAGAGGTGTGAGGAATGGAGAGGAAAGGAGGTCGACGGAGGAGGAAACGGTAGCCGCTTCTGACGTCACGAGGAAGGAAGCACGCCACAGGGGTGGGAGCACAGGTGCAGTCGATGCCAGATAGCACAAGGCCTGTGCACCTTTGATCTATGACGTCATGCTACCGGTTCTGATTGCCATAGAATCTAATGGGGATGAACCCGAGCAAGCAGCAGTAATTGTGAGGTAGCTACTTTTGTCACGCCAGGCTTCGCAATGAAAATCTAGGGCATAGTAGCACGACGTCACAAAGCATAATGCACAGGCTAAAAAAGCATAAATTGTTTCCCAAATGATCTTTCAACGGATATTCCAGTAGAACAGAAAGCGATTTAGAGAGTACTACTGAGAACAAAGTAACACAAGAATTTCAAGTTTATACAATGCGTAAATACGACGCCAAGGAACACCTTCACTCAGGACCACTATATCGGTCAAGCCAAGAAAAGGACACATCGCCCACTGTAACTAAATTTGCATATTGAGCAAAAGTGCTTATATTTCACTTACAACAGTAATTTGCTGAATCTTTTTGTGTTGCTACAGCTTTAGACCGCAACTTTCTTTGTCCAATAATGTCATTAGGAGCCCCGCGTTTACGATAACACAAAGCCACGTAAAGGTAGTAAGTTATAATAGCCCTAAATAGGGGAATCACAAGTCTCGCCACAACTTTTCAGTGTTGTCTCTTACTTCTGTTCGCAACATAAGAGATGGAGTGTTTCCCTGCTCCTGCGTGTACTTCCAGCAATGCCGTAAACGTTCAAGCTTTAGAGCGACTATTTTCTTGCGTCGTCTCCACATTTATCGGGTGCTTGCTCCTGGTGTTGGTTATACAACAACATTGTCCACTTGGCAGTTTAACTGACTGTTTGCGTGAATACACAACTTGGGCAACAGGGCAAAGGTGGAGCTGTGCCACTGGGTACCTGTCAATTGTAGACCAAAATACCCGAACGGACATGTGCGACTTCGTGTGTGCCCGATAAAATAAGTAGCAAAGAAACGCAAGAACTCGGCAGTAAAAACACTTGAGCGTGGAGAAAGAAACAAATGGAGCAAGATGGGTTGAGAGCGTGCGTTCAGCATGGAGCGTAGGAGCAAGGACCATGCGCTAAAAAATGCGACAACGTATAGTAGTTCGCAACTACAAAGTGGGGAAGTCGCCAGCTCACGCCAATTAGCGAGAAGATATCCAACCTAAATGAAACCATACCGTGTATGCCGTGGTGTGGTGAAGAGAAGCAAGAGAGCAACTAATTAACGCTTTATAGGGCGAACTTCTGTCTATGTGACACTCAAATGACAACAACAACCGCAAGCACAATCGTCGACCGTCTTAACCTTTTCCACTGTTCAAGCACGCCGGCTTATTACGCATAGCTCATTTCAAGCTGACTTGTAATTCTCATCTTGTCTGGCAGACAAGATTAGAATGGAGTGACTGACAAGCTTATTTTGCTATCGAATGCGCGACATTCCAGAAATTTCGCATTTATGAAGCCACGTCTTGCACAAAGTGATAAATGAGTAACAATGGCTAGCCAGTGAAAAGTGGCCACCAGAAAACTATCACGATGATGAGCACTATGAGCGGGAACATGTTAGCGTATATAATTATGGCTCCAACCCCGCTTCACGTGATGGGCGACGGCCGCCGCCGGAAACAATTTTGAATGGGGCTTGGCGCTCAAGTGCTAACATCTGCCCTTGCCAAAGTCCATCTAAATAGGTCGCGAAGCTTAGGACAAAAAGCGTGCCAAAACCTATCGCTAGATATATCAGTTAGTGGTGCACGATTGAAGCGCGACTATCTAAACTATAAAACCTATATTAAAATAAATGTTCGACATTTTTCCATCATAACACTGTCACATAAATAAATATTCCGTTGCAAATATTTTTGCTGTACGATAATAACGAATATAATTTTTTTCTATTTCACAAATTATTAGTTCGCTCTTGGTGACTCTACCAGTCTGCAATGCTGGCGCAAGGCTTGGCAAGACTATGCACACGAGCTATTGTCCTATCGTGTCGAGTTGCTCACTTGAACGCGACTGTTTCATGGAAGTTTTTTTTATAGCCTGTTTGTTGAAAATGTGGCGTGCACTTTCACTTCAACTTTAGCGGGACCTAGCGCACGGCATTCATCAGGGAAAGGTGTGAGTGCAGGTTTTTCGGTATCGTGCAAGCTCGCGGCTGCGGCACCCGATGTACTGTGTCTCGTCGTGACGATCACTGCGGAACGGTCCGCGAAGAAACGTCGCGCTATGTTCGTTCACTCTCCGTAACAGAGGCTCTGAGTGTATAACGGGCATCAAAATTAGTAAGTCGAATATCTTCCAAATGATAGCTTGGGGCAATGCTGTCTTGTCTGATAACTGTTGGATATTATTACGTGGCGTCGCACGCAACTGCAAATTATTCTGGTAATAGGTTTTGCATATGTTGCTATCGATTACGACTGCGTGGTGGCTGTAGTACTTTCCAAAAACTGAATGAAACATGTTTTGTTTAGTCAATTTTATTCCAGACGAATAAAAGTGAAGTTGTCCTGAAAACTCTGTGGCACTGTCATTTATTTCCATCCTATTCGCTCGCCTTCTTAAGCAGCCCACTGGAGCAATTGCCGTCAATAACAGCCGAAATATGTTCAAATTAAAGCATACGCTACTCCTATAGTTTAATGACACGCTGGCACTTCAGCTGGAGAAAGTCGCAAGCTTGCCTCAGCCTCAAAAGAAAAATAACTGCTGGCGTAGCGGTCGAAATGCCGGACGCGAAAGAAATTCAAACATTCGCGCCAAACAGCGTAAGATCTTCACGTCAATGCAATTTCCGGTGGTGATGTCACCTTTTATTTTTTCCTTGCTGTTATTTGTCCCTCCGATACGTAGATGGCGACGGCTTGCAGCGAAGCGCCATTTTCTTGACATGTGGGCTTCTATGGAAGCTTTGCTACCAGTTTACATATATACATTGCCCGTGCTACCTTGCCATTTCTTTCTTAGAAATGCTTATAGTTCAGAAGGCCTACGTGCCGGGATAATACCGACAACTGCAGAACCGAAGATTACCAGTGCAGCACGCCCCGTTGGTACTTTCCTATTATTTTGCGAGAGTGCACGCCGAGTTCTCGGTGAGCTCATGAACAACCTATACTCGCTAAATAGAAATTGCAGCCAAAGTGCACCAGCATGTTCACGCGGCAGCCAGGCTTCAAACAGACGACGGTCGCCTGCTTGCGGCTTAATGTGAAAGGGCCCATAACCAAGGTCTATTGCAAATTTCATTTACTAATAATAGTGGTTTTAGCTTGGCACTGTGTTTATCCAGACGGAAATGAGGGCGCCTCTTCTGTGAATTTTAGTGTAATAAAGAAACGTTTTATTATTCCGCTGTGAAGAATATGAAAATACGACTGGTAGCGGTAGTTGATTGATGTGGTGGATTGGAGTTATTAGGGCAGTGAGGACACAGAAATAAAAAGCAGCTTTCAGGCGACACCGTAGTGTGGATTTCGAGGATTGATAAAATGAACCACGCAATCGAATGAACAGTGGTGACGACAGATAAATAAACCATAAATCAAGTTTCGTGTTCTAAGACACAGCTAGGTTTGAAAGGAGATGCTTGTAATACACTTGCCCGTCAATTGACCGTGCATTCGTTGATACATACAGATCTGGGACAAAATGTCTGCAGCCCCATTGAGGTAGCAAAAGAAGCAAGTATTCTTTTTTTGGTGCCATAAATGTGAGTATAATACATTGGCAAGTTACAACACTGGATATGTTGGTGCATGTACTTCGTTACTGAATGACAAATCGCATGCTTTGTAATAAAATCAACATTTCACTTACTGTCGCAGCGCCTGTTGCATTCTTCACAGCTTGTGAAGTTATTGCCCTGATTACCACAATGTGTACCGTCATTAGGATAGCACAGTCCTAATTTCCCATTGTAGTGCCAACCTCCGTCTGGGTCAGGACAGTGATCGGTGCAAGTAAGATTACTGCAGGGCGACGACCCTGTAGAAATGAAGTGGTTATTATTATCTTAATTTGCTGTTACTGCCCGTAAAATAAGTATTTGTGGTTGTTGTTGGTGGTGGTGGTGGTGGTGGTGTTGATGATGTTGAAGCAGACGGAGTTAGCCTGTCATACATAGCCGCCAATTGTTCCGCCTGTTCCGCCTGATATTTGTTGAGAACAATTGAATACATGTTTCCTTGCCATGTGAACTTGTAGAGGGTTGAACTAATCGAAGAACAGCCTAATTAAAAATTCATATAGGTAGCGCCATACCCGCTGAGTTGCAACAGTAACTAACGTGTGCTCGTGGGTGATGTATAGTACTGCGGCAATGTCTATTTTCTAAAGCTTTTCCTACTCCCAAGTACTGTATTTGATGAGGCGTCGTCAGTTTAGTAACATTCCAAACCCGTACGAAAGTAGATACAGAAACAAAGGCGTTCTTGGAATCCAGTTTAAGCATATCACGTTACAGGTAGTTGGGTATGAAGCGCCGGTAGCGCTTCCGCAAAGCATTACCACATGTACTAGCATGCTCATAGGAGGCGAGAAATTGCGCGAGTTACGAGAGCTTGCATGAGACGGCAGCAGCAAGATGATGAACAGCGATGACCTTATGCAAACGTCAATGATGAGGCTACTGTTTGATGCAAGGTACTCTTTCCCTGTTTCAAGGTACTTTGCAGTAGTCCAAGCGATAGTATTGAATAATGTACGCGCACGCGATACTATTGAAAAATTGCAACAGCGCACGAGGCAATTCGCATCGTGCATAAAATTGGAATACAGAAGCTTCCGTGAAAGCAGACAACGGATAGAACCGGTGAAAGTTTTGAGATACTTCTGATACAGAAATGTACGTCTTGCGCTTAGCGACAACACTGTAACAGAAATTGGCACAGGAAAAAATTAGCATAAACATGCACAATGAATGCACCTGTCAATATGGCGGAAAGATGGGTACGTTCGACTTCATAAAGCTTCGTTGCAGATCACATCACAATTCGTGTTTCCCTACCCTACACTCTGTTCCGTACCAACGCTAAAACTTCATATCTTGTTTGGCTTGCCTTGTTCTTGTTATATATTTTGGCAGGGCATTCCACAACAACTCACTTTTCAGTCGTTTTCTTTGCTCCTAAGGAACCTCTCGAGCGCATGTTTTTTGGTGATAGATGTATTGCGTGTACTTTGGGAACACACTCGGTACCGCTTCTGGTTTAAGCCGAACGACTTTAGTGGTACATCAAAACTCTTCCCCATCTTCACGACCGTGTAACGTGACGTTGTAACATAGTCGTTGCCTAAAAAATGATTCTTGCACAGCTTCTGAGAAATCTTCTCGTACGCCACCTGCCGTGCCGGTTTATTTTAGAACACGTGAGCTCGCAGGGTCGGCGCTCCTGCATATTTCGGGTTGCAGTGTGGAGTGCAGCAGCAGCCAGACATTCTTGCTCGATCAAGCACAGGAAAAAACAACTTCCATTTTAGCGCCTCGCTATGCACTTAATGCAAATTCCTGCCTCCCGAAAAATTGAGAGAGTGGTGGTGTCTTTGCACGAAATTTGGAGGTCACAACACGCAATAGTACTCCAGGAAACAAGGATGAAGAACGTCCATCGGTTCGAAACGATTCATACAGGATGGCGTTGTGTTGTGACTCTTTTCCTTGCTTTCGTGCTCGTTAAAATAGCGTCACGCTCATGAAAATATTAACAACCAGCACTAACAAATGTGTTTATATCAGTGCAAACAAGGACGTTTCACAGCATCCAAGTGCACAATATAGCAGCTCTGCAAATGCACATGCACAAACTTTCCCTCAAATATTCTAGCTGGGGATTTGTGACTTCACTCGTGACTAAAGTTGATGCAGAAGTATGGACCTCAGAGTGGATTGCTGAGCATCTTACCGGGAGTGAATATGTCATCTAAACGCGAGTAAAAGCCGAGCACATTCGCACAAGTACTAAGTTTAGAGAAGAATATCGTCTAGGGCTATGGTTCCTCATCAGATGTAATTCCCAATTTCGCCATAGCACTATTTTTTCACTGTATTACGCATTCAACAATTCACATATCACCTACAGGTATGTTGTCTTCCTTTAGAATAACACGGGCAGTACCCTCATTTTCTCGCAGCAAGTCATTCAATCAAGTCATCAGAGTACTAACTTGCAGCTCTTAAATTGCTGATGGAAGAGAACTGGTCACCAATGTTATCATACTCGCTGTATGCCAGACAGTTGTCTGTAACTTAGCCACCTTGTTTTTTAAGCTAAGTAACAATTACCAAATATCAAACCTATTTTTACAAAATATCAACATTACAAGGCTTTCGTCATAAAAACATTATCTTCCCTAAGTATTGCAGCAACTCTGCTCAATTCATTTTCATGCTTACTGACACTTCGTTGGGGAAACCCGCTGACAAATCCAAAATTCTGTGCCGTGGTGTCACTGTCGACTTCAAATGATATTTCGAAAGAATGCGAATGAACGCGAATGATATTTGCAAAACACACTCATATGCTTCCTCTTTGGCCTGATGTATTGCACCTAAGCTCCGTGTACTGAGGACCCTGTCTTCAGTTGCCTCCTTTGAACACACCTTTGAATACTCCTTTGGAGAGCCCATATGAGATTAAGAAGAAAGGCTTTGTTTCAGGTCCATTTCTATGATGGAATACTCGTGCCCGACAACCTATGACCTGTTCAGTTTGGCAATCCTATGAATTGTGAACAATCTACGCCCGCATCAGAGCTCGAAGGAATTACCTTGTTTCGTTCTTTTATGTTTCCTTAGGGTCCATGATTCGCACCGATACATCATCGCAGGAAAAGACACAGCGCTAACCTAACGCAGTTTCCCTTCGCAGCAAGCATATTTGTCATTCGTAATCATTGAAAGCCAACATCATACTCTTTTCTTTGTGCTATTCTTTGTTAGATTTCAGAAGCAGAGAGGCCCTTTAATTCTACTGTGGATCCTAGAAAAACCTAATGTTCTATGAAACATCTTGGGTGCTTGCTCATCTGAATGAACAGTTGCTGACATGTAGCCATATGTTGAGTGTTATTTGGGTAAACGAAAACACCAGCAATTTCACTTTCTTCTTTCACCTTAGAAAAGAATGTGTTTAGGTGTTTTATACATCCTGGCACTAAAGTATCGTCCTCTGGATATTGCAGGTAGGTTAGCTTTGTTCCTCCGCATTTTGCTCTTAGATCAGTATTTCAACTGATACTTTCTCTGTACATAATCTTTGTACAAATATCACTAAATATACGTACAGAGCCAATGCAACCTTGCCTGACACATTTTCAGCATGGTACCAGCCTGTGTTGCCAAAATGCGCCACGACTAGTGCTTTTTGTTCCATACAAACATTTCTAGGTGTAATTATAAAGGTGCTCCGCAATTCGCATTTTCCTAAAATATAACGAGAGCTTGTAGTGATCATTTCAGGGAAATATGCTAGTATTGTCTATCAATCGAAAATAAAAAGCTTTTGGTATTCTGCACTGGTTTCTATCATCTACCTCATGTTGCCAAGGTGTTTCCTAGTACCAAGCACTTCTCGGTACTCTGCTCTCTTATCAGCGTCTGTATGTCAATTTCTTGCTCTAACCTTTTCTGTATTATTTGGATTAGTAGACCACTTATGTTGAGGGATTGAGGAAAAGATTACAAAGTTTGAACATTCCCATGCACCTTGATTTCTTTACAATGAAATAAAAAACATTTTTGCTTTGGCCACTCGTTTACATATTCTGCTTGCATAATTGAGTGAAAACTTTTTTTTATTCTGCTCCAGTCCTGGTAAAAATTTCGAGAGATGCTGTCTGGACCATTTGTTTTCTTTGTGGGTAACTACTGTAAAGCCCATTAAACTATGTTTTATAAAAGCATAGGCTTAAGCTCAAAGTTGATTTTTTTACACAAGACTCTTCCTCCATTTCATTTTATGCAAAAGTATTTACGGTCTATTCCTTCCAACTGTTTCCTTTCTCCAATGATCGTCAGATGCTTTCAATGGGTGTTCATAAAAATAACATTTTATGTAGAATAACATCTGTTATTGCTGAATAAATATGTTATAACCTTTGAATTGCTTTCCTTTATTGACAGCCAGCATTTAAGTACTCTTTCTGGTATATCTAGGTCAGTTCTCAAGACTTTTCAGTGTTCTTGTGTAAGCTGTGTCACCTTCGCTTTCTCCAAGCTGCTATCTTAGGCTGTGCTAACGGCTTCTCCTGAAAGCCACGAAGGTTTTCTTACTTTCCCATTGTAGGACTGTATTTCACGGCTTCTTCAGTAGGAAGTTTTTTTCATATTGATCAAAGGCTCACCTAGCACCCCATAAACGAAATCCAAAATTTAACATTGACTGCTGACATCCACATTATATATAGAAAGTACACAGACAAGGTCAAAGCTAGCAGGTATTACTTTCTTTTCGCTCTTACTGTATAATACTCATATCTGCGATTAATATAGTAAGTAGAACGACGATGCATTCTTTGGGTGTTGTTGATGGCGGATATCGCCAAACTGGTTTTATTCTGGAAATTTATTCTTTGCGTCTACGACTGGCAAAGCAGCCGGCTACAAATAATATTTTGCATCATGCGCGGTAAATTCGTTGAATAAGAGTGTAATTGAAATTTTTTGGTGCATGTATACGTGTTTTTATTACTCGTGCGAGTATGGTCCGCCTTTGTATAATTGAGCTCAAGGACTGGAATTATGTTATCTGCAGAAGGTGAATTTTACAAATTAAGGAAAAATTAAAACTTATCACCCGGTATTGTTCCTATCAATAAGCCATGTCACAATGTATGTCATTCTAGTTGCCATAATTTTAGGAAGTTTTTCAGAGCTGTGGCAAGATTTGCCTACACATGATAAGCTTGCAAGCCTACGTAATTTTGCAGAATTCTTGTGGACGTATAACAACAAGAGTGCAAAAAATCATTGTGCGCTTTACCGTGTTCGGTTCCGGAGCATCCCTCTGAATAATCTGGAAAAATATCATTTAGCATGTTATTGAGCCGGCAAATTATTATCATTTATCAGTTTTACAATAAAAATTTAATTTAATACATTCATATACTGAACGAGTGCGACTTTTTTGTTTCATAGATAGACTTCGAATGACTGAAAACTTGGTTTTCTCTCACTTGTCAGAAAAATTTCCAAATTGCCAGAATCAAATTGCCAGAAAGTTTTCTGCGTGCAATTATCAAAATTATAGTGAAAGAAAGCAGTTGGTGTGAAACGCAAGCCGACAATTCCAAGACATAATACGACACCTTAGAAAACAGAAAAAAACACCAACACATGCAAAGTTTAATATTTTATGTTGAACAGTTCATTCTTGTGTACCAAATACCAGAAAAGGGGCATACAGTGATGACCGGCGTTATGCCGGCCATCACTGTATGCCGTGGTTGACAAGGCGTCAGTTTTTGTTGCTATTATAGACATTAAAATTACCACACCACTAGTTTTTAAACACATCATCTTGATAGCATAACTTGCAATGTACAGAACGAATTATCGTTATTTGTCACAAGTTTCTTCCCAGGCATTGCTGTGGTAAAAATAGTACCAGTGGCTTCCTATAAATTTACCAGAAATTAGTCACCATTCATGCTTTCGAGGGCATGATAAATATTTCTCGCAACGAAGCCGTTCTTGTTTTTGTATACTAATGTTCTTGGTAAAGTGCGGAAATAATAATTCGTTGTTTTTATATTACAACAGGTGGCGCTATTAGTTTCTCTCCTATATAAAACACGGACACTGCTCTCCAAACCAAAGCGTTGTGGCCTTCTGAATTAAGTTCTCATAGTTATGCTAATTAAATCAACTCTTTTGTCGTTCAAGTTCCACAATCATTTGCATGTTAGTGTTAAGTCACTTTTTATCCCAACTTACCTGTAGTTGGAACCCACGTGGTTTAAGGCACGTAAATTGTGTCCTCCGTTAATGATTCCAGACTCTAGGTACATCAAGGTAATCGTTTCAGTTTTTTTTTTAATTTTAGATGCTTTCGGCGATCCACCTGAGGAGCACCATGACTGAAGCAACCGATGTTAAATATGGTTGTCATTGTACTTGAAAAAACACCCTACGTTTCAGACAGATAAATTGTCGCATTAGATTTGCGTTGTAATATTTTATTTTTGTTTACATGTAAAAATTTGTTGATACATTTGTAAGGAATTATATATTTTTAGGACCTCTTCTCCTATCTAGGACCGCGCTCCTCGGGTTACCTGAGGCGTTTAACGCTGTGTGAGGAACAGAGCAAAAATTATGACGTGTGAGGTGGCGATAATTGCACAATGTCAGAGAATCTGCTCACCGAGCTGGTTTGTTTCTGAAAAGGAAAATGCATTTGAGAGAAATATTAGCGTGTTTCTTTAGAAATAATTTAGTTACGTAGCGAAAATATGTGATTCATCATACCCCTAGTAACTAATCTAAGAGGGCAAGTACGCTGACTCAAACCAGGAAATTCTGCAAGATGTCTTTTTGAGGGGAACCTTCACTGCCACACCTGCGCTGAAAGCCACGCCGCGAACCACTCAATTATCATGTTTTTTCTTGACCATTGAACTCTGGGTCTGTTTGACCGGTGAAACGAAGACTCATTTCATATTTTAAAGCGCATGAATATATGTAGTGTTTTTACAAGCCATTTATATTATGCACTTGTCTTGCATGTTATCGCTTTGTTTCTTTTCTATTTTTTTCTCCTTGTAGTTCGTGTATTACTTGCGTTTGTTCTAGCGTCTTTCATTCATTTAATGTCACGTCTCTACCAGTCTATTCTTGCGATAGAGCAGGCTATTAATTTATTTAAATAAGTAACACACAAAAAACACCAAGGAACGATTTGGAAATTCTACGCTTTTATACAACATGAACGATGCAGCATGAGCGCTCCTGCCTTCAAGTTCTCAATGATTCAATACACAGCCATCCACTGCTGCAGTCCAAAGTGGCATTCTACATTCGTATGTATGTGTGTGTGTACGGTTAATACATATGGTTTCTGTGGCAAAGTTATGTCGACATTGCCTCCCGGCAACCATCGACCGTTCAGCTCTCCACCTCCAGGAGCTTACCGCGACCTCCTAGCTTCGCTGGCAGCGAAAACTCCAGCACAGCCATACTACTCTCCGTGACTGTCGTTGCGCCCTGTTTGTTTCTACTGTGGTATTCGCGGCCACATTTATCGCTACTGCGTGCCGTAGGCGTCAGCAAGATGAAAGGCGCGCCTACGCTACCTTTGAGCGGGACAGGGCACCTAGGTTTGTCTCCTACATTCCCGGGCGTCACCCAGATGAAAAGCGAGACTACGCCGCCTTGAGCGAGACAGGGCACCTGGGTTAAATTCCTACGTTCCCGGACCGTATACAACCTCTTCTGGTCACTCACCTTCACCTTGCCAGGACATGGCTCCAGCTTCCCGCTCGCCCCAGCGTCGCTCTCCTTCACCTTACCACCGTTCCTCATCGCCCTTGCGTGCTGCTTCCTATGTTCTGGACACCCGTTCGGAAAACAAGAGGCTGCAGTTTTTGGAGGAGAAACTGCATCGTATCGGACTGTCCCGATTCATCCTGCTCGCTCCGCCAATTTACTCAAGGTTTGTGTGGAAGGTGTTTCTGTCTACGCCCTTGTAGATACTTGAGCCGCTATTTCTGTTATCTATCGTGAACTGTGCTTCCGTGTGCGAAAAGTTCAAACGCCGTATGTTGGTCCGGTTCTATGTGGTGCCAATGACGTTCCCATCTATCCTACCGGACAGCGCACACAGCTCGCTTTCTGACAGACGGTATTCATCATCATGTACAACTTGCGGTGCTTTCGACGTGCGCTCATCAGGTAATATTAGGATGGGACTTCCTGTCCGCTGCTTCTGCACTAATTTCGTGCGGCGACCCAAGGATTCACATCAGCGACACCGAGATTTATCCCGTTTTCGATTTCCGGTGTCCAAACTTCATTGCAGCAGCGGACCCGGCAGACGAATAACGTATTCTTAACGTCGAGTCAAGATATAATGTCGACGGAGACGTATTGGCTGTACCTTCTTAGCTCTTTATTTCTCTAGAACTGGCCATCGCTTCTTGTTTGGCCCGTTTCTCGAGCGGCTATGCCAGCCTCACAGGCCTTTAACATGACTCCTGAGCAACTACTACTGCCGGAAGGGCCTATGTCACGAAGCTCGCCGTCGCTGCACCGGTATGTGACGTCAATGTTTTGCCTGCCACGTCTTCCAGGCATTGTACGCCCGCAGAAGGCCACACTGGTGCTATTAAGGCCACCTTGAGCGCAGATCTCAATCCGGCCCAAACCAATGCACTCATCATTTTAATGAAGCATGAAGCTTCTTTGGTCGTTTCTTCGCGAGGCCTGAGTCAGACCACTATAACTACTCATCGAATTGAAACAGATACCTCTGGCATCATTCGCCATCGCCCGTACCGTGTACGGAGCCAAAAGTTATAGAAAAACAAGTGAACGACATGCTGACACGCAACATTATAAGGCCTTCAGCAAGCCCTCGGTCTTCTCCTGTTGTGCTTGGTTAAAAAGAAGGATGGTTCTGTGTGCTTTTGGTTTGATTATAGGGCACTAAACAAAATTACCCGTAAGGATGTTTATGCAATGCCTCGTATCGACGATGCTTTGGATACCTCAAAAGGTGTCGAGTATTTTTCGAGCCTCCAGATATTGACAGATTCCAATGCATGAGCCGGATAAAGAAAATACTGTGCTACACCTGATGGCCTTTTCGAGTTTAACGTGATGCCTTTTGGACTGTACAATGCACTAGCTACGTTTGAACGTATGATGGATAGAGTCATCCGTGGCTTAAAATGGAAGACTTGTCCTTTGTTACTAGGACTACATTGTCATCTTTTCGTCGACTTTCTCCCAGCACGTACAACGTCTAGACCAAGTTCTCGCGTGTTTAGAAAAGGCTGGTGTCCACGTGCATACTAAAAAGTGTCGCTCTGCTAGCCGAAGCATTAAAGTATTGGGCCACGTCATCAGTAAGCATGGCATCCAGCCTGATCCCGATAAAATTGCTGCAGTGCTGCAATTTTCCTCACCAACCACACTTAAAGAACTCCGCAGCTTTCTAGGACTAGCGTCCTACTTCCGCCACTTTGTCCTTGACTTCGCCACGATCGCCGCTCCTCTACACAATTTTCTGACTTCGAGCGCGTCCTTTGTGTGGCCGCACGACTGTGAAGCCGCCTTCCAGACCCTCATACGATTTCTCACATCGCCGCCCGTACTCCGTCATTTCGATGCAACCGCCCCTACTGTTTTACACATTGATGTCAGTGTGCATGGAATGGGCGCTGTCCTGCTGCAGCGGAATCACAAGTCTGAAGAGCAAGTCATGGCTTATGCAAGTCGTGCTCGTTCTTTTGCTGTGCGCAACTTCACAATCACAGAATAGGAATGCCTCGTCATCGTGTGGTCAATACACACGTTTCGACCCTATCTCTACGGCCGCCATGTCACAATTGTGTCCGAACACCATGCATGCTCTATGTTGGTTGTGGTCCCTTAAAATCTTGTCTGGACGCTTGCAGGAATATGACTTCACTGCAACGTATAGGTCCGAAAACAACATCAAGATGCCGACGCATTGTCACGCTGCCCGCTGTCTCCAAACGCCCATGCTTCACCTTCGGTCTGCACGTCACCATCTCGCCACATGTCTCAGCACACGCCCTGTAGCCCGGGACAGTAGGTTGCCTTAAAGCCCCTATATATAAAAAGTAGTGACACTCTCCTCCTGCGCCTTCCCTCCTCCACGTTTCTCCTCTCTTTCGCGCCCCTTTTTCGACCGTTGCGCCTCCAACACCGCTTGAAACACGTGCACTTGTTTATATATCGCCGCTGATCAGATTCGACGATTGCCGAATGTGTTCGCCGCTATCGTTGTGCTCCTCGCCAGCCGGTAGACGCTTCTTGGGCGAAAATGGCGATGGAGCGGGATCGTAAACAAACGCAGCCAGCGCCCGGAGGCGCGACGGTCCACGTGATGTCATTAGGCCAATACCGACGCGGCGTCGGCCTCGGGCAGGGTGTGCGAGGAGGTGGCTGCATTCTTCAAAGCGTGACGCTACTTTTTATATATACGGGCTTTAGGTTGCCTCAGTTGACTTTCTTCCGTCTACTGATCTCGTCTCACTCCAACGTACTGATTCATCCTGCCGTAGGCTGATCGACCGACTTACTTGCTTAGCACGACCCCCCAACAGTCGTGTGAGACGACAACTTTCACGTTTTAAGCTTCAAGATGGAGCGTTATTTGGATTAATCTACCATCCTTCCGGTAACCGATGGGTACCAGTCATACCTCGCTCAATTCGACTACAAGTATTAGACGCATTTCACGACGACGCGACGGCTGGACATTTGGGCTTTCACAAGACCTACGACCGCATAAGAACGCATCGTTTCTGGCCGGGCCTTTACCGCTTCTGTTGCCTAATTCGTTGGCTCCTGAGCGTCATGCCAACACAGAAAACACTCTCGACATCCCTTCCAGCCGGTCCTCCGCAGCCTCTCCAGTGGATCATCTGACGCACTACGCCGAGACAGCTGCTCTTCGCTCTGCACAGAAGTGGCCGAGTTTTTCGTGCACGGTATCGTTTTGGGCCACGGCGCACCTCGTGTCCTCCTGAATGACCGTGGCTAGACGTTCCTATCGCATGCGCTTCGTGAAGTCCTCCTGGCCTCCGACACCACTCATATAAGACCACATCAGCGTACAATCCGCAAACAAATGGTCTATTCCAAGCTTTTCGCTTAGGAATTTAGTGAGGATGAGTGTGTTTTGCCCTTCGTTTTTTATTTGGCAAATACTTAGGTGCAGCGGCTTGTAACATTTCTGACTCAGTGAAGTTCGTCGGTGCGGTCACTTCTGATTATTTTCTGCCTAATCGCTCGTGGGTGTGCTCAGTGGCAATATATTTGTTCTGTTCTAATAATATTATTAATGTTAATTATAATAATGTAATGTTAATATAGTTGTTAATGTTAATATTAATAATGTAGTATTATTAATGTTAATGTAATAATAATAATTATGTTCTGTTCTATTAATAATTACAATATATAGCTGTTCTGTTCTTTATAGTAGCTTATAGAAAATACGTAGTATGGCTAGTAACTCGCTTACTCCTGTGGACCGTCACGCAACATTCAACTTCGACCATTCGTGTGCTGTCGGTGTAGACGATTATCCGTGCTTTTGCGCATTGATTCAAGTGTGCGCCCATTCACATATTCTTAATACATTGGCGATGGAGTGTGCCTAAGTTGTGTGCGAGTTGGGGTAGATTTCTGTAGATAACGTGCGCGAAACTTACAATGCCAGGAAGCGGTGCTACTCGATCCCTTTTCGTTGTTTAACGAGCGGTACTCACTCTTGCCGGTGTTCCAGTGTTGAAGGCTTTTCTTTGGAGGTTAGCGATACAACGCTGACAAATTTTTTGAATTTTTGTGAAATGTGATTTTTTTAATTCACGAAAGTCGTACATTGAGAAGGGCCGGCAACAGAGGCTGTCCGTATGTAGCGACGGTCCGTGAACTTGGTAACACATATTCATTCCATTCCTTAATATGCCAGTAACAATTCTTGCAGCCAACTACTGCAAACGTCTTCAATCCACCGCTACACATTTTGCAGCATGAATGAAGCACAGTGCGTGAGCGAAAACCCAGTTGCATTTCCGACAGCTGATCGCGCGGAAACAGGGCAGAAGCGGTAATGGTTTCGCATTTGTGCGCTTCCCCTGAGGCAACCTGTGGCGCGCCGCCGAAAGCACCATCTTGTTTCACGAGAAGAAACTGCTCCGCGAAAAGGGTCAATACGGAATATCATGGCTGCGTCAACGCCGACGGCATAACTGCGCCTGAAGTGTCCATATGATTGACATCATCATGTGGTTGACTGAGGGCTCATGTTAAAACAGCGTGTTTATTAAGCCTCTAGTGAGCGGTGGAGTCTGGTGGTCTTATGGGGCTGAGTGGCGGAGGAGTGCAATACCTGTTGAAACTAAGTGCTCAGAAATGGCGTTTGTTTTTCTGAACGGTGGATAGTGGTCAGAGCGTGTGCAGCTATGTCGGGGTGCTATTGATTTTTGGATTTGTTAATAAATGTTTCCACCATAAGCTTTGATGCAAGGTCCGTTCGCAGCGTGTAGCCTTGCAACGAACTAAGCGTCGAGGACCGAGAGGCCAAATCAAGAGATCGAAGAATCGAGAAGGTTCTCTAACGTGCAGGCACGTTATTGTGCCGAGCAACAATGCTTCGCCTTTGGTAGCCCGAGTAAAGCGGTCGACGGAAAAATATAAACGAGATCACGTGTCATTATATTCACACACGCGGCACGAGACGACCTCACTTTCCGGGATTCCAGCGCTGTCTCGACAACACCCCCAAGCAAGGAACCCCTACAGACCGCTGACGATCTGAGCACTTTTCAAGAAATTCTTAACAATTATTAGCTGGGGCGCAAGACTTACTCGAGAGCTGATAAGAACCTTACCAAAAGCGAGGAAGTTATGTGGAGGAAACTGCAAACAGGGGTATTTCAGAACCCACAACTGTTGAGCAAATGGCATCCCTCGGTGCATAGCCCTCGGTGTACGCATTGTAATGGTATAGTGGACTTAGTCCACATGGTTTGGACCTGTCCTAACTTTGATGAGCCAGATAGATGCAGAGAATCCTGGGAGTCCTTGGTACTCAACGAAGAAGAAAATGCACAACGGCAAGTCATCGGTCTCGCCCTGACCGCCGCCGCGTCCCAAGGGATCCCGGTCGACGGTTAGGGAGGATGAGGGTTTAGGCTGAAGCCTCTACCCCGTCATCTAGTTGACGAGTGCAAATAAAGTCTCTTCTCTCTCTCTCTCTCTCGCTACGGCAGCGCTAGAAGGCACAGCATGTCCAGGAGGAAGCCTGAAAGAGCATTCAGGTGGCATACCTGCCTGATGCATGATGTGTTTGGGCGGTTATAATGCGGTGTGTCAATACATTGCTTGAATGCTAATCGCCTTAATATATACATTCATCGAGATATCGATTCGGCAAGATTTTCGGTCGAGTAGGCAACCAGTCAATATATGACAAAGAGTGGGAAATAGAAATGTGTGTGGCTGCTACATTTACATCATGCCGAAGAAGGCACTTACTTTTCGTTGAGCTCGGTCCGCCTGAAAAAAAAAGTTAATACAACGAACATTAGAGTAATGCTTAACCGGGACATAAATTATGCACAGAAACAATCAGTGCCATTTCTCGGCCCTAGTTGATAAGCAAGTAGTCAAATCGCTCAGTTGTTACCTAAGCCCTTTTCTTGCTTCTGAAAGTCCGATTGAATAGGCCATGAATGCGTAAAGTACAAAACTGCTGAGTACTAATTGACAAACAATAATCAGATTGCTGGGGTGGTTTCCGCTCTGAGCAGATTAACTGTAACAGCTTCTTTTCTTTCGATTCCCTCTGACTTCTCCTCTTTCTCCTTCAATGGGTAGAACTACACCCTTTATAAATAAATGCTGACATCTATACGGCGATAATACAATGGTGATGACAGCCAAGAGGAAATCAAGACAGCTACGTGAAAATGACGCCATATGCTAGCGCCGGCATGGATTATGAAAGTATGGCAATTACAGCGTTTACAGCAGTGTCAAAAACCATTTGCTGAGTCGCAACAGATCATTTAAGGGGATCATACACAGACTCCACATTTGTGCATCTCATGGCGCTGCAATCGCTCTACTGTAAGTATAACGGTGTGGCTGCGTCCCTCGTCTGGTATGGTTGTTTATACGCGCCGATTGCTTGAGAGTGCAGATGCTGCTGATTTCAGCTTCGGTGTATGTTTCTTAGTATTTGTTGAGCAGCCCTTTGAGACGCCCGTGCTGTCTGCCTATACTACCGCTACCTACCATCTGGTAACGGTTCTGTCCTCTAAAAAATTATAAAATAAAGGAACTACAGCTATCCAAATATTTTCACTACAGCAAGGATACGCCGTCATGCGCAACATTACTTTCAAAGTGAAAAGCTTTCTTTAGGTGTTTGCCTATACGCTTAACTTGACTATCATTCTTGTTGGCTTCTCCACATTTTTTGAGAGGGAGCTTTCATATTCTTAGGAAGTTTAAAAACACAGAATAGAAAAGACTGCTCTCTATAGAAAATGACGTTGACAGACGAGTTTAACAGGCTCCTCGCCGAACCACGTGAAGATGGCGGACAATATCATAATATGTCACTGTACGTATGCACTGTCTAATCTGAGACGTCTCCGTCCAAAGTGAGTGCGCTTCCAATCTCCACCATTTATCCAAGACGTGCTCGTTCTAGCGTCGTAACACGAAGTCAACGTAGCCACACATTGTACAATTGCGGCCTTGCACAGCCCGGACCTCTTCAAATTTTAGACACCAAAAGCTATTCTCTGTCAGCGCATTGCATTCTGATGTCCACGAGGTACATGTAAAGACGTTCACTACCAACGATAAGGCTGGTGTTGGATAATACTCCAAAAGGACACTTATGAGTCAAGTATAATAAATACACAAGAACTTGCACAGAGGTCCTTTCGTGAGTGTGTTATTATTCGTACAACTTTATATAAAATTGTTCCATCATAAGGTCTACTTCTTTGTAAATTAAGATGTCACATCGATAATTATTAAATTATTATTATCTTATTTCGCTTTCCTTTTATTAGGTAGAAGTAATCTTATTTAAAATTGGTATGGTGCTTACAACATATCAAGCACCTCCGTTATGCTTATCTCGCCCAAAGCACAGACTCTAGTCAGCGTCGCTACTAAAACAAATAGTGCACTGACCTGCCAAGAAATGATAACAGGTGAATACCCGAACGGGCAGCGGCTTCTGATTGCGGGTGTACGCAACAGAATCAGCTAAATTTCTTCATAGGATAAGGAAACGCTTTATTCCAGCCATGCTCGGGCAGCCACCACAAAGATTAAGCTATATATATATATATATATATATATATATAGAGAGAGAGAGAGAGAGAGAGAGAGACGATGAAGATGCAGTCGGGCATGTGTTACACTCGCACAAATTCCCTCCCGATGTTGAAGCGGCTGCCTCGTTGCGCGGGAGTATAATTAAATGCGTCAAGTACATGGTTTTAAAAGAGAAACATGCATTATTTCTGTCCTACGACAACGGTGATCGGATGGCGTTGTTAGATGCGGTAATTAACAGGGAATGTTTGCTAAATGACCAGTGTAAGGTTCAATAAATTGAGGGAGGAATTTTTCACATAAGTCCGAAACGTGTACAGGAGTGCAAGAAATACCTTAAAAATAAATAGGAAGTTTTACGTGCAAAACCACCATCTGATTATGAGGCACGCCGTAGTGGGGGACTCCGGATCAACTTGAACCACCTGGGGTTCTTTAACGTGCACCTAAATCTAAGTACACGGGAGTTGTCTGCATTTCGCCCTCATCGAAATGCGGCCGCCGTGGCTGGGATTCGATTCCGCGACGTGGTGCTCAGCAGCCCGACACCATAACCACTCAGCAACCACGGCGGTCAAGAAAGAACTTGATCGCCAGGAAAGAGTCACACCACGGTGAGTCGAGTCGCAGCGAGCCTTCCGCGCGTCCTAGGAGATGCCGATATTAATGCGGGCGACGGTGACGGCCGTCCGGGAGGCGATACAAAAATTGTTCTGAGAAAGGAGCTGATGTGGGTACAGGAGTCGAAAGGAACAATATATCCAGAATGAAGCGTGATAAGCAGCCATAGACGAGGAACAAGGGAAGAAAAGTGGGTGATACGCTGCGTAGCCGTGCTATAAGCGAATGTCACGAACGGCACGGGCACTATAACGCAAAATGATTCCAAACTGTTTTGATTCCAATTTTCGCAATCAGCCTCCACGATTGGTCAAAACATTTTCGGGCCACTCCCAACTTCGCCAGACTGTCACGCGATGTCACGAAAACCGCGACAGCTCCCCATGTGATATAACGTGTACACACTGATTATGCATGAGTAAACCGCACAAAAGGCAAATAATTATTCCTGATTCGACGCCTTTTCACCATTAGCCCTCTGCTATTGGTCCAATGTTTTCTGGCTACGCCCACTTCACCTGTCTGTCACGCGACCTCACAAAACCGCGGAAACTCACTACGCCAAAGTGACGTGTATGCGAAAAAAATGTAGTAATATGCCGAACAAAACTGAAAATTTTCTGAATAGCCACAGACTGCCCCGTTCCGAAAGGATTGGAAGGTGGCTGCCCGCCGATCGCTCAGGCCCTCGCTACTCACACCTACTGGTGAGCATGTATTTATTTGCGCATGATAAACGTTTTTGCGTAGCAGTAAAACGCTATCGAGCCCTTTCGGTACGGATACCTGATCGCTCTGCCAAATCTCCCTTGCTGAGGATCAGTTTTAGCGCCATTCTTAACCTTCAGTTGCACGCCGCCGTGATTTTCGACCAACCACCGCAAGCTAAGTAAGGCGAAGCGGACCAATCGGAGAAGCCGGCACCACCCTCTTCATGCGGTTATCATTTTCACTGTGCTGGCTCGTCTCATCGAAACCCTCTCCACTAGAGCGTGCTAGCGATTGTCTAACGATTGCCATTTGATGTTCTGGTAAGTGGGCCGTACAGTTGACTTCTGACGACTTCGAAAGGCGAAGCCGGAAAAGAAAGAAGATGCACAACCATTGAAGGACACTTCGTAAATTCCAAAATGTGTTCGGCGAAAGCCTGTATCCATTCGACTGACTACCGCCGCATGCGCATTCACTCATTCTTCTTATGGCGTTTGTTATCGGGGGAATACACATTCTTGGGGCGCTTCTCTGAACCGCTTGCCGTGGAATCTTCACCGGACCCTGGGAGCCATGCGACTAACTCGACTGCTGCAACGAGACATGTGTCAAAGGAGCGTTGCCTCACGCGCCACTGTGCCATCACGTGATTGCTGAGACAGTGTAAGGGGGATAGGCCACAGCTTTGGTGGAGCAACTGTTGCTATTTGCGCTGTACCATCCCGTGATTGCTAAGAGAGTGTGAGGGGTTGAGGCCACATCTGGCACCGTTCCAGGGCACGGACGGACGAATGGTCGAGCGCCGCGAGAATGAGCCATTAAAGGCTTCCGCCTTAACAGCCAGAAGGCACTGTGGTAGGTCGTTTGCAGCTTTGACAATGAACGCATGATGCCACGTCCTTCGGAACAACTGAAGACAGGCCAGGCTAGCCAGGCTAAGAGCATCACTTCGTATTCTGTCTTAAGTCTTGTAGTAGCCTAGATGACCGGCCGTCGGATCATCATGAAAGGCTTCCAGCACCTCAAGTTGCGGAGAACTAGGTATGATCGGGATCCATTTGTTGCCATCGACGTGATAAATGTAGCGATGTCAAGCCCCACTGTGCAGGTTGAACTGATTTCCCCCCCTAAATTAAGTTGTCAAAGAAGTCGCGGGTTCGGAAGTGAAGAAGGGCCTTCCATGAATTCGAGGATAGTTCGGCACAATGGAATGACACGTCGGTGGGATACAAGGACAAATGGGCTGCTGCGTCTTCGCCATTCGAGCTTTGCGCTGGACAAAGCCAATGAAGAGGACTCGGGATATAGTCTAGTAGGAAGAGGCGATGTTGATGCACCATGGTTCGGCAGAGGGTAGCGAGATATCGCATCGGCGTCTTGATCCTTTCTTCCATGCCTGTAGGTGACATCGAAATCGTACTCCTGTAAGCGAAGCACCCAGCGACCCAGACGACTCAGGCGACCTGATAAGCTCTTTAACAACGAAAGCCAGCACATTGCGTTATGGTCGGTAACGATTGTAAAGTGGGGGCCGTGAAGATACGGTTGAAATTTTGCCCTGCCCAAACAACAGCGAGGCATTCCTGCTCGGTGAAGGTGTAATTCTTCTATGCAGTGGTTGGAGTACGACTACCCTAAGCAAATACTCGTTCGCGGAATGTGTTGTCTCGTTGCAGTATAAGGGCACCGAGACCATGATTGCTAGCGTCATGGTAAAGGATGGTGGGTGGGAATGATCGAAGTGGTACAGCACCAGGTCCGACTTCAGGGCATCTTTCATAGCTAGGAAAGCACGTTCACATTCTTCGGACCAAATGAAGGGCTCTTTTCTTGCGAGGAGTTTATTAAGCGGCCAAGCAAGTGCAGTGAAGTTGCGTGAAGTTGCACCGACAGCACACGAATGGTCGAAGGTGAATATTTTGTGATGGTCCACAGGAGTAAGCGAGCTACTAGCGATACTACATATTTGCTACATGCTGTTACAAAGTACAGAACAGCTACGTTTCATGCCTAGTGTGCAGCAAGAACAAATCTATTGCAACTGAACACACCAGCGAGCGATCAGGCAGAAAATATTCCGATGTGGACCACACCGGCCAACTTCACTGAGCCAGAAACGTGACAAGCCGCCGCTTCAAAGTATTTACCAAATAAAGAACGAAAAATAAAACACAATGATCCTGATTCAATTCATAAGCGGAGAGCTTGGATAATAGCTTGGAATATATTTCAGCCTCTTTTTTAGAACAAGCACCATATACGCTGCTCGCGCGGTTTGGACAAAGCTTAGTGAGCTTGAACGGTGACACGGTTCTGAAGTGCGCCAACTGTAGCGGCCCTCACGCTGCCTCGTCTAAAGACTGTCCTCGCATCAAGAAGGAGCGTGCGGTTCTCAAGCAAATGGCCAGAGACAATTCGACCCACAGGGAGGCAGCCGAAGTAGTCTGGCGTCGACGTCGGCACCATAGTACGTCTTCAATGAAGGCGCCCACTTCCACTTAGGAAGCGGATAAGACTCTTTCTTTATAGGAATGGCCCAGGCTACCGAGCCGCTCCCTTACCAAGAAACTTCAGAAGGTCGCGGCCCCACCGGAGCCTTCTCCAGCCATGGATGATTCACCTAAAACAGATCGTCAAGTCATTTCGGTGCTACGTTCAGTCATGGAAGCCATCCGAACAATTTTAGTGGACATGGGGACAACGTGTGCTCGAAGTGCACTTAAAGTGCTGGACGCCTTAAGCCCAGTGCTTGAATCCCTCAACTAGAAAAGTGGCTACCCATACGCCATTATTCCGAAAAGAAGTCAAGGCAGCGTCCGTCATCCAGTGGAACGCCAGAGGGCTAAAATCACGCCTTTCAGATTTTCGTCACTTTGTTTACACCAGTGTGTTTTCAGTCACGATCATTTGTGAGCCCAACTTGTCGAAACCAATCCGAGTGCCAGGGTACGAAGTTATATGTCTTTAACTAATGGTGCTTGCAGCAAAATCATCGTTTTTGTTCGTCGTGAACGTCGCTATGTTTTGTAACCAATTGCGCCCCACGACAACAATCAATATATATACATCAAAGTTAAAAAGAACAAACTCTTGGTTATTCTCACAGGCGTGTATATAATGCCTTCGCGCAATTTCGATACAAAAAGATTGGCGGATATCTTCAGTGTGTGTCTTGCCCCATGGGTCATCATGGGAGATTGCAATGCACACCGTCCGGCGTGGGGAAGTACAAGGACAAATGCAAGAGAACGAAGATTAGCAAGCATCGCCTGCAACTATGGCCTTACTTTCCTGAATGATGATAGCCCCACATTCCTTCGAGGCGTGACATGCGGCAGCTGCCTCGACCTTGCTTTTGTCTCCAACTCTCTCGCCAGATTTGTGAAGTGGTTTCCAGATATTGAGACATATGGGAGTGATAACATTCCCACCTATCTTAACATCAAAGGCTTGTCGTCTAGATATGGTCCACGGAAGACCATTCGGACGATTCAATGGGTCAACTTCAAATCTGATATGGGAGGTGCTTGCCGCGAGGGCCTACCCTCTGGGTTAGTGCAAAGAATTAAGTATACGATGCAAAACGCAACTCGCATGATGGCAATCTCCTCCACATGAAACGACTTTCACATGGAATTAGAGCGACTTCGAGCACTTCGTCCCTGGGCGGAACGTCCATATCGGCATACAAAATCAATCCACGACCATAGGGCAGCCAAGAGGATGCCAAATAAGATTCAACGTCATATGGATAGATAAACGTCGGGACGTTGGACAACGTTTTGCCAGACAATAGACCCCCGCAAGCAACTGTTTTATTTGGAAAACGGTGTAAGGTCTGTGTTGCCTTCCGGAGCAGCGTTTTCCATTCAAGGCACTCGCGCTCTTCCAAGGGCGGCAAGACGTCTATGTCGCTGAAGACTTTTGTGTACGGATAGCCGACCAAGCGACTCGTCCAGATTCTCCAGCCCGAGATGACGTCCCCCATTCCCGTGAGTGCCGCATGGACCTTCCTTTTACAATGGAGGAGCTAGAGGCGGCACTAGCTCTCTGCAGGCGCTGTTCATCTCCAGGTGCAGATGGTATATCACACTGAGCCTTGTGCTATCTCGGAAAATCTGCACGTAGAGAATTGTTGAGTCTTTACAACGCCTCATGGCGGGAGGCAAATGCTCCTGACGAATGGAAAGTAAGCCGCCTGGTGCCACTCTTGAAGCTGGGCAAATCCCCACTCGAGCTCACCTCTTACCGCCCTCTTACTATAACCTCTTACACCTCTTACTATAATAATAGAACGATGATCCTTGGCCGCCTTGAATGGTACCTTGAACACTACAATATTTATCCGAATTCCATGGCTGGTTTCCACTGTGACCGCTCTTTTATTGACAATATAGTTGATCTCGTTTCGTATGTTCAGCACGAAAGGTCCCGTATGCGTTTATCTGCAGCTTTATTCTTAGATGTGAAAAGCGCATACGATAACGTATTCCATGAGGTAATTCTCGATGCTCTCGCGACGATTGGCCTAAGTGGTCAAATGTTTTTGTGGATTGCAAGTTATCTAGCTGCAAGATCATTCTTTGTGTTAACTAACGATAGCCCAACTACGCGACGCTATACCAGCAGGGGCGTTCCTCAAGGCAGTGCTCTCAGCGCGGCGCTATTCTAGCTCGCTCTTGTTGGACTTGCTCAATACTTGCCAACTGTCATCAAGATTTCAATATATGCAGTCGGCATCTGTGTCTAGACTTCGGCAGTCACACGTCTTCAGATGCGTGCGCGGCTTCAAACCACAGAAACTTTGACATCGAGCTACTGGTGTAAACAAGGTCTTAGCATATCACCAGAAAAATGCGCCCTAGTGGCATTTACTCGCAAACGAATGACGCCTTATGTCATCTCAATCAATGGGCGGACCATTTCCTCTCAGAACCCACAGGTTTTTTGGCGTAATCATTGACCGACACCTCTGTTGGAGCCCGCACGTGGCCTATATGAAACGGCGCCTGACTGCAACTTCCCAGTTGTTTAAATACTTGACAGGAAAGACGTGGGGGATGTCATTGACGCAATGCTTAAACTCTACAGAGCTCTCTTTCTCGGTTTCTAAAATATAGTCTACCTGTACTGAACAACACTTGCAAGACAAATATTCTTGTTTCGCAGGCAGCACAAGCTGAAGCACTCAGAGTTTGCCGTGGTTTTCCCAGATGCACGGCAACAAAGGCAACTATTGCTATTGCGCGGGACCATCCAATGCAAATTCACATTACGGTGGAAACCCTGGGAACGCACATCAGACAATTTGCACGTGCCCCCTATCACCACCTTGCAACACTACCTTCGGACAGGCGCCAAGCGTCGTTCTCTCAAATTATCATCAAGTACAACGACGAACTTCCTTCGGGCTTCACCACTGCATCTAAACGATCAATACCCCCTTGGTGTTTTATTAGCCCGACAGTACATCTCAGTGTACCAGGAATCAAGCAAAAAACTCAGCTGTCATCGCCTGTGCTGAAACAACCGTCTCTGCTTCTTCTACACGAGAGTTATGCGGACAGTGTGCATATTTATACTGATGGTTCCATAAACCTCCAGTGTTTTTCCGGTGCTGTGGTTGTCCAAAGAAGAGCTATTACCATCAGTTTTATGACTGACCACCCAACGACATCGACATCTGCTGAACTAGCTGCTCTTGGCGCTGCACTTTGTTTCTTCAATCGGGAACCACCTCGACAATGGTCAATCTTCAGTGACTCAAAGGCAGCCCTATAATCTGTGCTATCAGCTCTGCGTCGCGGGCCATACGAACAGCTCGTATTTGATATTAGATGCCTATTCCATACATCACTTGAGAAAAGACACAACGTGACGTTTCAGTGCCAAGTTACTGCGGCGTCATAGGGAAAGCAGACGCCGATAATGCCTCTCGCGCAGCTCTTGAAGACACACAGGAAGAGGCCATACCACTTTCACGGTCCGACGCAGCCAGCAGACTTCGAGGCTTGCACAGGATATCGCGCTCTCTCTATGGCGCACAGCAAGCAGCCAGACCAACCGGAGCAATCGTCAATACCACCTGCCGTCTTTGATGCATCTCTGTATGCCAACTGGACTTCGCCGAAGAGAGGCCACTCTGCTTCATCGCTCATGGCTAGGGGTGGCACTCACGAAATGTTATTCATTTCTCATTGGAATGGCCGACAACGTTCTTTGCAATGCCTGTCTTTGCGAGGAGACGGTAGAACACATTCTATGCGACTGTTCAGAAAATAATGTTCAGAGACAGTCCCTGGCGTCGGTTCTAGTGCACCTTGACAATAGACCCAATGTCAGTTGAAACGATTCTCACATGTCATCGACTTCATCAAAAGCTTCATCAAAAGCTTCATCAAAATCAGCTTCTCAAATATTGTAATTTGATGAAAAGTGTCAATGAGAAAATTGTAGATCAAAATGAAAAACTGCCGATGCTGGTTTCTGTTGCTCAGTACGTAGTACATAAAAGTGTTTTTCCGAGCGTGAAAGAAGCCTGTGACTACATGCAAAGTGCCTCAAGTGGCGAGCTACGTGGCATTTGCATAATTTTAAATCTTGGTGCATGATAGTCAGGACACCCTGTATATCAAGCAAAAAGCAATAAAAAAGGCAGGTTTGGAATCGCATTCGGCGTTACACTTCGAGTCCATGTTTTGATGCGGTCGTGAGGTGCTTACGAAAGCCGTGGTTGTGGGTCGTAATGAGAAAGAGAAAGCCAAACACCAGCTAGACTATGAGGGGGTGGCCTTCGCGTGTTTTTCAGTCACCTGAATTGAGATTCCCAATGCAACCTATGGGAGAGCTCTGTTACGCTTTAGATGGTCGGAGTAGATTTGAAGTTCGTGGGGAGGTTAATCATTGCTTTGGGGAGATGATGAAGAGTTGTAGCGAGCTTAGCTCACTTTGAACCAGTAAATGCAAGAAAACGCAACTTGTTCAACAGCAGAGAAACAGCGAACGCCAATTTCATACAGCAATCCAGGCTTGAAGAGCTTTTTTCCGGAATGTTAACTAATGCGTGGATTTGAGGAGAGACCTGAGCGGAACGTTAACTAAGAAGCCAAGTAGGTTTAGGACACGTCAGAGGAAGAAGGAAATGACGATGCCTAGTCATTTATGCTCCTACGAGCACGACTAAGCTGCCAAATAGGTGTCCTTATATTTAGCGATTTGGACCTTTATAAAGCCTGCGAATAGCGGGGTCCACAGATACAGGTATTCCTAAGATGGGCGAAAACACTCCGACTTGGTTGTTTGGGAAAGTGTGAGTGCCTTTCTTTGCAATCGAAACGCGGGTCAATCTTTCCAGGTCGGGCATCATCCGACCTACCAACTGTACTACCCTTTATTGATGACTTTCTGGTAGCGACTGCTACTCCAGCAGACCACGAGTGCAACATGCATGCAATATTTGAACGTCTGCACGAATGTGGTCTTGTCGTGAAACCACAGAAATGTGATTTCGTTGCTTCAAAGCTGGGAATCTGTCATATATTACCAAAATTTCAAGCAGTGAAGCATTTCACGCCACTGACTAAACTCTGCAAGTTACGGAAATGCTCCAGGCTCGTGAGTTTTTTCAGGCGTTTCGTACCTCACTGCGCAAAGATCCTCTAGCCACCCACCAACCTTCCCCAGATGTTTAGCTGCCCGTCTGCGGCAATTTACTGCAATTTACTACTGTTATACGGTACCTTAAGGGCGCGGCTCCGTAACGACATGGCGTAGCGGCACCATGACGCGCTGCGTACTGCCTTTACAGCACACGTCTGCCGCGAGCACTACGTGCTTAGCAATTGTACTGCTTGGTCTGCAAGTCGTCTATAGCGATTTACTAGGCTGCTCGGTAGATAGCCTCGTTTTTTCTGCTCTCTTGCAGCTTCCTAGACACTTTTTATTTTTTCGAAGCGTGCACACCCTAGCCACAACACTACCTCCGGCCTGTTGACACTTGCAAATTCTGTGACATATCAGCCTGATAACAGGGTGCTTTTGCCACTGAGGCATTGTACTATCGGTTAGCGAAGACCAGCACCCTGCACAAGACGTGGCATGTTGAATATAACAATCGCGGCGCTGAAAATGCACGTTGACTTTGAGATTTTGTTTCGGATTGCCAGCTATCATTTCTTCATGATGATTTCTTTACTCACATTTTTTTAGACAGTGCTACTGTGTGCTACTGGAAAGGTGCGCGGCGCCATCACGCCACCGCAGCACTATCGCCGCCACCACAGCTGGTATGACGTCATGCGCCCCCCCCCCCCCCCCCCGCACGCACCGTCGCGCTACCGCGGCGTACCTTCCCAGTGCAACCGCAGCCTTTCCAGCACTAGCACAGTTGATGTACACGAGTACAGGCCTAGATACAACCAAATTTATACCTCTACACAGCCAAGTTCAGCCTCGCTACAACCAAGAGCCGCAATCAATCGGCCAGCTTCGCTGTGTCTTGAGCATGGTGCCCTTTACACTATTTACACTATTTAGATGGGGGAAATTCTCGGCTTCTGGTGCTTGGCGGGAAATCCGAAATGATTGAGTGACGCGCGAAAGGAGGTCACCGTGGTGCGGGGACAGGGTGGGAGAGAGGGCATCACCTTGACTAAGCAGATACGGTGACGCGACGCCGCTTGCAGCCGCTGTTCTCTGGCTGCTTGCGGTATCCGAGCGTTCCTTGCCCTCGCAAGCTCTCGCCTTTATTTTAACGGAAGTTGTGTCTTCCCGACGATAGGTATCCGCTGCCGTCACCAGGCCGACGGACGCGCGCCGTTGCTACATTATCTGGTCGATAATGTCCGTGGTCTTGAGCTTTGAGTGGCCTAGTGCAAGCTTTTTCTCTCTCTCTCTCCTGGCTGAGAACGCCGCGGAGAGAAGAGAGGCAGGGGTCGGGAACGGAGGGAGCTGGCGAGGGGGAGACCGCGTGCGCATGCGCCGCGTCGCCCTCCTGGGTGCCACCGCCCTTCTGGTTGACATGGCTAGGGCGTGGCAGTTTCTTGATATGAAACACTAACCACACATTACGGCTGGCTGCCTCGTTCATCAGCTGCGCTGGTCGATCACCAGCTCCGCTGTTTACTACAGCTTTGCACCAGTAGTGCATGCTGCCCAAGTTTATTTTTGGCAATCCGCTCGGTCGCCCACTCAATGCCAAGACGGCCCTTGTCACACGTGTACAGACGTTGACTTAGTCCTACGTGTCGTACATTCTTGACGTTTTGGCCCTTTGTACCAAGGCCGACCCGAATATATAGGAGGATGATAAGGTTAATCACGTCCTCAAAGGCATTGCTGAGGTCTAATTAGATTATACCGAACCCGAACACTTTGGTGTTCGGGTTTGGGAACACTTGGTCTAGACGTTCTTGGGTCGTTTTCTCTCTCGGGCTCGGAAAATAATTGGGTCGCCATCGCTACTGATTACGCTACACGGTACGCAATCACGAGAGCCCTCCCGACAAGTTGCTCTACTGACGTCACTACCTTTCTACCCTACGACATCATTTTCTTGCACGGTGCTCTGCGCCAGTTACTCACTGACCATGGCCGTAGCTTTCTCTCGGCAGTCGTCGAGGAAATCATCCGCTCCTCCTCGACAAAGCACGAATTCAGTACGTCCTACCACCCACATACCAACGGCCTCACGGAGCGCCACAACCGGATCGTCACCGACATGCTTTCGAAGTACGTTGCGGCCGACCACGACGACTGGGACCTTCATTTACATTTATGTGACGTTTGCGTATAAGTCATCGCGTCACGACACCGCCGGCTATTCATCATCGTATCTACTGTACGGCCGAGAACCAGCGTTGCCCTAGGACACCATGCTGCCCTGTCCCGCAAGTTCAGCCACTGAGTATGCCCGCGACGCGATCGCGCTCGCCGACCACGTGGGGCAGCTGGCCCGCACCCTTCTCGAGGCCTCACAGGAGTATCAGAGACGCCTCTAGGATTGCCACGATCACGACGCGCACTTTTCTCCGGCTTCTCTGGTGCTTCTCGGGTCACCCATTGGCCGTGTGGGCCGTTCCGAAAGGCTGCTGTCGCGTTATAACAGTCGATGCCGTGTGGTGCGACGAGTTACCGATGTCACATATGAAACCATCCACGCCGATCCCTCAGCGTCGTCGTCCGCTGCAAGTGACATCGTTCACGTAGCGAGACTAACGCCATATCACACACCTTTTCACTGTGAATGTGTAGCTGAAGCGCTGGGACGGTGTTTCTATGGCCGGGGGTGATGATACGGAACAGCTGCCACAGTGTGGCTGCACTGCAGAGGAGGAAGACGACGTGTTCCCGCTTGATATAGCGTCGCCATCTTGACCTCCGTTGGCTTCCGTGTAAATAAATTGTAAATAGCCTTGGGCATGAGCTACACGTAAAATTATTATTAGGGCAACTGGAATACGGTATATTTTGAAGTTGTTAACGCATGGTTAAAATGGTGGTCAGTTGGAGCTACTCACCGAATCCAGTCGTGAATAACATGAAAACGATCGTCCAAACTTTAAGCTGCATGATGGCGAATTTCGCTTGAACTGAAGTAGTCTGTTGTCGCCAATGCGGCGACGCGTTGAGGAATGCTTATATAAATATATATGATTAGCATTTGATGACGCACTGAAGGAGTCGTAGGATATCGTTGACGCCGTGCTTTGAAGTTTTGTAACGCCTATGATTCGTATTCCAGCTGTGTTTGGGATGGTACATAGTAAAGTGAAGCACAAAAGCAGTCTACAAGTACCTCTCGCTGTGATGATAATAAGAATAAAAAGATGGCTATGGTATTTGAAAAACATGTGCTTAAGAATTTTTGAAGTAGGCATTCAGTGCTGTCTGACACAAAACATATATAGCATAAAATATTTCGCAATTCGATGTTCCCATAAATGACAAGAAAGCAAGCTATAAGTGTACAGTGCCACAGAGAAGACGAAACGAAGGTTTGAGACAAGTAGTAGCATATGTGAAGTGAAGTGATAATAAAACTTAAGGGGACAGCTTTGCGCCTCCTAACCTATTTAACATTGTCGTGCCGCCGTAACAGTGAACCATGTACACTAGCGTCCATTGAAATGATACTCCAAGCGCGAGGAAATAAACGGGCTTATGTAATGTTTGTTCAGCCGAACGGCGAAGCCAAAGTTCGACATGGAGGCATGGTACGTCAGCCTGAAAAAATAGTTTCTTCGCAAGCATAGCCAAGGTAATGGAGGAGTGCCACCTTAAAAAGTACAAACGCCATCGCCTGAGCTAATTCACGTCAATGTGTATTGTTGATTGGAAAACAACTAATGCAAATGCAGGCAAGAAAATATGATTTGCAGGACATGCTTATAATTTCCGCAGCGAAAGCTTTGTCATGTCGGGCTATTCCTAGAATGCAAACCAGTCAGCCAAGATATACTTCACGGTTGTTCAATAGATCCTACTGCGTGGATAAATCTTAATGATCACTGGGTCAGTGATCATCATAAGCTTAATAATAAGAGAAAAGGAATCTCCGTTATTGCTTTAATTGGTTTGACTAGCGCATACGTAGTCAGAGTAGCCACGCCTGGAAAATATAGGAAAGAGTGTCCTGGCAACGTGAAGCATTGGGACTAAGCGATCTCCTTTACAAATCAAAGCGGCAGTGCTCCTGACGACCTCTACCATTGTTCCTGCTAGCCGAGTCTACATAATCGGAGTCAACGGTAGTAGGCCTCTTAATACACTCTATGCCCAAGAATTTGTTAGAAATAGCTTCATGCAAGAACCCCATGATTACTCCAAGGTAGCCTGTAAAATGTCGAAATCATTATTAGGAATTCCTCCCGCCTAACAACCGATGTACATCGTTCAACACAAGTGCTAACAAATACCTAATCGTATTCAACAGCAAGGCCGCGTCATCTACCGTTCGCTAGAGAATGACAGATCCAGCCATACAGCCCCTATAAATGTCATGGGAATATATTCTCGTGAAAAATGTAGCTGAAATGTAAGTCGAACATTGTGCATATTTCAATGAAGAACATCGCAAATTTGTAAGCATGTTGGCAGAAGATTTCATTGCCATAATTATTGCAGAGCTCGTAAAAACGAACCAGATACAACGAAGGAAAGCTGTTGAAGGGACATTCGAAAAACATTGGCATAAAATTGGCGCACAATATGCGAAGATATAGCTGTGTGCATATATATGTAATATACGGGGTGTTCATGTTAAGTTGTACGAAATTTTTAGAAATCGCCTTGCAGGTGGCATATTTGCTATCACTGAGCTCAGTTATTCGATGAGGCGGACATTAGCAGCACGAAAATCAAAGCAAGTATTCAAGTAAATAAGAAAAAATCACTAATTCACTTCTTAGTTAATTACTTTATGACACGTTGCAATTTACGAATTGTAGCCGGTAAACTTTTCAGGCGTATCCACTTGCAATGAATTTTCAGAATGACACCATTTTGGAGATATGCGCCATCAAACTCGCTGTAAAAATGCACTGTTGTTCCAGTTGCAATGTTGCCAAAATGCTGTTGTATGGACCCTTTTCCCGGAGCAGTTTGTTCTCAAGAAACGAGATGGCACTTTCGGCGGCGTGCCATACATTGCCTCAGCGAAAGCGAACGATGACGAAACCATTACCGCTTCTTCCCTGTTTCTATGCGGTCAGCTGTAGGAAATCAAATAGGGTTTTCGATTACGCATGTGCTCAATTCAAGCTGCAAAATGTGGAGCGATGGATTGAATATGTGGGCAATGGTTGGCTGCAAAATAGTGACCGGCATATTAAGGAATGGAATCAGTATTCCATTTCTTATTATGCGTATAATATGCGAATAATGAGTATTCCAACGGACCGAGTTCAGGGACCATTGCTACATACGGACAACCTCTGTTGCCGGCACTTCTCGATGTACGACTTTTCTCGTGGATAAAAAAATACACCATCTTCTCGTAGGGGCACCCTGAGTAGTATGCGAAGCAGCCGTGGGGTCGACTCAAGGTAGTTTTAGCAGCTGTGTAAACTTGGACATGCAGCAGCACCAGCAACGCGCCTGATGTGTGTTGGTATGGTGACGGGGTCGGTGCCCATCGGGGATGCTCTGAGGTCGATTAGAGCAAGGATCTAGCCGCCCTCCAAGGAAGGTCTTGCTACCTTGAAGACAGCGAATCTGTGATGTGCGATGTGCTTGAATGAGTTCTTGGATGGAGTTTTGAACTCCCAGTTAAGAATGTTTCTCGGTGGATGTGTGTCTTGGTAACACGAGGGACACCTTGTATGTGTGCCGTATAATGCAATCGAGACGAGGTCGTTATGTCTTCTGTAAGTGCAGGCAAGGTAGTGCATAGGTGAGACGCCTGACGACAAAGGCCTGGATGAGTTGGAACAGGTCCTTCTCATTCATGCCTTGCTGACGTGCGCTCACTCTGTGCAGCAGTCTCTTTGTCTGGTTCACCGCCATCTGGAGCCAGTCGATGGTGATGCCGTTCTGCCCGTTCTGCTGCAGTATCATGCCTAGTGCTCGTATCTGCTCGATGTCCGTGGCTGGCTGCTGGTTTACGGGTATCGTCGTGTGAGGTAGTGTGAGGAGCTCCGACTTGTGCTGGGAGCACTCTAATCCCACTGCCTTCACATGTTGCACGACGATGTCGGTGGCATGTTGGAGCGTTTCTTCAACTGTGCCGTCCGACCCTTCAAACGTCCAGAGCATGACGGTCGTCGGCGTATATCGTGTGTCTGAATCCCGGGACATCACTCAGTTTCGGAGGCAGGGTGCGCATTGCTACGTCTAATAGGAATGGTCACAGGACTGCACCTTGCGGCGTGCCTATGTCGCCGAGCCGGGTGGGAGGCGAGCCCAGGATCCCGACCGCGTGCTCGACCGTCCTGCCTATGAGGAACGACCTGACACAGTTGTAGGTTCGTTCGCCAGGGTGTAAGTCGGTTAAGCTCTCGAGCACGGCCACTTGGAGCACATTGCCAAAAGCGTTATAGACGTCCAGATCCAGTAGAGCTTTCCTACTCGAACCACTATTTGGATGCAAGAGGTCCTGTCGTTATTGATGGAGAACGTCCTCGGTAGACGAGTGTGCCCGAAAACCGAGCGTCCTGGGTGGTAGAAGATCCTGTTCCTCTGCAAAGTTCTGTAAGCGGCAGAATATTACATGCTCCATGAGCTTTTCTAGGCAGGAAGTGAGTAAAATGGGCCGAAGATATTCAAGGTTCAGTTTGTTACCCTGTTTTGAATCCCGGCCGCAGCGGCTGCATTTCGATGGAGGCGAATTGCAAGAACGCTTGTGTACTTGTATTGTAGCGCACGTTAAAGAACCCCAGGTGGGCAAAATTATTCCGGAGCCGTCCATTACGGCGTGCCTCGTAATCACATCTGGTTTTGGAACACAAAACCCCAGAAAGCAAGAAGAAGAATGTTTTGGTATGCTACCATTATGCTACCTCTGCAATGAACCAGAATCCATCGATCACTTTTTATAATCGCGTTGGCGCTTTTCTAATCATCGACAACGAT
Organism: Dermacentor silvarum; assembly: GCF_013339745.2. Lineage (NCBI taxonomy): Eukaryota > Metazoa > Arthropoda > Arachnida > Ixodida > Ixodidae > Dermacentor > Dermacentor silvarum. The sequence continues at coordinate 87,328,795 of NC_051160.1, forward strand.
GTTTGGAAATCTCACTTCGCAATCTAGGACTGCCTTTAAGCAGTTAAGTTATACTCTCACTTGGAGCCACGGTGTTAGGATACAGCCACGGGAATTTTTGCCGAGCAATTTATCATTTTCCTTGTGACACAAAAAGATTGCCTTATAATATTTTTCCATCGTTCCATGATTGATTTATTTATCCTTCAATAAATTATAGATTTAGCAAATTCAAAAAGTAATCTCACAAAATCACAATTATATTAGTGTTAATATTCTTATTCAAAATATAGGTCTATCCTTTACTGTATTTAATTTATTATTAAATTCATATTACTACTCCTATCTAGGCAAGGGTGACTAGCTCAGTATAGACTACTTAATTGCTTTGTTATTGGTTCATTTCCCATCTTTAATTATTGATTTATTTTCCTTTAATTTTTATTAGTTATTTATTTCTCAACTAATTTATATCAAGTTTCGATCATGATACCACCCGGTTCGTGGCCTATCCCCCACAAGGGGTGGTGCCATTGATTGAGGCATCATCATCATCATCACCACCCGTGCGTGTTTCCACTCAGGAGGTGAACGGCCGGAAAGCCAGCACTCGTTCATGTACTCGCTAATTGCTCCCACGGACTCCGATGCGAGGTTACGCAGCGTCTCGTTCGTAACCCCGTCGGGGCCCGGCGCAGACATCGTGTGCACATTGTGCAGCGCAGCACTAACCTCTGCCTCCGAAATGTCAGCATCCAGCTGTAAATTGGGAGCTCTGACGTGGTGTCGCTCTCATCTCGAGGTGTTAATATACCGGCTGGCGTGCTCCGCAAGCAGCTCCGCGTCGGTGCCTGGGTATTGGTGTATTATTTGCGTCAGTTGCTTGCGCACCGCCGGCTTGGTGTTTCCGGGATCCAGCAAGTGCCACAGCATGTGCCATGTTTTCTTGCAGACCAGCTGGCCGTTGAGGCTGTTGCAGAGCTGGCTCAACTGCTGATTTTCCATTGTAGAGGCGTGAGCCTTTATCTCCCGTTCGAGCGTCGCTATGCGCCGTCGCCGCTTGTTGTTGTAACCTTGGCGCTGCCACAGGTGCGTGAAGCTTTCGTGAGCTCCCCACACGTGCAGGAGGCGGGAATACGTCGACAACTGCTCTTGAGGCGTTGCCACTTCGTACATCGTGGAAGTCATGTCGCGACTCAGCGACCTGATTCATTCGTTGAGATCCAATATGAAGTCGGGTGCCGTTTCTTCGCGTAGCTGACGGAATTTATCCCACTTCCTAATGCGGGCCGTGGTAGAAGTTTTGACATTGAGAGACCATTGCGATAATCAAATATTGAGCTTTGTTTAAATTGATTATTTTAGAAGCTCATCGATAGTGTTAAAGAGTTGGTTTCGCGCGTATACGTTTTTGAAACTTGTTTTCTCCACCTGTCGGGATTTTATGCAGATATGCTTCCTCTTGTGTGAGATACGCTGGCATCGTCAAGCCCAGGTGATTTGTTAGAAGCATGTAGTGGCGCCCTTGGAGTATCAGTTCACTTTTCGAAAGTGTTTGCGAGATTTTTATTTGAAAGTACGATGGGCGCTATTTAAAGGGGCCGTTCCTCAACCGGCGAAATTTTGAAAGGATTTGTACCGTTCCTTTAAGGCGTGTCTTGCTCGGTCACAGAGAACTAAATCGGTGGTGCATGTCTCGCACGTGCATTAGTAAGACAGCAGACAGACACTGAACTTTTATTGAGGTCCTGAGGGACTAGCCGACGGAGACCCGCTGGGGCCCCCGGCTCGCTGCTAGCTGCTCCCATGTCGGAATCGGGAGGCCAAGCCTCTCCGCTATTTCACGGGCCCTCTGGACGGCCATGGACTGGAGCTTGAGTTCCGTAGTTGAGATGGCCTCGTCCCAGTCCTGTTCGCTGGTGAGTGACGTATCCCGTAACGCAGGACACTGCCAGAGCATATGTGCTATAGTGCTAAACTCCTCCCCACAATCCGGGTACTGTAAGACAACAGCGTTTTTAATATCACTTAGAACGTGCTTGGAAGTGTTTAGAAACAAGCTCGAATTCTGGTGTAGATTCGAGCGCGTAATTTATACAAGATTATTCTTATTTCTTTAGGGCATGTGTTTTGGGGAGAAGAGAAAAAGAATGTTAGTGCGCGAGTCGCAAAAATGAGCTGTGAAAGATTTGAGGAGCCTTATTCGGAATATGTGAATTGTTTTGAGAAGCAAGCTTTGTCTTCATGGCATATGCTTGTCTCGCCAGAGGTTTGCAGAGAATCCAATCTCCAGTTTGACGCGGGCAAGCGTGGTCCAGGTGTCGCCCTCGCCCAACTTAACGAAAGCAGTAGAGAGCATCGCATGCTGTGTATCAGTCGAGAACTGACACTGCGAGAAGATGCGTTCACCACCTCTCAGAAAGAGTGTTGATGCAAAGTACGGGCATTCAAAGGCTATTATGCCATATTCAGGGCACTAAATTCAAGGTCGAGAGCGCCCATTATCATCTTGCCTGGCTGTAGCAAACTTAAAAAATAAGAAGCGGGAGACTACTGGGATAGTGTTTCGTTTTACAGTAATACTATTTCGAGGTCAGATATTGGAAAGGGAGCCATAATGCGAATGCAGATGGTCAGACCCGGGGAATAAGCAACGAACTCGGGGTATCTTTTTTAAACGTGTTTTGTGCGTATCGCTACGAAGTTATTGAGATAGGCAACTAAATTCTGTCTTGCCGAAAGCTGACCACGACAAAAAGTGAGAGAGAGAGGATAGAGAGAGAGAGAGACAGACAGACAGACAGACAGACAGACAGACAGACAGACAGACAGACAGACAGACAGACAGACAGACAGACAGACAGACAGACAGACAGACAGACAGACAGACGACAGACAGACAGGCAGACAGACAGACAGACAGACAGACAGACAGACAGACAGACAGACAGACAGACAGAGGGGCAGAACTTTGTAAAGCGACTCGGGAATCATAGCGTCCGATAAGCGTATCGCTGGGGCATGGCGACCAGAGGTTGTGTGCGCTGTGCTCTCCGAGGAAGAAGGATGCATTGAACCCCGGCATGTGGCACACTAAGATAGAACCTACCCGACGTCTCGACGAGTTCGCTGAAGCTGGCGTATTCACCCATGTCCTCCTTTCTGAGCTTACGGAAAGCATCCCGGTCCGTCACTATAAATTCATTGGCCTGGGGATGAGGAAGTGATCGCTGCGCAGTATTTCTTGCTTGTTATCCCAGGTTGTTTGCTCTGCATTTCTGATAAGAGCGAGATCGGGGGTTGTGTCTCTATTCACTGACGTGCCCAGTCTCGTGAGTAAACGGGGATCGGTGATGACTGTTAAGGCTAGGTCATCGACTGCCCGCGCTAGACTTGTGCACTTAGCCGTCTGCCTCATGTACCCCCATCCATAATGTGCAGTGTTGAAGTCTCCCGCGATTGCTAACGGTGAGTGTCTAACCAGCGAAGCCACCTCCATGAATGTCCATGCTTGAATGTTTCATGAATGTTCCATGCATCATGAATGTTCCTTGCTTGCGGTTTATTTGAACACAGTGCCTTCCCGTGCTACTTTTTGCAACATTTCTTTTACCTCACTTTGTCTACGCTGGCTTCAAAATTTTGCTACCAGTAAAGTAATATTATTATGCCACACCTGCAGCGGAAACAGACGAGAAGTAGTAACATTTGTCGCATTATTAAGCACGTCTCTCCTTTCTTCGTGCAACCTCACGGCTTTCTCTCTCTTTACATCCCTATACCTCCTTCCCCCAGTGCAGGGTAGCAAACCGGACGTGCGTATGGTTAACCTCCCTGCCTTTCCTTTCTTCTATTTCACTCTCTCTCTCACGCCTCTGAGAGATCTCGCTTTTTCGGAAATGACTTTTCGTTTCCCTCCTTTGCTCGCATGTGTGCGCAGATGCACGCGTACATTAAGCACTTGCCGTAGACAACCCGTGCTCTTATGTGTAAGCGCGTGACTGCTTTGAAGAAATTGTTATATTTGTTCCATTGCTCTTTTTTTTTCATTTTTACAGGTACACAAATCACCTTGTATTCATGTTCTAGCATAAACAAGCTTAGTAGATTGGCTTGCTTGAATTATATCCGTTGGAACCTTAGGTCCTGAGGCCAATAATATTTTTCGTCCGATTGACATTGATCAACCATCCTAAGTAATATGACACATCTATCCCATAGTACTTTCGTAGAACGCGGGGAGCTAGGCAGCTCCCATATGTAACGGTACACACGTTTAAAGAATAACCATAAATGAAACAGCTTAATCTGTTGACCAATGCGCGCACATTATAATCACAAGTGTTTGCACAACTTACACAGTGTTGTTTAAAACAGCCATGAAAACTGTTTCATGTTTATTTGAAAGAACATGTTCGAAACTTCTTTTGTTTTGTAGAAATTTTTCTTGATTTATTTATTCTGCTAGTCCTCTTGGAGCTGCAAAAACCCAAGGTCCTATGGCCCCACATTTTAGCGACCAAATGTGACAGCTCTTGTGCGCGTCACACGAACTTGAATATGAAGCAATGTTCTTTCTTACAAGAACTTTTCTTCTTGACATATGAATAAAGATAAGTCTCTAAAAGACGTCTCTGTACCAATGTGCCTGGTTTTAAACAGCTTTCGAAGGTCATGAGGCCATCGATACGTTCCAATTCCGGCCAGAATCGGAGACCATCTACGTGGACACCTATGGAGACTGCTTCGAGCCCAAGTACAGGAACGGGTCGGGAACGGTCCTGAAGACAATGAATAGGTGCCATTTCAGCATGACGGCACCTGGCGGTGACAAAACGAATTACGAAACTCACATATTATTTCTGCTGTTTACCTGTTTGCGTATGCGAACCTATCAACACATAACGTGACTTATAAATTCCGTCATCTACGCGAAGAAACTACACCCGACTCCATATCGGGCCTCAACGAATGGATCAGGTCGCTGAGCCGCGATGTGACTTCCACGACGTACGAAATGGCAGTGCCTTAAGAGCAGCCATCGACGGATTCCCGCCTCTTGCAATTGTGAAAAGCGCGCGAAATCTTCACGCACAGGTGGCAGCGCCAACGTAACAATAAGCTGCGACGGCGCATAGCGAAACTCGAACTGGAGCTAGAGGCTCACACCTGTACACTGGAACGTCATCAGTGGGGCCAGATCTGCAACAGCCTCAACAGTCAGCTGGGCTGCAAGAAAACATGGCACCTGCTGCGACACCTGCTGGATCCGGGCAACACCAAGTCGGCGGCACGCAATGAACTGACGAAAATAATACGCCAATACTCCGCCACCGACGCGGAGCTGCTTGCGGATCTCACCAGCCGCTACATTAATACCTCGAGCCCGAGCGAAACGCACCTGCCACACTACGTCGGAGCTCCCAACGAACAGCTGGATGCTGACATTTTGGAGGGAGAGGTCTGCGCTGCGCTACACAAGCTGCGCACGACGTCAGCGCCGGGCCCCGACGGGGTTACGAACAAGGTGCTGCGTAACCTCAACCCGAAGTCCATGAGAGCAATAACCGAACACATGAACGAGTGCTGGCATTCCGCCTGTTTACCTCCTGAGTGGAAACACGCACGGTTGGCGTTCGTACCAAAACCAGGCAAGAACTTGAACATAGAGAATCTTCGCTTCATTTCACTCACCTCCTGCCTAGGCAAGCTCATGGAGCATGTAATAATTTGCCGCTTACAGAACTTTGCAGAGGAACAGGATCTTCTTCCACCCACGATGTTCGGTTTTCGGGCACACTTGTCTACCCAGGACGTCCTCCTTCAATTACACCATGACCTCTTGCATCCAGACAGCGGTTCTAGCACGAAAGCTCTACTGATTCTGGACGTCCATAAGCCTTTTGACAATGTGCTCCACGCGGCCGTGCTCAAGAGCATAGCCGACTTGCGACCCGGCGAACGAAGCTCTAACCATATCAGGTCGAACCTCACAGGCAGGACGGTTGAGCTCGCGGTCGGGGACCTGCGCTCACCTCCCATCCGGCTCGGGAAGAGAGGCACGCCGCAAGGCGCTGTCCTGTCACCGTTACTATTCAACCTCGCAATGCGCACCCTTCCTCCCAAACTTAGTGAAGTCCCGGGACTCAGACACATGCTATACGCCGACGACATCACGCTCTAGACGTGTGAAGGGTCGAACGGCACAGTTGAAGAAACACTCTAACACGCCAACGACATCGTCGTGCAACACGTGAAGGTAGCGGGATTAGAGTGCTCCCAGCGCAATTCGGAGCTGCTCCTGACCCGACCACCCAACCGAAGCAGGCACAAGTCACCCCCACCTCACATCAGGATACACGTAAACCAGCATCCAGTCACCCACGTCGAGCACATACGAGAACTGGGCATGATACTGCAGCAGAACCACCGGAACGGCATCACCATCGACCGGCTCCAGATGACGGTGAACGAGAACACGAGACTGCTGCACAAAGTGACCGCGCGTAAGCAGGGCATGAAGGAGAAGGACCTGCTGCAACTCGTCCAGGCCTTTGTCGTCAGCCGTCTCATATATGCGCTACCATACCTACACTTACAGAAGACAGAACGAGCTCGCCTCGAATGCATTATACAACACACATACAAGGTAGCCCTCGGCCTACCAAGACACACCTTCACCGAGAAACTTCTTCAACTGGGAGTTCACAACACCATTGAAGAACTCATTGAAGCAAATCGCATATCACAGGTTCACCGTCTTTAAGGTAGCAAAACGGACCGCTGGATTCTCGTTCGAATGGGCCTCAGAGCGTCCCTGATGGGTAGCGACCCCACCCCCCTCCCACCACACATTAGGCGCATGTCCATCATCAAACCCCTGCCCAAAAACACACTTGCCGGCCACCACGACGGCAGCAGAAGAGCGAGGGCAAAGGCACTACACAAGACGTGCGGGACCAACTCCGCCGTGGCATACGTCGACGCAGCCCAGTACTCTGATCGACTCCACACCTACGCCGTTTGTGCCGTTCCAGGCCAAGGACTCAAGGCACAGACAACTTCGAGCTCGCTAAGTGCGGCCACACCCACCGAAGCAGAAGAAGCCGCCATTGCGTTGGCCGTGGCCTCAACTGACGCCTGTATAGTTATGAGCCACTCCAAAGGCGCCATAACAAACTTTGCGCGAGGAATAGTGGCATACAATACCCTAAAGCTCCTACAGTCACTACAAACAGTGACGAACTACGCTCAGTAGAGTTGATATGGGTCGCGGCTCACACGGGGAATCCAGGGAACGAAGCGGCCCACCAACATGCAAGAGGATTCGTCAGCCGAGCGGTGGGCCTCACGTACCCGGAGACCTCAAACGAAGTCCCGCACTCATATCAAGACATAACCCAGTACTACCGTCTTATACGACACACTGGGCCCGCACCACACAGTAAACTAAACAAGCGTCATGAGGTCACCTCGCGCAGGTTACAGATGTACTCATACCCGAACCCCTACATACGCTTACATTTACCCGGATAGATTAAGTCCGTACTCTCACCTGTGCGGCGTGCAAGCTACGCTCAGTCACATCATCTGAACTGCGAAGAGGATCCCCCTCCACCCGATCTTCTGGCCTCTCCATCACCTTCATCGTGGGAGGAAGTGCAGCTTAGCTCCAACCCGGACGTGCAACTCCGAGCCGTAGAGCGAGCCGAAGTGGCCGCCGCCACGCATCGCCTGGCGGCCTGAGGAGCCATCTGGCCTTCCTGAGGAGCCCATCAACTAGCTCCCCACTCTGACAAATAAAGTTGTCCCTCTCTCACTCTTACCTCCAACTTCAATTTCTGCTTCTGACAAATAAATTTGTCCCTCTCTCACTCTTACCTCCAACTTCAATTGCTGCTTCTTTGATCAGCCTAGTTGCGCTTTCATTCATTACCGCTATGTTGTCTTCATCGTCCTGTTCCAAAGCTGCATATATGTTGGCGAGCACCAGCCTGAATTAGTCTCCTTTTACCCTTACTGCGTCTAGGTTGGCTTGTTTCTTCTTGACTAATTTTACTCTTTCTCCCTTCAAATTGAATGAAATTCGAGACGGTACCCCACCTCGATGTACACTGCACTTTACCCCACCTTAGACTTCTACATCGAGCACTATGATTGGATCATCAGAAAGTATGAAATCTATTTCATTCCTTGTTTCTCCATTAGGGCTTTTCCAGGTCCACTTCCTGTTGCTGTGCTTCCTAAAGAAGTTATTCATTATTCGGAGCCTATTCCCCCCCTTCCGCAATTTCTACCAACATCTATCCTCTAGCGTTCCTAGAATCGATGCCCTAGTTGTGAATTGCTCGCTCACGAGCCTGCTTTTCCCCCACTTTTGCATTGAAGTCGCCCATGACTACAGTATACTGAGTTTGCGCCTACAAAGGAACACAATTTATTGGGACGACTGAATTTCACTAATTTATTTCATTTTCTTGCTAATTATACCTTATTATTCCGATGCTTCATTTTATCATAATATGCATCTGTTTCTTCATTCTTGCAGGAATCCTCCCACTAGACTTAATTGGTGCCACTGCAGCAATAAACAGATCCTACTCAAGTACTTGTCAAGCTTCTTTCTTCTAGTATTTATGCACTTATCAATTAAATGTATTTGTTCACCTGGAAGAGTGATATTGTTACGCGAGAGCGATTGTGGAAATTGCGAAGAGATTACTACAATGAAACATTGTAAGGCGTTATAATTGCACGGAACGGACAATGGGACGAGCACCTAAATGTGATAACACTCAGGCTATAGTAGTTCTATATACGTCGGGTTTTTTTAGTGCAATTTACTTTCTTCGTGGAAAATTATTCATTAGAAAAGCAAACTCCTCACTTCTGAATGAACTTGTGCACAATAACGAGAGCACTATGTAATCTTCCAAGTTCAAAAGTAAAGCGTACAAATAAATCTTTCTGGGCCCCCTTTCCTTATATATTCGAAATCAGTTTCTAAATTTTCTTATTATTTATAGGAATAGAAATGAAAAATCGATACTATATTGTTGACTATTTCATTGATCAGCAGCAGAGCATTCAAGAGACATACGCTTATCATGGGCAATTAAGTTTTATCCCTATGTGGCGCAATCAACTTTTTTTATTTAGCGGCATTAACTGAAGTGGCAGACCGCAATTGTTTTTCACACTCAGCTATTCTTTAATTTAAGCTGCGCAATAAACCTTGGTTCCGGCGGGTACAGGTGCCAGACGCGCTGATAATGTTGCGGTCGCAAATATATGGACACTTTAGGAGAATTTTCGTCATCGTAATCGCGTAGCTTTCCGTATCAAGCCGAAGGATGGTGGCTTCATGCGGCGATGTCTTCTTGCGCTCGCAACGAAGGAAGGCAGGGAGTGTGCGTGCCGTCTTCTCACGAGCATAAGGGCTTTAGGACAAGGGGGATATGTGCACGCGCTAGAGGGAGGGGGTAGGGGGGCTGAAGGGTGGTGCGTATCTCCTCTTCTACTCCAGCGGCGGGGGCTGAGTGCCACCATGCGCGTCCTCTCTTGGAGGCAATCTGCCAGCTTTGAAGACTAGCCGGCTGGTGTTGCTTGATGGCTTCATGTGTGCTGTGTTCCGACTCCACTATAACCACCACAACCACTACTACAACTGCATCCGAAGACAGCTTTGCTATAATACTGATCTGATAAACCCAAGATTCATACAAATGCAAATTAAGTACTAAGGTAGTGTTATCGATGCAATCAAACGCTTTTCTGAGGTAGGTAAAAGCACCCACCGTGAGTGTATTACTCTCAATATTTTTAATGATTTCTTTAGGTGTCAATAACGCTTCCACCGTTGGCCTACCTTTTCGGAAGTCAAACTGACAAACGGTTATTGTACTTCACGAGTTAAAAAAATTACCACTGACAAAGTTTCATTCGAGAGGACGACTTGAAATTTCAAGTGGAATATTTTTTGGGGGAAATAAACTATTACGGCAAGCTTATTCCTGCAGACCAAGCGCTTAAATATGCACCACTATTGAACGCGATTTACATCGAAGTCTAACCAAATACGGTTATACAAACTGTTGATATTCCATCCTAAGCATTTCTAGGACCTCTAGTTAGCCTTTCCGCGCTACGATTCTAGAGATCTCTTTCATTGCATATTTCCATGACAGTTGAAAGCTCACTCTACTTTAAGAAAAGTTTCCCGTAATACTTCGTCGATGCCTGAGATCTTGAGTTAGCTTGTGCTTAGATGCATATTGTAGTCCGACTGCTCAGCCCAGCATATCTCATTACTGTTGTTTGGATACATGCCCACACATTCTTTCTTAGTGCTAGTTCAATCAAACCCGTGGTTTGATCCTTAGATAAAAGAAAATATTACTAAGCATGGCCGTTTCACCCCACCCGTTTTGATTGGTGACGCGCTCATATGAAGCTAGGAAATTGTGTCACAATCGTATGACGCGATTGGGCATGGGAGCACAGCCAGAAGGCGAAACTCACGCTTCTTATTCCCTATTGCACTGCTTCGTGGCTCATTTTGGGCTGTCAGCTGCACTGACGGCATCTTCAGGGCACACTCGAGCTGCAGTGTTTCCAATCAGACCTGCAATCGCCTTCGCTGGATTGCTCCTGCAGCACAACCACTTTCGCCGCTAACGGATAATAACGACAAGGCTGCGCCCGCCATCGAGCAGTTTGGCCTTCGGCACAGTATGCCAGTCGCAGCGACATCGTCCACCCACTTGGCGACCCCTTAAAAGCCTGTTCAGCGTACCTTATCTTCATGGGCCATGGAAACACAAACGGAATGTGGCACTCAATACTTCTCATTCGTCAGTTCACAGGTTAGTTGCCATGTATTGCCGCCCCTTAAGTCCGATGCACTGTTGTGCTTCCATGCCCATGTGCCTTTGCTTGATTAATTTGTTCCTTGTTCTTGGAGTTGCGCGGCAACGTCAAGCAAAATCCGGGACTCGCTGCTGAAATACTTAAAATGGCGCAGCAAACAAATGCGCGTTGCATTCGAATTTAGGAAAACAAAATCAGCATATCGAAAGCAATAAATGAACTAAAACTTGACCACACTTGAATAGCCACTGCCGTATCGGAGATAATTGACCACCTACAGGAAGCGGGTAGAACAGACGCCAACTTTCGAAGAATTTCAGCAGGATGTTGACCGCACGTGTGAACGTGCAACCACCATGTAGGAAGAAATACCATCTTTACAAGCAAGGCCTCATGACGCTGAGGATCGTTCCTGGCGCGACAAAATGCTGTTCTTTGGATTTGCAGATAATCTATTAGAAAAAAAGATCAGGGAACAGTCGGAAGCAAAAGTTCGCACTCTTGTCTCTGAAAGGCCGCAGTTTCAACTATCGACGGATAGTACTGGACATGCCCATGGGTTGGGGAAATACGCTGCAGGCAAAAATAGGCCCATTGTTGTCAAAGTCGGCCCGCACAAACCTAAGAATTTGTCTTCTCGAAGCGTTCTCCTATGGCGGAAAGTGAATTCAATACAAAGCGAGATTTTTGATACGACACGCGCAGGACATGCGAAGGGCTGAGCGAGTTCATTAAAGCGTAAAACATGGCCACTAGATTAAAGCACAAACTTCTAGTTGGGAAATGCTGTGTCTACGATGCAAGCAACGATAGCGTGCAAGAACATTGAAGTGCCAATCTCTCCAAGCTTACCCACAGCGCACTTGAAGCTGCCTAATCTTCTCGCCCTTCAGATAATCTATCTCTATCGCCCTGGTCGACGCGTGCTGGTCGGTTGTACACCTCAAAATATCAGATAACGCGAGGATGGTGGCAACATGCTCTCCGAATTGGTAGTCTACACTAACATGTGTCTCCTTTACATAAACGTAGATAGCCTGAACGCTATCAAAATTATTCCGGAGCGGATACTGTAATATTACCAGAAACCTGGCTATCGAGTAAGATAAATGATAATGAATTGCTTTAGTGTGACAAGAACTTTGCTGTCTACCAATGTGACCTTGGGGATAAACTGGGTGTTGGAATTACTTATCGCTGTGAAGGGGAATTTCGAACGTAGTTTTTTTTTTATTACTCCAACCATAGCAAGTCTGGAAATAATGTAATGTTTGTCGATTACATAAACAAAATTCTAGGCGCTTGCTATTGTTAAAAAACTATACTAGTGGTTTTCCTCTGTCAATACATGATTCTTAGAATGAAATTAGTTTGTGGTATCCCGAAGTGCTTATGTTTCGTGTCGGCCACTTCAATTTCGCGCATATGCAATGGTCAGAACAATGCCCACTGCCCGACCCGTCATGGGCAACAGTTTGTTTAGATTTAAATCTGTCTCAAGTTGTTTCTCAGCCGACATGTGGGACACACGCCAAAGCGTCACTGCTGGATTTGATACGAACATCAGCTCCTGATATCACCTCATCTGTAACTAACACACCCGGTGACTGATTGTGATGTACTGAATTTTATAATTTGCCTCCCTACACTTGGGGCGCAATAACGCAAAATAATTCCAAACCATTTTGATTCCAATTTCTGCAATCAGCCTTTACGATTGGTGAAAACATTTCTGGGCCACTCCCAACTTCGCCTGTCTGTCACGCGATGTCACGAAAACCGCGATAGCTCCCCATCTGATATAACGTGTACACACTGATTATGCATGATTAAACCGCACAAAAAATAATCATTCCTGATTCGACGCCTTTTCATCATTAGCCTTCTGCTATTGGTCCAATGTGTTCTGGCTACGCCCACTTCGCCTGTCTGTCACGCGGCGTCACAAAGCCGCAAAAGCTGACCCCATCAAAGCGACTTGTACGTGAAAAAATGCATTAATATGCCGAACAAAACTGAAAATTTTTATGAATAGCCACAGACCGGCCCGTTCCAAAAGGAATAGAAGATGGATGCCCGAGGTTCGCTGAGGCCCTCGCAAATCGCACCTAAAGTCCCTAGATTTCCTGCTCTTTTTTAAGTAGCGACATCTACTCCGTCGGCCGCCATTATCTTCCTAGATAACATGCGACAGTGAACGACCGCTGCTATCTACGCTGCTCGCAGCAGCGTGCAAGTGAATACAGGTGAACAGCGTTAGGAAGAAAATGGCTGCTGGAATGGGCGCCGCCCCAATGAGATTCGTCGGCGGTACTTCAAAGCTTGTCGCTACTTAAAGAAAGCAAAAAAATGTCTAGGAACTTTACTTGCACCTGCCGGTGAGCATCTATTTATTTGCGCATGATGAACCTTATCATGCGGTATCGAGCCCTTTCGGCAGGCATACGACATCGCTCAGCGAACTCTTCCTTACTGAGGATCCGTTTTAGCGGCATTCTCATCCTTCCGTTGCACCCCGCCGTGATTTTCGTCCAGCCACCGCAAGCTAAGTTAGGCGAGCGGACCAATCTGAGAAGCCGGATTCACCCTCTTCATGCGGTTATCCATTTTCACTGTGCTGGTTCGGCCCCATCGAAACCATCTCCCCTATAGCGTGCTCCTCGCCTCGTGTCAGCCAATTATATAAAAAAAACGCGGACTGTACACAATGTTTTTGGTTTTGAAAGCGAACAAAGGTGACCTCCTTTAAACGAGGAGATTGTTTGATTTGGTTGTTCAGACAACGCTGCGGGTCACCGCTTGATGCTTGCGTCGTTGGTTACGTAAATTTGACGTCAGGAGTTTAGAATCATTTTACGTTATAGCGCCCCTGGTACTTGTAAGCGTGTGAAATGGATAATTTATCTGTGTGGCCCTTTTTTAACACCATCAAGTAGAGAGTGCGTTAGAGTTCCCCTAGATTTGAAGTGAAGATAGGCTGTCTGGTTGATGGAAGGCAATGACGACAAGAAATTGACACACTTCGGCGATCTGTACGAGTGAATGATATACGTGTTCATAGGCGATGTTTTTGTTGTGTAATTACTACACTGTAAAAAGTGGTCGTTCTTTTCACGCTTTTCTTCCTGCAAGAGACAGCGAGATTCCAACTATCAAGTCACGCGCATTCGCGCAGTCTCTTGAAGGGGAAAGAAAGGGCGAGCAATAGATTGATTTCTCTCGTAAAGCACCGCATGTGTTTATAGTGTCGTGGTTTTCTTTCCTTTTTTCCAGTTGTGTTAAACTGCACACACAAGCTCGCTCCAGTACCTTCGCAATATGCACTGCTGTGCGCATCTAGGAACATGCATCCACAATTTCTTTCAGTTGTTCTTTATTTCACGCGGGGGAACATTATGGGAACTAGCTTGTTTCAAGTAGACAGACGTTTGGGATACGCATGTAATTTTGATAACGAGGGCCGTTATTTCACTATACATACTCGTACCGTGCACTTGTGCTTGCTACACTAGCGAGGTTTTGGCTTATGTTGCATTGGTATTGTCTTTTTTTTTTTTGCAATCGCAGAAACGGGGTTCGCGAATGCAGTTAGTTTGGACTTGATCATGTCAGATCAAACTGCTGCGAACAATGATAAAAGGCCTATGCATCAGAGAACTTGTGATTTTGTTCGCCTTGTCAGAAATCACAATTTCGCTGCATCAATGGTAAGTAAACCAGGTCCCTCACTGTAGCTCATCCAAGAGTTCAGCGTAACAATGCTAATCAAGAAAGAGGTGGGGGCTTTTTTCGCCGCATCAGTAGTTTGTCTTCTATCAACCTTGCGTTGTTCCTATCATAGGCATTATTCTCTTTCATCGGGCTTGCTATGCAAGAGATGACACTTATCGCAGCATATTTTAAAAGCTTTAGAATGTAAATTGAATTTATTTTTCCTTTGGTGTACCTCCTCCCTTACTTGTGATCCTTGCTTGTGATCAACTCAGATCGTGGCACAACATCAACAGCGAAACCACAGAGTCATAGAAATGTGCTAAGTTGCACTGACGCATCGTGAACTCTCTTCGTTGTCGTCGGTGACCTGGCCGCACACTGCCCACTTGAGAGCTCCTCCTCAGCGATGGAGTCAAGCCTAAGTGACTCATGAGGGGGACCATCAGTTGGTCCGTGAGAAAAAGCTGGCTAGGAAGTACACTTGTGGTGGTGAGATGCATAAGGTGGACTGGGTTGATTGGATTTCGTTTTCAGCCTGAAGGTGGGTTCTCTTCAAACGACCTACAGAAACTGTCTATTGTCGTCCACTAAATATAAGAGTTACGCGCTCAGTTTAGCACTTGAGTGAGTGAGTGAAAGAAACTTTATTCGGTGCATGATAGACGCGAGTAAACTCGACGTCACCTGGCTAGGCCCACTCGGGGACCATCAGGTCAAACCTGACGGCCCTCACGCGGGCACTCTGGACTGCCAGTATTTGGGAGGTCTGATCCTGGGTCTTAATAAGCGTCATCATTTCCGCTTGGGTGAAAGGGGGACCGGCAGAGGTGCAGCCCCACAGGACATGCTCGAAGTCCGCATAACCACCACACAGGGGGCGGGGCCTTAAAATGACCGATGTTCGGTGCTTGCAACACTGCACGGATAGTGACTGAGTTTGAATTGTGACTGTGATAAATATTTCCTAAATGTCACAGCTTCTTGAGAGCGCGTCGAGTTGCGATGCATACGTTCATAATGTTTTTCAGTATCTAGTGCAGGTACAGTATGGTACTTCTTTTGAGGTTAATAAAATAAGTGATTAAGAGGGATATTTATTTTTTATAAACTATAATATATATACGGTAGCCAACATTCACTTTTCAGAAATTTCTATACTTCGGTGTTGAAAACGACGACAGCGGCTTTTATTTAGTATAGATGCGATGCGTCTTCAAGTTGCGCTGCGCATAGTAAAATATCGTCACGAGCAATGGCGAAGACAAAGACGTTGTAGTGGGGCTGGGACAGAGGCCCTCTTGTCGGTCTGAAAACCTCGAGAAATCTGTTCGCTCTGTGCAGTATTGACTAGACAAGCGCTAGCCGTATGCTATTAAATAAACACTCCCTGTAACCATATACGTAAAATAAACAAAACGAACAACTATGTAAATGTGAAATGGGAAAAGCGTTTTTGAACAGTGAATGTTCGTTACGTTAAATGGAGAGAGAGAGAGAGAAAGAGAGAAAGAAAGACAAGGAGGTTAGCCAGTGGGAATACCGACGTTAAATGGAGATTACTCTTATTCGAGTGAATGTCATGCAAATGCCACCTTGTCCTACTGCACAAAAAGCTTTCTTTTCAAAATATATTTTCGCTGCATTTTAATTGAGGAAATTAACCGGGTCCTCTCTACATCGCACCTACTGCCCTACGACTATCGATGTCAAGCAAAGCTGTGTACACTCCCATCTACCATTTAAAAAATATGGACAATCCTTTCATTTCGTTCTCGTCCATAAGAAGCCACATTCTCGGAGTGATGACCGCTTTGGCAGGCCGCTTAATTAAAAACAGTTCCCTGTTCAAACAGTCTTTGTTGTTTTAGGATTAACTGGCAACTTTCATTACGCTAAGACTAACATCACCCATTTCACGGTCTCTGATCATAATATTTTTTCCCTTTGGCTTTGACCAAATAGAGCTACCATGCTTTTTTATACGGCGTTTTTTATACATAACGTCGACTTTTTCGTAGATATAAATATGTGAGTCCAGTGACGCATTGGAAGCAAAAAACTGTGTTCAATTTAAAGAAACTGTTTAAGACGCATGTGCTTGATAAGGTCGTCTGAACCCTTTCTACGTCATGAGCGTTTGTCTCGGCATCCTTGCCAGTATTAAAAATTTGTTTCAATGACTATACTTATATTGCCCCCTGTTATGCTTCAAGGACTCGTAGAGGTATCTTAGAATCTCAAAAGTATCAAGTATCGTAGAATCCTAAAATTAACATTGCTTTGCACTGTGGCATTCACCACTAAGCATTCACCTCATAAAGCAGCTGGAAATTAGGTCTTGAGTGTATTCACATCGTGCTCGTATTGTGCTCTTTAAACCACAAAGTACGACGATCATCATGCTCAGTAGCTGCCGTGCTCGAAAAAGTCGTATTCTAAACACAAATATTTGTTCACTTAGAGGCGTTACACAAAATGCCCACACATTTTTTCTAATCTTCTGAAGAAACTGAATGCGACACAGTGTTTAGATTTTGAGGGAATAAGGAGCATTTGTAAGGGTTTTCAAGAGGCACTTTCAAAAGAGCCACTTATTTTGGCTGTCGCAAAATTCCTTTCGCAGTTCCTCAAAACTATGCTACAGGGCTTCTAACAATGCTGGCGTGAATATTACCACCAAGAGCGTTGCAGTCGTCACGGTTTCATGATTCCCGAGACGTGAGCGACTGAAAACCACCGACGTTTTTCAGTTTTCAAGAAAGGATTAGTTTGAGCGTGACGTTTACTGTCCCTTCAATTCAGACCAGTGTATCGCAGAAGGTGTGATATTGAATCCAGGGTTTGGGCTAACGATGGGCAACCTAACCCATCAACTTTCTAAATAATGTTTTTCTACTGGGCAACAACTTCACACTTGCTTCGTATTGACGTTCACATAGTTATTTCCTGATGCAGATCAAGCATAAAAATATTTATAAAGGCCTGTATATTGTAACCTGGTTACAGTCACCTTGGTATGTTCGCTTATTGAGTTTGAAGAACGGCCGTACACTCTTAGCACGGTAACGTTTATGTTAACCTATAATTGCAAGTAACTTATAACATAAAGGTTACACGGTGACTAAAAAAACTTGATCTTTTTGTTTTTGTGAATTTCCGTCGCGGCTAGAGGTTACATGTGCCGAAGCGTATATTTTAAAGGTTACTGCAACGCCAAATGTCTTGTAACCTTTAGATTGTAACCTCTAAACGAGTTGGCATGCGTGACTTAGGGGACCTACGGTATGGATTGGAAGTTTACTTATTATTGTGTCGTATTGCGGTCCTGATGTGGTGTTTTTAGCCGGGACTAACCTATACGATATGTTGTGCGGCCGAGGGAATGAGGCAGGTTGGACTAAATTAACATTTTATTGATACCAGTAGGGATCTTCGGTTTCGCAATGTAAAAAAAAATTAAATCTTCCACGAGCGTATGCTCAAAAGAGACAGCAGCAATTCATTCGTCACTGATCTCTACTGCATACGTGCCATTATAATATGAAAGGAAGACACAGAAACCGTGAACATACATTGGAGAATATTGTGGCAAATGATGCTGTGGCATGAATTATCACTACGGTTCAATGTGATGGAAAGCCCCCCGCTACCGATACATGTATTTTAGGCTGTGGTATAAAACATAGACTTGTACATGTACCTGCACAAAACCTAAAAGCAGATGCATTATGGTGATTGAATATATATTTTTACCCAATATTTTTTTTTCCTTGTGTACCAATGCTCCCTATATTCGCGTTTGTTTTATATTCTCCTGAAACGCGACACCCACTAACAGCGGGCGCACACTGAAGGCCGCACGTGGGCGAACGCTAGAGTACTTTAAAGCTCGACGACCGACAGAATCAAAGCGTCGAGCGGGCCGAATAACTAATCTGCAGGGCGAGAAAGATGCTTCGTAATCAGACTTACTTGTACACTGCAACTGAATGTTTTGCCACTGCGCTTTTATTTTCTTCTTTTCTTTCTTTTTTGTATTTTGATGTATAAGAGGGAGTGGTTCCTAAATTACAGCAAATGTTGGGTTCATTAGAGAACGCCAGACACGCACCAATTTTGCCCACTCGCTAACACGCGAGAAAGACGCCGCTACATTCACATGACAGCGGGCGACAGCCGCTCCAGTAAGGTCTCGTAGAGAGATGAACGTGCGCTCACGGTGGGAGGCCACAATGGCGGCCGGCCAAATGAGCAGGGAGAAAACATACAAATACAAACGAACAGCAACATCCTGAAACATTAAAATATTAGCATCTTGATATACGTATATGGTCCTGTGATACTCTGACGGAACTGTAGTTTGATTATTATCTTTAGTTGCGCTAGATGCGGGGCGTAATCAAACGCGCTTCAGCTTCAGCCTCACATGAGCGCCGTCATATCTCCTCTGCATTGCGCAGCTCTCGCGATGCATGCCGGGAAGAGTATCGCCGGTGGTGTCGTTTTTAAACGGTCGTGTCGCGCTTTGTTTCATCGCTTTACCCACGTTTTTACGCTCTCCGATTTGGTGGCGTGCGCTTACCAAGCGTGTTGTGTGTCTGAGTCACTCGTGACGGGTGGTACAGTTACCAAAAAGACTCCTAAAGGCGCGCGCGCCGCTGAAAAGAAGCCATGACGCCGGGCGAGGACCACGGACATGTTCGGCGTGCTGCGTGGCCGCTGCGACGAGACGCATTGCGATGGCCAATGGTAAAAGTTCTTCGCTTACCTGAGAGTGGTGATCATCGTTTGTGTTGTGACTGCTGTAATGAATGCCGAAGACAGCAATAAATGTGACCTAGGTAAGCAGTGCTTCCTGTTCAACTATTTATTTGCTGGTGTGTGTCTATCGTATATTTCACCGTGAATTCATGTTCATGCTCGCACTATTCAGTTTTATTGAAGTGTACTACTTGCTCGCTTCATAAACACTGTTTTTTTATATTTTTTCACTATCAGTCACCGTGTTCGTTATTCTTAAATCTCAAGTTTATGTTGCACTTTTGTGCGGATGCACAACATTGACCTCATGCATGGAACTGGTGTTTTGTGCTGAAATTCAGTTTGTAATCACTTGATATTGCGTTTTGACTGTTAAACTGTCACATTATTGCGGTGTTGTCTTTTGTACGTGTACTGGAGGGGAGTACGGACTGACTTGAGTATTCATTTTCGTTCAGTTTTTTCATCTTAAATTTTTATTGTTACCGACATTTCCTAGACAGAAGAGTATATTCAGCATAGGCGTGTTTAATAATTTGTTCTGTGGTAGCTTTTCACCTGTTTGTGGTTTATTTATGTCTCTTTCATTACATGTTAATAGCTGTTGTTTGCAGGGCGACGCTAACAAGTAACTATGAGATTGTAAGATTACTTTTCTGTCGTTGTAGGCTCCACTAGACAGCAAGGAGATCTGAAAATTAGCAACTGACATACTAACAGCAAAGAGACATGATGGTGCTCGAAACAGGGATGAGATCGGTCTCCTCGTGGAAGTCTAAAACTTATATGTATTTGTATTTGAGCATATTGTACACGAATCTTCAACATTTCTCTTTCTTTTCTTTTTTTCCCCATTCCTCGTGATGCTGTAGAAATTTGTGCTGCCAGGCAGCGCTGTACTCAAGAGGTTTTTTCATTATTGCTTCATGGCCGTGGAGAAGAAAACAGACCAAGCCAAAGTGTAATTTTGCTTGTGAATGGAAAACTGTGAGTTGCCTTGTTTTGTATATGCAAATAAAGTAAACATGACATTTTCACTAAATGTTTTGTGTCAGCTTTCCTTCTAACAGCTGCTACTCACATCATTTCCAGAATATGGGTGCTGTCGTCTCATACCTCTAATATTTTTTTTCAATACAAGCAATTTTGCACGCAGAAATGCGTATTCATTCTGAAATGCGCCGCCTTTTCAGATGTGCTTTCCACTTGTGCAAAATATAATTATTAGAAATCTCATTATCATGTGATGACGACGTGATACTTTTTGCAAAAAACTTTTAACATGGTCTGCAGCAATGAAAAATGTGGCAGGACGAACTTTTATGCAATGCATTCACCAGTATACAAAAGCAACATACTGTGTATTTCATCAATTATTTTGTGTTTCGCACATTTAATCCAAAATCACCAAATATGTGCAAGCTTATTTCAAAAGGTACAACTGTCTTGATGCATTGTGCATTCTATACTAATTCCTGCAAGCTGCCTTGTGTAAAAGACCTGCGCTGTAATATAGCCAGGTGACAAATATTTATACGTTGTTAACCAGTCTGTCCATGAGTATTAAAAAAAAGATAATTTGAGACGAAATGTTGATTTCTGCTGAACAAGTTTTATAGTCATCGCAACAAAATTTCAGCAATAATCATTATACGAATGGCGCCAATGTTTGACTGATTAGCATGCAAATAAAAAATCGTGGTTAACGGCAGAGCTGGTCAATCAGCACTTCATATCCGGTTGCTGGAAGCATTCTGCCACAGAATAGTCTCAAAAACACATACTGTGAACATGCCATAAAATGCATTGCTGTTCCATTTGAGATATTTACAGAATATTGCTGCAGGTTGTGCAGAAAGAATAACTGAAACAGCAACGCACTTCATTGCAGATTCAATTTCTCGAAATTGGTGCCAGCCACAATTATGGCAAATCGGTATGCTTTCAGTACTGGCTGCCTTCAATATGCAATTACATGTCCCCAAAGAAATGAAAAAGCTAATTAGTAAAATTTTCTTCCCAGATGTACTGAGTATCGCGCAAATTCTGTCTGTCGCCGCTATGAAGCTTTCACAGCAATAAAATCTTTTATCTTAAGACCTGAATATTTCTTAGTTTTCAACAATGAGTCATGTCTAAGAAATTAGGGCATAACCCCTACGGACATTTTTAGGAAACTTTTTTTTGTGTAATATTTCATATAGGCATCCAGTCTTGCACGTCTTCACCCGCACGTCCTTCTGCGCATGCACATGAATTTTGTGCATTGCTCCTTCGGCCATCCATTGAACTTCACTGCAGGGCACTAGCGTAACCCACTGAGCAGCATTTTCATAAAAAGTGTATTTCGGAAGATCAGCCGAAGTTCAGCAACTTTCCGTTATCTACGTCGAAAGGATACCTTTTTCCGATAACATAAGCTTTTACGGCGCTTAGTCGTAATTTGCCTGCTGAGTTATAGCAGTGATTTAACCTTGACCAAAGCGCTAATGTAACGCAGCAGAGAAGTTATGACCAAGTGCCTTAAATGCCTATGTTTTCGGAAGAGAGTATCCTCCTGACGTTGGTAACCGAAAGTCGTAGAAATTTGGCCGATTATTTGAAGTATAATTTTTATGAAGTTCTGCTCAGTGAGTTACGCTAGTGCATTGCGGTGAAGTTTGGTGGTTGGCCGAAGAATCAATGTCCTAAATTCATGGACATGCGCAGAAGGACGCACGTGTGAAGCCTTGCAAGACTCTATGCCTATACGAAAGGTTACATACAAAAAGGCTACGCGTACCTATACTAAAGGTTACTACATAGTAACTTTTAGTATAGGTACACGTAGCCTTTTATTTTATAGGTTACACGGTGGTGAGAGTGTACCCTTCATTAAAGGTTACTTAAATAAAGGTTACTATGTAACTTTGTTTTTATAGGTGCACAAATTTGTGAGAATATACCCCTTTAGTAAACGTTACCGTGCTAAGAGTGTAGAACTGGACACGCTCCCCCAAATACTAGTGGACTGAAAGAGTTATATTTCTATTCAAGTTTATTTAATATGACACGCTGTGAACCTTATTAGGCTACAATCAACGTCATTTCTGGAGAAATTGTCAGCATAGAAATTGTCAGACAAAAGCTTGCGCTTAGACAACCTTGTGTATTTCTCCTTATTCTGAAATCGCTGTTTAGTTTTTAGATAGTCTTCAAAGATAAAATGTGGTGTACTTTATTGAAATCACTTCTGCAACGAACGACGTTCTTTGGTAAAGTATTTCAAAGGGCCTCGCGTTACGCGGCCCGTTTCACAAAGCTTCATCTTTTAGACACATCTGTTAAAGGGTACTGTTCACCGCAATTGTCTCTTTCATGATATACATTCAGTTGCGGCTGCATGCATGATGTTTGCATTGTACTGAAACAATCACTCTCGTCACCATCTCCCGGAATTTCCACTCCCCATAAGGCGCACAGAGGTAGCCCTGGGAATAAAACACGGTATTTTAATATTGCAACAAAAGAAATAACACCGCAATACGTAAGCTATACTTATTTATTAGTGCACCAAGTGTTCCAGGTAAGGCATTGACGTGAGACTTGTTATTTAACGATAACGACTCGAATGCAACCTTGAACCATAGTTCCCAACAATATTATCGAGAGGGATACCAGGTGCTACCACCAATGGGAATTTCCTACTGGGCACTGTGTCATCATGGGAATGACGGTATATGGGTGCGCAAGGGTTGTGTTGGCTGGTGTTGAGCGAGACGTTGTCTAAAACGTGAATATATCTGCGCAGATAATGAGTTCTTAAAATAAACTCTTCATAATAGGTTTTAACTAACCCGTATTACATCTTTCAATGAACTATTTTACTTAAAGTGCTTCATCTAGCGAAGAAAAGTGTACACAACCAACTACCGCAAGGCGAACGCTGACCTCATCGTCTGTCCTCCAACTTTAGCGGCTCGTCGATACTCTTTACATCTCGTGTAATTGTGGATCCAAGCACAAATCCTCTTGACTAAATTTATCATGTAATAATGTAATAATTTTAGGCAATAATGAAGGTAAATCAGTTTCAGAGCGCCGCTCTTAATAACCAGTTTCTGGGGCAGACGTCGGTGACGGCATAACCAAGTGATCGGGCACTACAGCGAAAGATGAAAGAGTGAGACACGAGCCCCTAACGGCGGAGACCAATGAGAGAGGCCCGTTAAGTGACTTGCGTGCGGGAAACCGCTTTCATACGGACCCACCTGACCACTCGTTGCGTAGTCGTATCTGGTCTAAGCCGGACCGCTAGTTTCGCACTATCGTCTACTGGCGTCAGCTCTCACTCGCGCTTGTTTGGTTTGCTAGTTTTCGTATTGTTCGTGCTTGTTTCGATTGTCATGGTTTGCGATCGTTTTGTTAACTGATTGTATGCATGACCCGAATTGTGTAGTGCTTTATGGAAGCCAAGCGGCACCAGCGATTACAGTGGAGCCTTCGACGAGTCATGCATAATGTATGTAGTCATGGTGCATTGGTTTTGGCGCCCTTAAAAGGTAGTCTGGTCATAATTGTGATGCTTGTTCGTTGCCAGATAAAACTACGTGAGAAGGCAGCCACATGAGAGTGAGAATAAACATCTTTTTAGGTAAATGAAGCTTTGGAGAGGCGTGATCATTCCAGAAGGCCTCGAGCTCGGGCCCCGTCCTGGGCCCTCGCAATCAGCCGTTGCTGATCCTCAAGGTCGGAGCTGGCCAAGGCTCTCTCCCAAAGCTCGTTGGAGAGATAAGGGTTCGGAGGATTTAGTGGTAAGTGTCTGCAACCCCTACTATGTGTCTGAGGGACCCGCGCTCTGCGCTGAAATGGCATTGCGGAGATAATTGTGTAGGGGCTATGAGGTTATTTTTGCTTGGGTGGGGGAATGTATTAACCTGTAGAGCTCGGAGGAATCGCTCCTGCTCTCTAGGTATTAACTTGTGTGGTGGTGCGTATGTTCAGTGAGTTAGCTTGTAGTGTTCCGTGATGTCTTGGTAGGAGACTAGTGGGTACATGCGCTCGGGTTCAGATTTCCCGGCGTCGGCTCGGGGGGTCAAATCTTGAGCCACTTGGTTGGCGACTTCGTTGTCAGGAATTCCGTGGTGAGCTGGCACCAGATGATCATGACTGTTATCCGTTTATCCCTGCTTAGTGTTACTACAGTTATATCTCATTTTAATGGAGTCGAATCAGGAGCCATATTTCTTTTTTGACTACTGTGTTTTAATTACAAACTGCGTTCTTTGCCCACTTCTGTCATTTTGTGAATATCTATCTATCTATCTATCTATCTATCTATCTATCTAACTGGGCTAGGCCACGGGTTCGGCCTAGCCTCTTAGGCCGAACCCGTGGCCCAATTTCTTTACATGTTTTAGCGACTAGATGCGGCCTCGTGGTCTTGATGCCGTCGTGGTCGTTCCGTTGCCCTCACCCCAGTTTCGTGATACCTCCCTCTCGTCATGCCGTCATCCTCACTCCTTCTACCCTGACCCATTGGCACAAGTTATTTAATTGCTTGGGTCAAAAGGTAAGAGCTCATGTTCATGTTGGCGTCGTGCTCGTTGCATTGTGATCAATCGAGATTTGTCATCCGACACCCGTCATGCCGTAGTCGTCACGCCATCATCCTCATACAGTTTCATACATCATCCTCATGCATTTGTTGTCACGTCGCCACACCGATATGTTTGTGGTCGTTAAATTGTCGTGACTTCTTGGTATGACTGTCGACATGCTGATGTCGTCTCGCCTTCTACTACGACCTTTTGGTCCAAGTTCTCTAATAGCTTGGGGCGACTAGGTATGTGTTGATGGCCGTATATAATGCCATCGTGGTCGTTGCATCTTCGTCCTTCCAGCTCCGTCCTCCGATTATCGTCATGCTGTCGTCATCACGCCATGGTCGTCACGATGCCATAGTTGTCACGCGGTCGTTTTATCATTGTCATGACTTCAGTAACGCCACCTAATTTTCACACGGTCATCGTGAAATTGCCTTAGTCATTCCATCGATCTTGGTCATTACACTGGAATCATACTGTCGCCATTGAATTGTGATTGTGACGCCCTTGACATGCCGCCAACGTCTTATAGTTGCTATCATGCCTCCATTATCAAACTGTTATCGTGTTGCCGTCGTGGTCGTACCATCATAGTTGTAGAGTCATTGTCATACATTCGTTGTCATACCGTTGTTGGGATCCCGTGGCGGTCACTCCATCGTCCTCATTGCAACTTCAATATCCGATTCTCGGAAAGGAGTCGACGTCACACCGTTGTCATCAAGCCATCGTGCTTACACTGTTGTTTTATCATCTTCATCATTTCTGTATCGTCATCTCATTTTCGTTATGCCATCGTCGTCATACAGCTTTCGCCCATCTATTGATGTCATTGCTAGCTCGTCATTCCATTGTAATCACATTGTCGTCATTGAATCATGATTATGCAACCATTGTCATGCCATCGTTGTCATTGAGTCGTCGTCACACGTGCGTTATCATGCATCCTTTGTCACACCGTAGTCGTCATGCCGAATTAGTCATGCCATCGCCGTCATTCCTGCTTCTTAGTCTGGCTATCGTCATACCACCGTCTTCACGCCATCGTGGCCATACAGTCGTCGTCATCTCCTTGGCCTCACGTCATCGTCATCACGTTGTGGCTTTTTTGTTCCATCACTACGATTTAGGAATATACATGTTATTGTTGCCATGCCGTCGTCGCTATACGTGTTTGTTCTTCCATCAATATCATTTCTTCGTTGTTTCATCGCCACGGTGTCGGCGTCATGCCTGCATGCTGACGGGAGACGTTGGCAAACGAGTGCCATAGCAAAGTGCGGCGAATACGGAGTATGTGGCATATACCCGAAGGCACAGGACTTCCACTACAAGTGCTACCACTACACCATTACCACTCGGCCTGCTAACTAAGCGTGAATTCGGGTATTTGGTCTGTCGCTACATTGTCCGATTACAATTTTCATTATCCTAAATGTGAGATAAGATCTGCCATATTTTTTATATTTATTATTGCTCCTTACTGCTATATATGTGAAATGGGATACAGAAGAAACATTTGGCCCGTGGTACTTCTGCGCGGCCACGTAATGGATGAAAGCTCAATGAATTATGAAAAAAAAAGTTCAGCGAGGTTAGCACACGACTTATTAGCACCTGACGCGGCTGCCATTTCAGGCAGGCATCATTGGCAGAACATTTTTACTTTGTTAACACAATGCTTTACGTACCTTTATCCCTAAAGGCATTTCAACGAGAAATTTTACTGGTATCGTTTTATCCAATTTGTTGTATCTCTTTTCATGAGTGACTGTATTTTAGCTCCCCGCAAATAACTATTTATGGAAGCATTTTATCTGCAGAGAACTATTATTCTGAATTGAAATAATGATTACACCGCGCATCTGGGATTTATTCTTGCAACCTCGTGCTTAATAGCACAACGCCATAACTGCTAGCCACCGCGTTGAGTTGTGCGGATTCTACTTATCCAGTCCTGTGAAATGATAACAAACCACAAAGTCCCCAACGCTGGCGAGCGATGTGGTTGCTACGAGCAGGTTTGCTCAAGCGATCGCGTTTGGGGATACAATCATTTTTCCAAGATTTCGCGTAATGGATCCGGATGTCTTGGACAGCGTTTGCTGAGTTGTTCAAAATGAGTGAGCTTGGCACTGCGCGCGTGCTCTTCTGAGTCGCGCAAAATCTCGTGACAATGATCATATATCGAAATGCGATCACTTGAGAATACCACTTCAGCTCTTCGCCGAGCGTAACACATTCCCAAGTGGGCGACGCACAAATCGGCCGACAATGCAGTTCACGCAGGTCGCTGCCATCTCGGTAGCGTGTCCGTGTTTATATTGGCCAGCTTTCCCGGCATTTGACTTTGCAACCTTCGGGTAGTTGTGACACCATGATTTCCTATCATGACCGGAACTAGATAGCTGCCATTAGGCCACCAGCGGGCTGGCAGAACTCCGGAGTTCGAAGAGGCCCAGTAATGCGTAAAATATGGCAGCATATGCAAAGAGCACTATATGAAATTCGATGATAGTTTAGGGACGTCTGCATGATTTGCAGTGGCGCATAAATATTAAATTTCTGATAGAGACATTACGAAAAGTTCGCATACTGATTTTATGGTACATATTGAGCTATATTACTCACGTGCTAAGGTTAACTTAAATCCTGCAATAGCCCTGACCAACTGCAATATACTTAAACATGTAAGAGCGAAGCCTTTTAGGCGGCGATTAGCTGAGTTTTTTTAGGGAGTATCAAGGTATCGGTGCTAAGGTGTGCAAAAACCGTACATACCATGCCTTGCTTCACCAATCTGAAGCACTGCGCAAGTAGTTCCAACGGAGAGAACCTTGTAGCTTTCTTCATGAACAAATGAAACTGTGTGATCTCCTGCACAATACAGAAATTGTTTTTTTGATGTCTAGAGGTATACATGGAAGAAGGCAATATTTTTTCTCTTGCGCATGTCGGCAAAACTGAAAATAATCTCATATGTGATCCGATTGTGAAATATAGATCAGTGCAGCCTATGAACTTTATTTGAAAATGTGACTTGAGCGCGTTCGCTTTGCACTACTGCTTCAGATGGCGCAAGTGCGGGGAAAGCGCCATCGGCATAATGATCCCCGACTACAGGTAGCAAAGCAGATGATTGCAGTCTCAAATCGAGCTGTGACGCAGATTCCTCTGGCGTGAATGTAGTGCCGTTCAGGCGGGCGTCTTCCGAAGTGTCGGGTGACTGTATTTCTGTAGGCCGAAGACGTACCTGGTCGAGGTGCCGCCGGACAATTACTCCATGTGTTTATACTGTAACCATTCGGTTCCCAGACGTAGACGGCACCTGTCCTGGTATCCATTTGCCTCCTGTCTCATAGTGGCGCACGTGCACACGGTTCTTAAGCTGGGGCACCCACTCCTGGTTATCAAACGGTGCTTCTCCCCTAGCCTTCGGAAAAAAAGGTATCCAGGCGTGATCGATCTCGTATCCTAGAAGCATCTCCGATGGCGACTTCCCGGTATTCTGGGGCGTAGTTCTGTAATTGAGCAGTACACGCGTAAGTTTGTGCTTCAATTTGCCTTCCACCAGCTTGCGAAGACCATTTTTCACCGTTCGGACTGCTCTTTCGGCAGCCCCATTAGATTGCGGGTGGAAGGGGGCGGTGCTGACGTGCGACATGTTGTTTTCTACAAATATTGCAAATTCGCGACTAGTGAATGGTGTTCCATTATTGGAAACTATCGTTCTGGCCACGCCGACTCCGTGGAATATGTCCCGCAAGCAGTGGATTGTAGCAGCCATGGTAGCTTGCTTCAGAGCAAGTGCTTCTATCCACTTCGCTCGGGAATCGATTAGCACGATCACCATCTTGCCTTCTATCGGTCCGGAAAAATCCACATGAATGCGCGTCCACTTCTCAAATGTTTGTGGCCTGCTTGCCGGCAGATCCGCTGGCAGCATGGGAAAATTCTCGATCCAATTCTTGCACTGAGTTGACATTTCCTCAATCTCTTGGTATAAGCTTAGTCAGCAAATGCAAAATCGCGCAATGGATTTCATCGGCGAAGACCCTTGGTGGGCTTCATGCAGCAGCTGCAGAATCGTTTCTGCTCATCGTGGGTATAACCACTCGATGGTACCAGCAAATTAACCCGTGTGGCCGGGACAATTCAAGTCAACGGTCAAATACTCCCACCAGGTGTGGCTCAAGACCAATTGAGCTTCTAGGCGAACCATGTAGCACGTAATGTATCACGCGATCTAGTGTGGCGCCGACGGCTTTAAGGTCATTTAGCGCTCGTGTCGTCACTGTGCCTTTCTCCAGGCTTTCTAAAGAAAAAACTCACTCTTGCGGCTTTTGGGGGTCCATACCGGGTGATTGCAGCGGAAACCTGCTGACTGCGTCTGAGTTCAGCAGTCGCTTTCTGAGAGTGTACAGAAGCTTGTAACGATATTCTCCGAGATAGAGTGCCCAGCGCTGTATGTGGGCTGAAGCCATAGAGGGTGTTGGGCGGTCGCGTCTAAGCAATCCGAAGCGAGGCTGGTGCCTGTAACCAAGGTAAATTCACGGCCCAAAAGATACTCCCGGAATCTGATGACCCCAAAAACTAGTGCCCTCGCCTCATGCTCCAGCTGTGGGTAATTCCGTTCGGCTTTCGTGAGAGTCCTTGAACATAATCCGATCGGTCTGTGGATGCTGCGTACTGTGTCAAAAAAATCACAGCATATCCACGGGGTGAATGATGATGAGTGGGCGAAGCTCCGGAGGGAATCATCGGATCTCCCGCTTAAGGGGACGCTAGCACAAACGCGTTAGAAACGTGCAGTACTCTCTAGTAAGGGGGAGCGGCCACAGCGTCTTACGCAGCCATTTACACATGCCGGAACGTGCACCGCGTTTGCCGACGCCATCACATGACTGCTGAGAGAGTATACCCCCCGTATTCATAAACGCTCCTCGACTTGAACTTGACTTGCCACCGCCTTGGGCAGCGCGTTCGAAACGCTTTGAAGGTAAGGCGGAGAGGCCACAGCGTCTTACACCAGCTTCTTACACGTGCCGTAACGTGCTAGCACAAACGCGTTAGAAACGCGCTAGAAACGCGCTAGAAACGCGGCCTTTCGTTAATGTTGGGTATTTATTGCCATCGTGGTGCTTGTTTCTATGTGAGCTTCGTGGCGAAGTGGTTAGCGCCGCGCGTTCGGAAGCGAGGGGTCCCTGGTTCGGACACAACTTTCGGAATTTTTTTTC
Organism: Dermacentor silvarum; assembly: GCF_013339745.2. Lineage (NCBI taxonomy): Eukaryota > Metazoa > Arthropoda > Arachnida > Ixodida > Ixodidae > Dermacentor > Dermacentor silvarum. Next base: position 87,358,940 of record NC_051160.1, read on the forward strand.
ATAAAACGCCGGAAGCGTTCTCCGGAAGCCGGAAGCTGGCTTCCGGAAGTGGAAAAGGAAGCAGAACCGGAAGTGGAACCGGAAGCGGAAGTCGGCTTCCGGTTATACTATACGTATACATATATATGTATATATGGGTATACATACATATACGGACACACAACGCCATCTATTGAGCAATTCATAAAACTAGACGTGGCTACCTACTACGACGGGGACGAACGGGTGCCGCTATAAGGAGCTTAGCCCCTAAAAATAATGCGCCATTGCCGTGTGGGGAAGCGTCGCACTGTAGTTTCAGCTCCTTTAACGCGTCAAACTGGGCAAGCGCGTCGGCATCCTTGAGACACTGTTTGGCCTTGACGAACGCAGTTTCTTGGGGATGGTTCCTTTGACACCGCGCATTCTTTTCCTGTAGTAACTGATACAGGTAGGACAACACGGTTGACATGTTCGGCAAAACCTTGAATAAAAGGTTAGCATTCCGACAAACGAATGCAGCTCGCTCAACTTACGGGGGCTTTGTGCTTTCAAGATAGCTTCTACGTTCTTTTCCGTCAGTTGATGATTTGTGAACTTTATTGGCGCAAGAGCCAGGTATGGCCAAAGAGCGCCAGCTTTTCCGTCAATTGAAGACCGATATGATCGATGCGGTGACCCAGACAAGTAACCGATAGCTGGCTGAAATTGTATTTGTCGTATCTGAGTTTTACGCCGTGCTCTCCAAATCGGCGCAACACTGTTTTCGGCCGAGCTCAATTTGGTGCTGCCTTTTCAGACACAAGCACATCCTCTAAGTAAGCTTGAACTCAGGCAGGCACTCGGTGGAATGGTATCCATCTTCCTTTGAAATATAGCAGGAGCAGATGAAATGCTGAGTGGCAGCCTGTTGCAAGAGAAGAGCCTTTGGTGCTTATTAATCACGCACAGCTTGCGTGAAGCATCGTCGAGTGGCACCTGGTTGTAGGCATCTTTCAAGTCTAGTGCACTGAACACTTCACCAGCGCTTAAGGACGCGAGCATGTCTTTTATCACCGGAAGGAGATACTGCTCAATTGTAAAAGCATGAATCAAGGTTGCCTTATAATGTCTGAAAATCCTGTCGTTGCCGTCTTTTTTAAGCAGTGGTACTATGGGGGACACCCATCCGAATACTTTATGGGTGATATTATGCCTAGTCACGCTAGCCAATCCAACTCTTTTGCCACTTTGTCACGGATAGCGTACGGAAGCCGTCTCGCTTTGCAAAACTTGCTAACCGCACCGTCCTTCATCACCAAGCTGGCTGGGGATCCCATTATGAGGCCCAATTCCTCCCAGAAGACATCCTCGTAGTTACTGCGTAATGAATTGATGTGGCTGATAGCTTGAACCGTCACCGGTACGTCCCCTCTACTGTCTTGCAGTGCCGGAACTATCCAGAAGCCCTATCTAGCAGGGTTAACAGGTCTCGCCCGCACAGGCTTGGTCCAGTGCTATGAGCGTCCGTTCAACTGACGAACCTTGGTGTGCAACACCCAGCTGAAGCTCGCCCAACACAGGCAGCCTTCCAGAATAGCACGCAAGTTTCAGATCCAAAGGCTTCAAATTGGTGCTCAGGCAGGCACTCGGTGGAATGGTATCCATCTTCCTTTGAAATATAGCAGGAGCAGATGAAATGCTGAGTGGCAGCCTGTTGCAAGAGAAGAGCCCAGTTTTTGCAATGCTTTTCGAAAACCTGTCGCGCTTTGACGCATACTGGAGATCATGTGTCATCTTCCATTGCCAGTTCTACACCGCCCGATTGAATGTGCGGCGAATTCGCGATGCGCTGACAGCAAAGCGCAGATATGAGCATTTTTATTGTTATCTACCGATGTGCTTTCTTGCACTGTTATTGGTTGCCCATGAGACGCAGGCACAGCAGCCCCGAGTTGCTTGTCGTTACGATTGGGACACATTTTTGCGATATGTCCACTTTGACTGCAGTGATATCAATCAGCGCGCCTTGACCCAGTTGCAGCTGTTAGCGTCATGTTTCAAGCTTCCACCTCTTCTGCACTACCGCAGGCTGCGTTTTCGGCGCTTTCTCTCGGTGTTGGCCGGCGACGCGCTTGCATTTTCAATAGTGGTGTTAGTTCTGCCGAACCTCTTTGCACACTCTTCTCCGCGGCGCCAGCAGCTATTGCTATCGCTTCGGCTTCTTCTAGCTTTACCTCTTTCTTTGCTAGGAGTTGTTTCAGTACTGCACTTGAGCGTGCACCGCAGACCATCCTATCTCGGATCATCCTGTCAAGGCAACTGTCCAAATTGCAGTTGTCTCCGATGCGGTGGATCTCGACGAGGAAAGCCTGAATAGATTCGCCTTCCAGTTGGAAACGACTGAAGAATTTGTAGCTCTCCGCTATTTCGTTGCGTTTAGGGTCATAGTATTCATTCAAAGCTTTAATAACTTCGTCAGAACTCAAAGAGCTTGGCGCTCGGGGAGCTACCCTTCCAGCAAGGATTTGAATAGTCTGCGTTTGCAGTGTAGCCACAAGAAGTGCTCTTTTCTTACTTGACTCAGCAATGTCATTTGCTTCGAAATACGCCTCCACTTTGATCCGGTACGGCTTCCACTTATCTGTGCTTTCGTCGAAGCTCGGGAGCATCTGCAAAGTCTTGGGTGCTACTGCCACGGCTGTATTCAGGGCCTGGGTGTCTACGCTCCTTGACGACCTGGGTGTCGTTTACACTGGTCGCCACTGTCACTGCCGATAGGCCCACAACAGGAACGGGAAGTACGTGCACGCTTGGGAACGATACAGGCAAAAGAGAATGTTTATTATCAACTGTAAGGTGCTTCTATAATGACCCAGGAGAGAGCGGGGAATGGAAAGGGGATATAGTGAGGTAGGACGAATAGTTCACATCTGCGCAGTGCGTAGCCCGGACTAGGACACAGCGGCGGATACAACAATCGACGTCAATTCTTACCGGTGCAGGCCATTTGCCCAGGCATCCAACAGTCGTTGACTGTTGAAGTAAGGGCTCAGTTTTCCTACTGCCGAGGCAATTACAAGGCACTCCCGCTGATTGATGGAACAATTCCGCTAAGCTGGAAAAATCGGAGAACTTGCGTATGGAATCAAAACATTGTGCCTTCGTCGATGGGGAAAATGGCACCGAATCTATGACGGCTGGCGTCACTGCCGACATTAAATTTAGTAGACGGATGGAAGTGTGGCAAAATAAATGGAGATATATATATATATAGAGATATGCTTCAGGAAGGCGTTTGTATGTTTAGAGCCTTGTGGAAAAGGAAGCATCGGCCTCCAAAAGTGCACAAATAGGGAGGCGGGGGGGAGCGAGACTTTGAATTGTGTATGAGGCACTGTAACTACGAACAGAGACCACAAAGCTCCGTGTACTGTTGGCCCTGGTCGGCACGGGAAAATTCTGTACTGCACCAACTTTGACTGAGTGTGGCCTCACCGGGGGTGATTCGATGAAATTACAAATCGCAAATATGGTGGACATTAAAAAATTGTGATGCGATATCAAATACCCGAGCGAACCCGCAAAAGTCATCTGTACTTTAAGCCGTCTTCTGCACATCTGTTAACGGTGGTTCCCGGAGAGCGAGCGCCAGCAACAGCGTTCAGCTGTTTCCTCGAGAAAAATATTTCTGCACTTCGGCTGTTTGATTACACTGAGCTGACATTGTTTTTCTGCTTTACCTGATCTTATTTTCTGCACTGTGCAAGCCTTTTATGCCTTGCTGTGGTAGTGGAGTATTTCTTCAGAATATTAGGTACTTTGTCAGCATAAGTCCAAGGTCTCGCTTCTTCTGATGAATGAGAGAAAGCTTTCTCTCTACACCATGCTTATACAATATGTTCAACTGCATCGCGCTAGAAACTGCCATAGTGAGCTATTCAATAGGCACAGCTCCATCACAAGCTGGCAGTTGAATCCTTCGGGAAAAAAATGAAGATTCCAAAAATAACTTAATCACAAAATGCTCCACAAGCACATTATTTCAGTTTGCCATTATATGTTAACGTAAAAGCCACCTTTAACGGTAACACGGGTCAATATATGTAGGATACAAATACAGCACTCAATCTCACAGGCTGGTTCGCATATATTCTATCCTACGCGCGCGTTCCCGTATTAGCTGAATGCAGGTTTAGTCCATATATAAACTCCATCTGGACAGAAGGCAACACTCAACAGAGGTCCTTCCGGAGGCATGCAGAATAACGCCTTCTGCATCAGTAGTGTGTCTGATACGGACATTGTGTTTTTATGTAGCATGTATGTACCACCATATATCTATACAGCTTACCAACGTGTAGGACGAAACTGTTAGCCTCACTGGGTCAAGATCAATAGATATGTGAACAGGCGCGGATCCAGGGGGGATGTGCGGATGTCCTGACCACCCCCCCCCCCCTCAGATTTCTGCATCGCCCCCTCGCTGACCGGGGGATTCCCCTGTCGCAAATATATATATATATATATATATATATATATATATATATATATACATATGACCACCAGCATTCTTCAAAAGTACTTTTCGCGAGTACTAGTGATATCAGCCATGTAGAAGTAAAGCTAGCTCGCTCACAAGCTTAGTTGTATTCCGTCGGGGTGTGGTGTAGCTAAGTTGCCGTTATTCTTTTTTCACATGAACACCTTGGACCTCCTGGCGCCGGCGGTGCCTTACTCGCCCCGTCGGTGGCGTCGAATGAACTAGGGGATGTCCCTTTCGCCAAGCACGCCGATGTCCGCGCGAGCGCCTTCGCGCCTGAGCAACCTAGTTGCCCCTTGGGGCGTCATCGGTTGCCTCATTGGCTGTCATCGGTTCCGCGACCAACCTGCTTAATGAAAGAGATCACTTGCTCAAGTGTTCATATACAGGGTTTGTCCGAAAAGTAATGTCAGTGCTTATATTGTGAAGCGACTATACGTCGCAGCGCGCTAAGGCCAGTTGGGATTGGTGGAGGGGGAAGTTAGCTTACGCACGCGTGGTCGCTCAATCGTCTGCGACCATCTGGAGAGTAAGGACAAGGTTTTTCGTCAACTCATTTTCATTTACCGTGCAAGCCGTAATGCAGCGCTCGTTGGAACGAAGGATTTCCATCGAGTTTTGTGTGAAACTCGGCAAGTCTGCAGTGGAAACTTTTCTTATGAAAAAGACAGCTTTTGGTGATAATTGTTTGTCAGAACGTCAAGTTTACCGGGGGCACAAGGTCTTTTTAGAAGGTTGTGAAGAGGTCAGCGATGAAGCCCACGCTGTACCGCGATCAACAGCCATCACCGACGAAAATGTGACGCGCGTGAGATCTTTTGTACTCAGACCCTCAAATGAGTGTCCGTTTAGTGGCACAGACAGTCAACATTCCAAAAAGCACCGTTCACGACATTTTGACGAATAATTTTCAGATGCGAAAAGTGTGCGCGAAGATCTTGCACAATATGTTAATGGACGACCAACAATCGAGCCGAGTTGAAACGTGCTAGGAGGTTTGGGACATGCGCGAAAGTGACCCCCACGTTTTGGACAATGTCATCACAGGTGACAAGACTTGGGTGTTTGAATACGACCCCGAAACAAAAGGCAAAGTGCCAAGTGGCAGAGTTCTGCGTCCCCTCGCCCCAAGGCGGCCAGAATTAGCAAGTCAAAGGTCAAGACCATGCTGATTGTGTTCTTTCACATCAGTGGCCTTGTCCACCATGAGTTTGTACCCCATGGCACAACCGTGAATGCCAAATTCTACGTGAAAGTGCTCAAGCGACTCAAACGAAGCATTCATCGCACCCGGCCTGATATCGGGGGCGATTGGAAACTTAACCATGACAACGCACCATGCAGCCTGCACCGCCTTCCTCGTGACCCGCTTCCTGGCCGATTGAAAGATGCCAACGGTTCCCCAGCAGCCCCACAGTCCTGACGTGGCTCTCCCAGGCTTCCTCTTCTTTCTGCGCTTGAAAATTCCCATGAAAGGACATCATTTCGCTACAGTTGGCAAAGTCGAAGAGGCTTGCATCAAGGCTCTAAAGAACATTCCTAAGGAGGCCTACTGTGACGCCTTCGATGGTTGGAAATCTCGCTAGAAGGAATGTAACGACGCAGGAGGAGCCTATTTTGAAACATTTTATTGTGTTGTTCCGATCTGATCAATATATTCTTTTTAATCGACTCACTGACATTACTTTTCTGACAAACCCTATATAAATAATAACAACTAACAGCTAAACTAAGAATTACGCATGGGCAACTATTTTTAACTTTAGCACTCATTGTGATCACAGTTACTCGTTGACAATATCCAGTACGAGCACAGTACCGTTCGTACGCTACAAGTTTTTCATTGTAACTTCGCAGTTTTATTGCCGTACATTAAGCATAGTAGGGTCAAAGCCGCTGGATCCGTTTATCTGAGTGGGCGTTGTCGCGGAGCGGGGCGAAGTCTCGAGCAGCGGCTGCGAAGTGGGGGAGCGTGACGTCAGCGGCCAACGCCAGCGCGCGGGCCAAGGATGGCGTCGCGTGGTTAGAGAAACGGGAGCAGATGCGCGCCTTGTGTAAAAGGATGGCGTCACGTGGGAAACAAAACATGAAGACGCTCGCTCGCGCTCTCGGCTACTACACCACATCGTTCTTCTTGTAGGTGGCGTCGTAAGTCTTCATACGCGGTGATTCGCATATCGTAAACAACCAGCGTAGTGGTTGCCGCGTTGGAGCTCCAAAGCAAACGAAGGTGTCTCAGCCGAACACAAAGAATCTCCTTAAGGAAGGCAAGGTGTCCCAACAGAACTCCAAAGACGGACCCGTGCTTACGCATTTATAACGAACCTGCAACAGATCATCCCAAATTTTATTTCAAGAAACAATACAGGCTAGATATACCGGGTGTTCAAAATTAAGCATTATGGTTTTCTTAAATTTAGGCACTGGGAGGCACGTGACGACCACCTGCGCAAATAAGTTATGTGGCCAGGGGGACACAAAGTGAGATGATAATTATCGCTGTCAGCAGCCAAATTGACTAAAATTGAACAATTAAGTTTTTATTGACTGCAGTAAGAAACACGACTGCCTGTAAGTTTTCAATACAAACACACCCACTTAGTGCAGTTCACAAAAAATAATTGTTCAATTTTAGTTAATTGGGGGGCTCACAGTGATTATCATCTCACCTTTTGCCCCCCTAGCTACATAACTTATTTGGAAAGGTGGTCTTCGCGTGCCTCCCCGTGCCTAATTTTAAGAAAAGCATAAATCTTAGCTTTGAACACCCTGTATTATCACGCACAGCCGCCAAGCACATGGCTGTATTGGGTAACGTCCTTTCCTATAAGCTCGGAAAAACCAATACCTGGCTTCGCTACAGGTCTTCTTCCTCTTTCTGGGGTTTTACGTGCGAAAACCAGTTCTAATTATGGGGCACGCCGTAGTGGAAGGCTCCTTGTTAATTTTGACTACCTGGGGTTCTTTAACGTGCACTACAACGGAAGCACACGGGCGTTTTTGCATTTCGCCTCCATCGAAATGCGGCCGCCGCGGCCGGGATTCGATCTCGCAATCCCGTGTTCAGCAGCGCAACGCCTGAGCTGACTGAGCCACCACGGTGGGCTACAGGTGTTGCTCTAGACGTACAAAACGCGGGTTTATTGTGAGCAGAAACGGCGAATTTCGGTAAATAAGAAAGGCTACTATCATCATCATCATGATAGACAGAGGCTAACCCCCCCCCCCCCCTCAGAAAAAACCTGGATCCCCCCTGTGTGTGACCGATATGTATAACAAAACTAAGTGACTTTTCGAGCATTGTTGTCTGATATCGAGCTGTGCATGTAGCCACTGCTCCTTTTTTATCATTTCTATGAGAATTGCTATTGGTGTGGTGCACATGAGCATACCACTCAGGGAATTGGATCATTTGTTTTGGAGGCTTCATTGCTGCGGGAGATTTTGTTACACAAATTTGAATGAATGACGCGCCTATTGTCGATTTGAAAGTGTCTGCCTTTTTAAATGAACATATTATTAGAAGTGTATAGCTCAATGGGCATTGGGTGGCTCTACACAACGAAAGCGATGGGCTGTCAGTACTTCCAGTTGTTAAAATGTGTGCGTTAACCGGCGCATTTCTTTTTTCATTTCGACAGAGACGAAGACAGTATACATACACCGTCATGTCTGCTTAGTATTTTTCATTATCGGAAAATTAGTAAGTCAATCTTGCTTGCTGACCAATTGGAATTTTTTCAACCAGTCTGCTACTGTGCCTCAACGCTAATCCCGCAGCACACAGAAAAGAAAAAAGTGAAAACTAGGTAAATATAGTGGCATGATGAAGGATGAACAGCCCTTGTACAACATGTGTGACCTTATGGTATGAATCGGGTATACACTAACAAATGACTCACTATCGAACTAATTGATGAAAATGATGATGATTATTGTTGTTTATTGGCGCAAGGAATTGATGAAAATTAAACGCTGAGTCACGTGTTGGGTGCGCCAGGCTGCCATTTTATTACGCACTCGGCGTGCACGATAGCTTAGTCGGTATTTCAACTCTCCTTCAGAAAATATTTTGCTTAAAGAAAGCATTTAGATAACAACGAACACAATACTCTTACCCATTATATAACTTTTCTACATATCAGGACGAATGAAACTTTCAACGCTTTGATGCAGTTGGGACCATAGTGTAGGCGCATAATTATCCGTAACCTGAAACACAATAATACCACGTATACTTACCTGTTGAAAGCTCCAACACTGTAGCGTCCTCTTTGTATTCCACCCTGAATGTTGCAGTCGCTGTTCTGAAAAGCCATGCTATTTCATATAACGCCCATTTTTGATAGAACAATTTAAAGCGACGCGTCAATCACTGCAAGGTACTTTTTTTTCCCAAAAAGATATTCACCTGGTATATGATGCGCTACCATTACCTCTATATAGGATGAACGCTACCACTGCAAGTACCGCCTAATAGGGTCCCTTGGTAACGTAATTTGCACCACTATTCTAAGAATCTCGATGCGAAATACAGATCTATCGCTTCAGTAACAGTGTGTGTTCTGCTCTCGTTCCAGCATATTCCGTTTTGACGAAACAATTCAATTTAGATAGGTTGCAACGCAACTGGTGGTGAGTTCAATTTACTATGCTTTTTCTAAACTCGCTAGGACAGCACACTGAGAACAAACTTATATATCTCCATTTGTAATATAAATCTGGGCTCCGGTGGTTTTATAGAGAACGACGCTACATATGTGATGCAGAGTGATTTCTGATGTCATGCTACATTGGGAACCCTGAAATTTTACCTGTACTCATAACTCTGATGTAACGTAACGCACATAAAATTTTACAATTTTATCCGACCATTATTTTAAAAACCAGTACCTCTGGCAAATGTGTAGCAAAATTAGAAGTCTTGCAGTAGCAAGCATTGACGAAGATTGAAGCCAGATCACATAACAGAAAGCAGGTCGTCCTCTTCATTTTTCGCTGTTTTCGCTATTTTGTTCCCGTGTCGCGCACGAAAATTTTAGTCAATCAAATACGAAACTACGCACAAAATGTGCGCACCTCTTTACTGAGCAGTGACGTTTTCTTATATTAGGAATGTTTTGGATACCAATACCTCATACTTGGTAGGCGCATTACACAAAAATGTCAAAGAGAATTATGAACTCAGTATACTTATTTTGGACACCAGGAACCTCCGGGAGCGTTTGACTCTGCTGGTTATTACAGCGAATACAAAATCTTATTTTGAAATATGAGCAGATTTTGCACAATTTCTTTATGGACATAGTAAAGAGGGTCTCTCCTCTTCCTAAGATGATGCGTGGTTCTCACCCCCACCTCGGCGTCCGGGACGCACCGTCAGAGACGGTCTGCACAGGTGGCTCAACGGGTGAGTTCGGCTCGGTGGACGCAGACGCTGATATATCAACGAAAAAAACTTGTATTTATAACGATTCTACAAAGCTTGGTTGCAATGGTACATTGGTTACAGAGAGTTATACAGGTGTGGACTACATAGGGCAACCTTATCTCGGCCGAGCCGATGGTGCTTAGCACCCGAAGTCAGGTCCACAACCACTCTAGTTGATCGGAGCGCTGCGGCCTCATTTTCTAGGCCCAACGCTCCGCCCCGAAATGTTTGCTGACAAATCGCTGTTGGTGTGTTTTGTGACTGGACAATCAGTTCACCAATCCTTGGGTTTGTTAGAATTTTCATGCGTCATTGGCCGGTCCGTCAACCAACCATTTTAGAACACTTCTTTAGCACAGTTCACAGTGTAGAATCCTCACCCAAAGTATACAATATACAGCAACAAAGGGGAGAGGGTCACGCTGCCCACATTTGTCTAAAGTTCCAAGAAACTGCATGCCAGCGCAGCTGGGGAAACTAAGTAACAACAAGCAAAACACATGTACAAAACCTGGACGCGAGGAAGCACAGGAATCATGGCGCCAGTCCTCGAACACGTGCGCGAAGCGACCAGATTCCCAGGAGTCAAGGGCCATGTGGCGTCATAAACAACTACTTGTTTTCGAGTAAAGTTGTCAGTGAGTTGTGCGGGATAACTGTTTTCCAGCCAAACGCCGACCCCGTGTCTCGACCTCAAGACGAAGTAAACATCTTCTCGGTGCCTACGGTCCGAGTCAAAACCGATAGGCACTCATGCGGCTCAGAAACTACACGCCGGTGCGCGCGGTAGCGCTCCCATAAAATGTAATGGTGGCCGCGCATCCGGTCGGCGTCGCGCGATTCAAACTGTTCGTGTCGAGACCCAAACCGCGCCTATTCCAAGGCTACGGCGCCAGAACACCGGTGCGGAAGTCGGACACGAGACGGGGTTGTTTGTCGCCCTTTAGGCCGCCCGTTTAACTAATCGGCGCAACCTCAAGTTGTGAATCTGTTCACACCCACGCGTTTACCGCGCGCGAGGAGCACGCCTGCGGCGGTTCCGAGAAAGCGCACCGCTAATAGGGGGTTCGAGGCCCCTTGTGACTGTCAAGCACAACCGCTAATGTGGCGCCGGTGGTCTTCTCTGCTCCCCGAGCTCTGCGGCAGTTGGGAGTCAAACATGCGTGTTTCTTTCACTTGCCCGCAAGATAACGCTCTGTGTCAGCCTTCGACTCCCCTTACTCAAGGGGCGTTGGTGCGCAATGTGCACGTCGAGACCCACTGCCCAGATGGCCCGTGCACGCTGCGCTTTTCAAATTGTTTTACTGCTGTTCGTGGCGGTCGGCCTACAGACATTTTGTGTCCTGAGATTGAGAACTCGTGACTTTATCTCAAGATAAAAAGTATGATGCTTCGGCTGACGTATTTCAAATCAAGTGCTCATTATGAAATATCTGACACAACCTTGAAGGTATCATTAGGTGAAAACATGGGCAAACAATCAACCACTCATTTCACTACCCAGTACTCTTGCAGTGTTTTGTCCGTATCATCGATCATTTCCAACTTCTGGAATGAAAGTTGTTCTAGTGTGTGTCGTACTAACAGAGAACGTTGGGAGATAAATTAGAGCTTATTATGGAGGCACTATAGTGAAGCTGTCTAGCACCTGCCATAATTACGTTGAGAAGTAGCAGCAAGATACTTTGCCAGCAAGAAACTTTCAGCAAAATCTCAGCGTCTTCGTTCTTGTAACCTGTGAATAACCTATTTTGTGTAGGGGGAGGGTATTCTATGCAAAATGCATACTTGTCGTTAGCATTGTTGAAAACTTCCCTTTTAGTAAAGATGGTGTGACCAATTTAAAGAAGCGCACGAGTATCAGATCTCCAATCGATCTAGAGCTGAGGAGCTTATTCGCAGAATGATGGAATTTTTGTCGATGCAGAAAAAGCATTTGCTAAAAAAAGTAAAGGAGTTTGTGTAATACCTGTGCAGGCTCCAACAACAAAAAACTCAGTAGTGTTACTACACTCTAATTAGCGAAATATGAGCAGCAGCTTACAGCTACATTTCGTTTGCTAGAATTACGCAGTAAAGACTTTCAATGACAATACTTACACTTTAGTCATTTCGGTACCATTTCTGAAAAAAAAAACGTTCATTATTGTCTACATTGTCACGACGACCTCAATATATGCTTCCTTAGAATGTATAAAACAGCAATTATTCAGGAGTATTGCATGTTAGCGTTCTTAAAATTGTACGATGAAGTACTCAAATTGGAGGCGCCGTCATTTGCTGATATTTATGACATTTGTAACCTTACAGTACATCTTTACCGGTAATCTCATTTTACTTGCGGACAGCGTACATGTGCCGAAATTGTTTGTTTATATGGTTCCCTTTCATAGCGGTCGTACTGTGCTTTTGCCTCGACAGAGCAGTGTTCAGGTAAAGCCCCGCTTTGCGGTAAGCTTCGGTCATCGGCGCGCAGCCCAATTGCACACTGCAATTGTGTCACTTGGACTGTCACTTGGAAGTGACACCGTCCAAGTGATTCATGCTTTCGTCCCGAGAAAGTGATGGTTTGCCCTCTCTCGGGGACGGTTGCCGTCGAGCATTGTAGTAGTCACGTTGGCCCTGCACAGAGTTAAGGAGGGGGAAGGATGAGTTGTAATGGTCGTAGTTATAACAACTTCCGGCGTTATAGCAGTTCATCTTCCCTCAGGTATGGATTCGGGCAGTGCAAGCTGAGTAGTAATTATATTCTTCCGGCCAAGAACAGGCACGCATGGAAGTCCGTCCACCAAAGCGCTGTTCTTTGACCTCCTGTAGCGAGGAGCAGCGTGATATCACAGCTGTAGAAGTACCTATTGCCAGAGTTTGAGCTCTCTTAGACGCCTAATCTAAGTACGTCCAGTGTAATGAGTCTCCAGAATGAATGCAATACGATCAATGCACTAATCACACTTTTGCATGGCGAAGATCATCGCGGGGAATTTCTTTTCCAAACGAATTTCTTTTCTGTCACGCTATATTGTTTTTTTTTTGTGGGATTCAAAAAGCGGCAACAGACTGCTTTCCGCCACCAACTGCTTTCGTGCATTTGGAAGGAAACCACTTCAGAGATAAAGTCACTGGTATATTTATTTATTCATTTATTCAAAATAACTTACAGTCCCATTGAAGGGCATATGTATGTATACCAACTTAATTGTTAAAATAAGGTAACCCTAACGCAGTGTTTTCCACGAGGACGTATAGGAGGTTGCACAGCGCCGCCTTTTTGATCGGTATTTCATCTCCACCAATATATTTTCCTCAACCCCATAGTCAAGAGCTTTTCAAGTGAACCGAAGTAAGGTGTCAACAGGCCATAAAATTTGTTCGACATGCGGAGACGGGGGTCTCCGTCCGCCAAAGTCAGCCGGTAAGGTGTACTCCAATATTTGAAAAGGGACGGTGTGATTGAGGGGGGGGGGGGTGGATGAGTTAATAAAAATTTTGCAACTATTCGTTCGATCATGTTTCCTGCACCCGTCATTTCGTCTGTTGGATTTCGTACATAGCGTGACAAGACAGTATGAGTGATATATTCTATGAACCTTGTGCTCGCATGGCAGAAAGCTCGTCGGTTGTTTAATGTAAGCCACAGTTTCTTTATTCGAGTTGCTGGTCTCTGGGTATCGCTGGTATTTAGCGATATCCCCGCAGACGTAACTTCTTATCAAAGGTTCCTTATCGTTCTCACCTTATCGTTGTCAAAACTCAACCATAAGGTGTAGGTAATTCGCAGGCCCACCAACTATGCCGAAGGGCATTCAGGAAAACTGATAAAGGTCTCTGTGACAAGAGAATGCAGTCCTCTCGCGGCAACGAGGATATATATTAACCTTAAAGTGTCCTCTACAAGCATTAATTGTAGTGAAGTAAACCGCTCAATCAACGGTGGCCACACTTATGCAATGCATCCTTGCAAGTTATCTCGTTACGGCAGGGGGCATCGAAAGCGGGTCTTCCCTTACTTCTTTGGAGCCAGCACCACACAAGATCCTTAAGGACTCTCTGAGCTTTCAACAACGCCTTTGTTAAATAGCTCGTTCAAAGTGCTGTTCAGTGTGCCCCTGTTATCCACACTGTCCCTGTCTCACACTGTTGAGTGTGCCCCTGTTAGCACACGCTGTCTTATGTTGCTGTTACCCCGAGAGTCGTCGTCTGTCAGAAATTCATACCTGACTAGCGTACCGCAGCGAGGCCGCTCTATGAATGCGGCGCCATTTTCAATTTAAAGCGATTAGAGGCGGGTATTTAATCGCATGCGAGCGGACAAGACGAGAAATGAAAAGACTGCTGGTACCAATGGCGCGCGCTGCAAAAGCAATAAAAAAAGTATCTTTATATCGTTCACACCAAACGAAGTTATCTCGTCTCGTTTCTGCGACATGGGGCCATGACCAGGATTGCGACTGTTCCCATTCCGACTGGCCATGGACTACCTTGACGACGGACTGGCCGTAGAAGACAAACGAAGAGGAAGCCTGGGAGTGAACCGACGGCAGCGAGATGGGACATCGACAGCAAGGAGTAGCATGGTCACAGAGGACAACAAAGCCATGGATGACATCTTGCCGCTAAAATCTGAAAGCGACCACCAGTTTACTCAGTTAGTCAAGATGAACAAAGAGGTGATAATGAAGAAGTGAAAAATGCTTAGGACGCAAATAACAAACCTAGTTAGCGATGCTGAAAAGAAACTGGATAACAATCATGATCCTATGGGGATACTGCTTATAGCCAGCCACATTAAAGGAATTGCTGATTCACTAAAGAAAGTTGACGAGCAGATGGAGCAGTTTATAACACCCGAAACAGCTGACTCGGAGTTTGCAAATCACTATACTGTAAGCTTCGTCCATCGCCCTTACATATTACAGCATGGTGTCACCACATGCTGAGTGCGTAGGTCTATCTCGCGCCGTCAACAACTACGGTAATCGCTCTCGGAAGGCTGCCTGAAACTCGGCCTGCGTGCAAAACCGATAGCGCGTAAGACGGAGCCAGTGGCAGCCTAATCATTCAGTGAGATCGGTACGAGGTGTTCCAGCAACTTCTCATTTCGCGGCAGTGTCACCTCCTGGTAAGTCCAGATGCGGTGGATATATTTGTTGACACTGTTCACTCATTGTACCGGCTATATGCGGGTACAATGATTGCGCATAATCTCGGTCTTCGAACTTCCGTAGATGTCAGTTGAGTATTCTGCACAACATATTGTGACAGAAGCATAAAGCCGCGTAGACGTGCTCACGCTGCCAGATTGTGTATCAGTACTCTCCGTTTTATCTGCGTATAGCTTAGCCCCGTATCCAGAAATATTGGTTTACCTTTGACCAGGAGCTTTCGTACGGACACTGCAAAGTGCTATCGACTTCTCCACATGGTGCCTTCCCATGCTTTTTCAGGAGGGGGAAGAATTTGGCTTTCTGGCACATGAGAGACAGAAATCCATATTTATTTGATAAATATCAGTTAACTTTCACGTTGTGCAGCTACAGCAACGGTACACACAAAGGTGCATGGTCATCTTAGGCAGTGTCGTGGCAAGGCAGTGCGGCACCCGATATGGTGTCTCGACGCGCCCTCTCTCTTTCCTACGTTTCCTTTTATTGTCATCCGTACTGAGTACGGGCAAAATGATAGTGTATCCAATTTATGTGCTGGTTTTAGCCGGCCTATCTTTGTTGCGTACTGTCTTTGTCTTTTTTATCGTTTGTTTGTTTTATTCATCCAATTTATATATATATATATATATATATATATATATATATATATATAGTTTCCCGAAGAGAGAAGGGGTAGCTGGTATCACTGTTCATACAAACCTCTCCTGCACATAGATTTAGTAATAAAAACTTAATATGTAGGTATGCTCGAATGCAATTCTTTTTATAGGAACCGTGTACGCAAGTATTTTGCAAAAATGACTGTCCCATATGGAATAAAAATATGGGCGTTTCCACTTTCTTAAAAAAGCATGAAATGAAACATTTCATGGGACCTGTATGAAAAGAAACGCTTCATTAGAGTATTCAATTCATGTACATCGTGACACAGTACAATCACATTTGATGCACAACGATGACATTGAATGTAATATAAGCAAAATTGAACCGGACGTCCCAAATGCAAATAGTAGAGTGTATAGTGCTCATCGAAAGAGTAACAAGCAGCACTACAGTGCCGCGTGATTTTTACAGAATCCTACTGTGATGAGATTCGTAAAATAATAAACATATTCGTCTAAATAAAAACAACGAGACCATACACTGCCTAAGAGAAGACATGCTTACTTAACGGCGCGTAACTATTTGGCTTAAGTCACGTCCTCCGTGAGTTTGTTCAGAAAGTCGATCGTCTCCACAAAGAAATATACAACAACATCGAATAGTGAATTCTCGAATGTAAACTATTCAATCTTCAATGTACATTTGCATTTTTCAATAATAACGCACGCCAAATAAAACATACTAATCTGCCGAGAGGTGTGGCGCACGGAGTGGTAAACACAAATTCTGACGGCTACAGCCGAACTATCGTAACATTATTTTTCTTAGTGAATGGCACATTCCAATAAACAAACATAACATCACAAACTTAAACAAAAGCTTTGTCGTTAATATATGGTAATTAAAATGCATTATTAAGTCTGATAGGCTAATGTTGCACATGTACGGAAATTACAAACGAGAATCTTGAAGTAAACCGACATAAAGCAGTTTTCAACACACAACAAAGAACCTCATTTCCTATGCATGAGAATGTCAACAAATCAACTATAAAATGGCATTTCGTGAGATTACAGTGCGATCATGAAGTCCACACCTCAAACTACCAATAAAACTTGTCTGCAAGGACAAATGTAATGAAAGAAGCGCCTTAGAAAGAATTGCTCTCACTCTATTTTACATATATCTTGCTAACGCTGTGCAGCAAGCTGGCGGAGTTCACCTCGTTAAAGTTACATTGGATGTGACCTGAACTCTGCGTAAAAAATCATAAAATAACGTGATGCCTAACTTAACTGCGAAACAAGACAGCACGAATGTATGCGCGGCTCACTTCGCCGTTTTCGGAGGTAGCGCTGGACAATGAGCATAAAGGAACGCCATGCATTGGTCTTCAGAATGCTGCGTTCGTCCGGGCGTCGAGATGCGGTGAACGTGAACAGGCAGCCGCGCGGTTCCGCACTAAGACCTACTTTTTTTTATTTTTTAGATGCGAAGCAGCTTATGGTCGGGGCTACGTCACTCTCTCCCTCGCTCCCTCCCTCCATCCGCCGTGCAGCGTCCAAACCCGCACTGCGCAAGCGCAGTGCGGGTGTGGACGCACCTTCCCCTCCTCTCCTTGTCTTATCTCCTCTCCTCTCGCATTCCTCCTCTCCTCTCCGACGCTCCTCCCCTCTCCGGATTGCGCAACGAATGGCAACACCTGCGGCTCCGTGCGCGATAATGCGGATCAGCTTAGGTTAGAGGCTCGACGGTAGGCGCTACATACTCCGCTAGGGGGAGCCACTGTAGCGCGCGCGCTCCGCTCCTCTCATTCTCCTCCCGCAAGGCCGCGATGAGTGCCACGGACAGCGCCAGCGACAACGCCAGTGTCTCAGCGCCGTGGAGAGCGCCGCGGAGAAGAGGGCTCGAGCCGCTGCCACGAAACGGCAGCGGCAACAGGCCGATCCCGAACTTCGGGCTCGCGAAGCTGATAGCTACGTACGTCAACCTAACGGAAACGACGAACTAAAAACTAATGGGTACTTGAGTCGACCCCATGGCTGCTTCGCATACTACTCAGTGTTCCCCTACGGGAAGATGGTGGAATTTTTTTTACGTTTGCTCGAAGCACGATGTGCGCTACTCACATAGCTCAGATAAACGTATCGCTTTGTCGTCATGACGGCGATTCTCGAAATAGCGCTACCGAAAATGACCTGTCGCAAATCCACTTTACCTTTGTGCGAATGTCTACTGAAGTTTTTTTTTTTTTTTTTTTCAAACAACTTGTAGTGTACGAATGAATTGCGCAGATATGGAGAATTTTTATGTGCGTATGAAGGACGCAGTTATTTAGTGAGAATATATATTTATGCATGCGGTGGGCTGCGCTTCCGTATGTTGAGAACAGCGTAGTCAATTTTGTTCTGCTTCTAGTAATTACTGCTAACTGGTACGGAACTTTGGCGCATGATATAGCACTAATCCACATTGTAGTACATAAATTAAAGCCCCGAACTTCTAGTCTGTAATAAAAGAAAGAAGCCAGCAAGTGACATTGTTTTCTGGTTAACTTCTTTGCCTAAATAAAAGCCGGTGAGGACATTCACGCATCTGAACCATTAAACAAAGACAGTTTGCGTTAAACACTGCGACGATATTTCTTATGCAGCTGTATGTGGGTCATAGTCTTGCACAGGCTAAGCGCTTATAAAAAAGCCGAAATCATGCATATTGTGCCCGGGGAAAGTTTTGCTGCAATCGAACAGCGTTGTATCAGCTTGGAGCCTCGAAACATTCACTTAACCATAGCAAGAAACAAAAGTACATTTTCCGTGCTGTTTTGTGCCGTTGTTACCGAGCACTGAGAAACGCAATGACATTCATTAGCAGCCCCAATGTGTTGTGTTGCATTTGGAAGGAACAGTGCTGATTAACTATTTGGTTTTCCCATTTTCCCTTCTTTTTTTCGCTCCTTGTGTTTGGGCGTGTGAGTTAGACGGCTTATCTAGTAAGAGTAGCCAGCTGGCCTAATTCAACAAACAGGTAAAACCAATATTCCAAAAACTGCGATGAGCAACAGATGAAAAGCAAGCAGATGCCAGCACGAATATATTCTCGCGGGCACATTTTGTAAAAAAATGTATTGCAAAATATTATTTCAGCCGAAGGTAAAATCACGACAATAATCTGTAAAATCTCATGCTCACTCTGTGCTCACATAAGCATGACATCCAATTGTACGAGAAAGTGCCGAGTCACTAGTGGCAGCCAATGTAGAGTCCATACAGTAGCATTTGGATTCCAACCACGCAGCTGATGAAATGTACATCATGATAAGTGTAGTCTGGACTGTAAGAAACTGCACGAGAAATCCATAGTTATTTTGATAGTCATTTCACACGCATCAACGAATAAGCAGTATTGTTATTATAATTTATAGTAGGTGGTCCAGGTACGCAATAAAGATTAGGGAGCCATATTTTCGTTAATCAGTGCACTGATCGAATCTGAAATAAATATAGTATTTACTCCCGCAGCACATTAAGCAAATATCTCAAAATTTTGTTTAGACAAATATGAGAGTACAATAAATGATAGCACCATAACATTTAAAATTATTTAGCAAATAATTACTTATACCCCTCCAACCGAACAGTTTAAATGTAATGTAGCTTACACGCCTCGTGTCATGACTATTACATTCGTTGTACCGGTGCAGTGGTGATACTGCCGCACAATGCTTATTATCAGATGTGCAAACCCTGAAGAATAGGAGTCTAGAAAAACGTATGCGCACTTGAAATGATCACAGAAATCAAATGCTTTCAGGTTCAATCGAGCGAGGTGCCAAACAAATGAGGTACATTTATTTCTGTTGTATATATTTTATCGGAATACTTACAAGGACCTTAACCTAATGTCTTTAACTTATTGTACTGTCTCGTTGGCACTGGCGTTTGGATTCACAATTCATTTGCTCTTGCATTGATTTTTAAATTACTTTTTATTACGTTACTTTGTTCTAAACAATATACAATATAGAAGGCGTCGGCCCCTCTGGTGGAATAACTTTTATAGAGTAGTTCAAACGGTCACATCTGTGGTTGTACATAAAATATTCTACATTTTTTACACTGCTTATCTACATAAAATATTTGTGAGTGTACAATATCTTCGTTCATATTAAAGTTACGCCTATCTTCATTAATATTAAAGTTACGCATAATCCTTAATATACAGGCGCAGCAGGCAGTTCTAATAACTTTCGCGAAATTTCGTCCTGCTTTAAAGCGAGAGCTTGGAGCAAATTTCGCAATGAAATAGTTTTTTTAGAGACTTACTCTTACTTTGCAACTATGCGTGAGACTAGAAAAAAAAAACACGTCATTTAGGCATGCAGCTTGATAGAACTAAAACGAAAGTCAGCTTCTCTCGTCCAAGTTTATCTATTAGATAAAGACCATACACCTTTCTTGCTGCAGTTTCCAAGTTTCGGTATTGGAGTTGCGCAGGTTTCTTAAAGGCTTGACTAGAAGTTGCACCTACGAAAAGAAACGAGATAACAATTGTCATCAAATGTAATAATCTCGCTAGATGGCTAACGTTTTCTTGATTGCACTTCTGAATATATATATATATATATATATATATATATATATATATATATATATATATAGTTAAAAAAATAGAAGCACGTAGGAAAAACATAACAAGACTTTACTGACGTTTCGGCCGGGGTCCGGCCTTCATCAAGCGTGCGTGTACAAGCATACATAGCTCAATTTATACCTTTTTGCCGTAAGGGTAAAAGACACAAGAAAAAAATACAAAGTAAAAAAAAATACAAAGTAAAAAAATAAATACAAAGTAAAAAAGAATACAACGAACACGTAAATGGAAAGTTGCGCCGGCACAGAGTGGAATTATTAAAAAAGTGAATACAACAAGGCTGTGAAAAGAAGCTCCTAAATCGTGAGTAGCCCATGACCACAGGTGTGCACAGATTTCGCGTCGTCATCAATGTCAACACGTACAATGACTCATGTCAAAGTCGTCAAAACGATGGGCATGTACAGTGGTGCTATACAGGGGTACAAAGTTGGGCGTGCATGCAGTGGGATTATTGAAAACGTATTAACAAAGAGCGCGCGGGCATTTCGCCTGCACTTGTGGGTTTTCGCCTGCACCTGTGGGTTGAGGCCGCTCAGTGAGCGGGAAATACGGGAGCGTGAGGCCAGAGAGCGCGGGGCTGTAGACGATCGTGACGACCGCTGCCGCTATCGCTACTGCATACCAGACAATAGAGAGTTTAAGACTAGGGGGACGAAAATGTGGGCCCTCTAGCGCTTGGAGCCGCGTTAGTGCACACGTGTAGGCCGGCCTACGCGTGCGCAGTACCGCAGCCCCAAGCGCAAGGGGGCCCTTACGGTTGCCTCCCCCTAATCTAAAACTCTCTATTGTCTTGAAAAGGCCCGGCAAGCGAGGAACGGATGCGTGACACCAAAAGTGCCAGCGGGTAAATAGACCCCGAGGAAGGTGTGGTGGCGTCAGAAAAGGCTTGCTAGCTGAGGCGAGTTGCGTGCTGTCATGCTCAATCCTAGATTTTTTGCTTCCTCCAAAGCTTTTGTCGACCTTCAGAAGTTTCAGAAGTGTCGACCTTCATATGATGGTGGTAGGGGCTTTGTCGACCTTCAAAGCCCCTACCACCATCATATATAGCGGGCTTGACAGAAGAAAAAATCCTAGAAGATAGCGTCATGTGAACCATTTTTTATGAATTGGCTTCAAAATGGTTCACATGACGCTATCTTCTAGGATTTTTTCTTCTGTCTTGTTTCGTGTTCACGTTCACTGCGATTGACAGCAAATACGGATGTCATAGCAATATCACAGGTTACACTGGGCATCGGCACGTGTGGCACTTTTTGACATAGATACAAGTACTTTGATTGTGCAGACCAGCTGAGACTTGCGAAATTGTGACTGTTTGCAGCAATGTCCGAGAACTCGGAAAATAAATCAAAAAGCCCGATTTTCTGCGGTGCTGTAGTGCTCTCTATTTCTTGTTCTTTGTTTTGTGAGGCATGCTTTCATACCTGTACCTCCAAGAATGAAAGCACTGTGTTTGATCTTGAGCTGCCAAGCACGCACGCATGCGTCACTAAAAAAAAAGCATGTGCGTGTGTGCTACAGACACGCACGGGCGCACAAATCACAATTTGCATTTTGGTAAACAACCTATAAACACAATATATCCTTAGGCAAACTTCCATAATATTCTTCAGCACTACCAAGATTGCGCGATACTTATTTGTTTCTTAGTGGGCATTGTGAATCGCAGGAAAATAAGAACTTTCTTATAGGTTGAAGACACTTGTGTATATATTTTCCCGAATGTTTGGGGCTTTTCATCACACTTCATGCGCTGTTTATTATTGTCGTATGAAGCTCTTATTATTTTCAATTCACAAGAAAGCCTGCGAGAGTGAGAGTCTCTAATCTGTGCAGACACTGAGTCTGATTCGTCTGAGTGAGCCTAAGTTGGTGCGGCTCATTACAATGTTGCAAGTTTCAGTCCGAGTGAGGCCCGGCTGAGAAGAATTCTGGTGAGTCTGATTAAGAGTGAAAGCCTATCTTAGTAGCGTTTTCAAGCGTCTTAGTCCAAGTGCGCCCTAAGGAAAACAAATCATGAGTGAGCGAGTCGGAGTGTATTCAGTTTACTTTGCCGACTTAAGCTTTCCAGTCTTTCAATGGTGCACTATCAGGAAGCCTGATTAGTTTTGTATTTTGATCGCCTTCCGTACAAGAATATTGCGTAGGATTGCTTCATGAAGTGCCTTACTACGCATCTTTACATCTCACCATTTGTATTGATATATTGGTGAAGTTCATGAGCGTGGTCAGCGAAACAGGTATTTATCGTACTTACCATACGGGTACATCTCGTAGCAATAACAGCGTGGCTGTGTGTCTTTCGTGCAGAAACCTTTATATCCATGTGATAGGCAGATAAGATTACATTTTTCCTGATTGTCACAAATAGTGCCACCTTGAAATAGAAAGACGACGACTTTAAAATTGGCAAGCTCGCTACAACTGCACTGCTGATGTTTGTTCTTCTTTCTGGGGTTTTACGTGCCAAAACCAGTTCTGATTATGAGACACACCGTAGTGGAGGGCTCCGCATTAATTTGACCATCTGGGGTTCTTTAATATGCACAACAACGCTAGCACACGGGCGCTTTTGCATTTCGCCTCCATTGAAATGCGGCCGCCACGGCCGAGATTATCAGAATAGGAGGATCTAATTGACACAACTGTGTTTTTGTTAATATACAGACAGGGGCATGTGTACTGGTTTGCGACCGTTGTTCAATGGCTTTGTTTCACCAGCGAAACCCAGAACTGTGCTATTGTTACATTAGCATATAGGCGTCGAACAGGCTTTTATATTGATTGTAATTAAAATTTCTTTCGTTTCAATCATGCCTAGGCATCAGCATCTATCGTATGACTATATCGAATCGACTGCTATCGAAAATAAATTGCGGATATACTTTAAATGAAGCGTTCTTTGCATAGGAGTCTCTTATTGTAGGTTTTATTTACTTCTATTGTTATGATGAGGTTAATTAAAAAATACGCAGAAACACATTGACAATAAAATGTAATACTAGGCGGTTCATTATATATAATAATTTTGTTTTCTGAACAACCATGACTCAACACTCAGTACAATTACCTCAAGTAAGTATTGTGCGCGACGTACTGAACACGACATGAAAACGCTCATGCAATTATTTATCCTAATGTCAGGTGCAGGACTCGTACGCAGCAATGTATAGAATATATTAAAATGCAAGCTAAAAATTAACAAATTGTTATTATTACGTTCCTTTCAGAAAGAATGGTAAGTTCAATGGCGATTGAAATGACCATTCTAAGGTGAAATAAAATTCCGGAAATTTCTGCGATTCCTTTGGTATTTGGCGGAAGTTATCAACATGCTTCAATAGTAGCATGATCCTGCTGCAACAAAGCAAAACGAAGTAGCGTCACTGCAAAATGATTGCCCCATTGCATACATGCAGTGCAGTAAAGAAGTTTCTTGGATACCTTTACGGCCATAGCAATTATATGGACACCACTGCATTATCGCCAGCACTTCCACTGTTCCGTATCAAATTCATATGCGATAACAACGTAGGTGCGATTAAAAGCGTGCGAGTGTGAGCTGAAAACTATGATATTTTAGTGCCACGCAGGCCAGGTAAGAAGGCGCGGAAGAGGCGTGCCGTCTCCCATCACGTTTGAGGCAGCAGGGGTGAGACGGGCTGTTGTATTAGTAGCGACTGCATATGAAACCCACGAGCAGTGGCTACAAAGTCTGACCACACCGAGGTTGCTGACCGAGCGAACCGAAGGCTGGTGGCTTCGTGTCCACTATGTTCTCGTCGTTTAGTGCGCGTTACAGCGAGAGGCAGCGCGAAGGTCTGTTCGCTTGCTGCTGCTGGTGGTCTTCCTCACGCCAGCGTTCTGACAGCGATTATCAGCGGTCATCGAGTGAGATGTGTTCATGTTTGCCTGTGCACGCGTGACAGCATGCTTGTCAGTCTAGTTAGTATACGAATAGTTAAATGTTTACATGGCCGATGAAACTACTATCTTTACTTCGTATAGCTGTCTGATAGCTATCGCAATGGATTTTTCGCCTTTCGGGGGGACCTGCGACAGCTTTTTGTGCAAGTGAAAATTTTATCTACTTTAAGTACATCACAGAATGAAAGTTCATTGGGGTAATTTGTGTGCGTTCTTGACGCAAGTCTACAAGGGGACTCGAGGTTTAAAATTGTCAGAACTTCTGGGGAATACGCCTCGCGACCAGGCTAAGCACCCTGGCTGTTGACAGTTGAAAACACTGCCCCAATTTCTTGGCTAGAAAACTCATGCTCGGCTGTATTATCGGGAGATGCAAAGAAAGTAATTTGGGAACAATATATGAAATGAGGAGTAGTAGGGACCAGCATCCGTTAGGAACATCCGCTTAAGAAGTCACCTCCATGCAGTAATCAAGAACAAATGGTCTCCTTAGTTCAGGTACGGTGTTACAGGATATCTACGGTGTACACAATACTCTTTGTTCAATAGTTGCGGAAATCTACGTTCTGAATTATAAATACCTCATACAGCCACATTTTTCTTTGAAACTTGCACTCAGCGAAGTGACCTTTGTGCTCGGTTGTTTCGAAAAAAGAAATAGAAGACGAGTATTTCCGAAATGGTGAAAAGGTGAAAGTTGTGGCGCGGGAGTGCTTGCAGTTAAAACCTTGTTTTGAGGCAACAACAACAGCAACCAAGTCGATTTTTGTTACGACGAATGCATGCATTCCTGAAAGGTTATAATAAAGTAATTGTCCCTCAAGAGGACTACGTCGAGAAGTTATATCTGTGCACATATTCTGTATATCTTCATTTGCATCACAATAAATAATTAGGATTTCATTTCAATCATTCTCGCACAGGTCAGCGATAGTACGATAGCGCAAAAGTATTGTAATACTTAAAACACTTTACATGAAGGGGAGTGAATTTGATTAATTTTTGTTGCTCCATATACGGCTTCGTGTCATAAAAATTGCCCGCCAATCCACCCTGTGAAGGTGGTTAGAAAGCGAAGCTTTTTACCCCACCATCACGGTGACTGCGGCGCACTTGATATTTCACACACTACAACGTAACTTTAACCACGGCCTTTATTATTATTTACTTCACAACAATGTTCACTACTGCTTTATGATAGGTGTGATATACACTCAAATTTTCAGTTTTCACTGTAGTTACATTCTTTGCCAAGGTTAAATCAATGCACGTTCCGTGAATGCACGTTCTGCCGTCTTTACTTTCCGTGGTGTACCCATAGTGGGGTAGTCTAGAAAATGAACCGAAGCAGTTACTAGGCTGGAAGGGTTTCGAATGACGTCAACCCTCTTTCAAGTAGCTGCATAAGCTTTGCAACAGCTGCAATCTAATCTTACGGACTGCGCCGAGCCTGTTTCCGTTGTTTGCCCGCAGCCCTTATCATCCATCATGTTGGCTCATCACTTTGAAGCTTGTTTTTGTGGTTTTTCTTGCGAAAACGAGTGCTTAGTTGTACGCTGAATGCCTGAATTCAAGTAAGCTACACTGCTATACCTGCAATTGTTAGCCGTTCGTCGGGATCGTTTTTTGATTACAACGACGGACACGACAGAACACTTGGCTGGTAGAGGTACAAAGCTTCGCTTTAAAAACACAAGAGGGACATGTCATTTATTTGAATACATTTTTTACCTGTATTATTATGAGAGCTTCACTAAGCTTCCAGAAAAAATGTTCTTCAGGCCACACGTAGTTACAAAAACAGTTAAGTATATCCCACTCCAATGCTGGAATCTATGTGAAAAGAATCTTTATTCAAGGTGAGAGAGCAGAACGCACATTCAGGAAACGCAGAGTCCTTTAGCGTGCTACACTGCTCGACATATAGTTGACTCACGCGACATATAGACGCGTTCTTGTGTGATAAAACAATCGCAGGCACTGCCAGGAGTGGCGACAGTCGTGTTATGGTGTGGGAAATGCACAGTTTACGCCATCGAGCATA
This sequence comes from Dermacentor silvarum, assembly GCF_013339745.2. Classification (NCBI taxonomy): domain Eukaryota; kingdom Metazoa; phylum Arthropoda; class Arachnida; order Ixodida; family Ixodidae; genus Dermacentor; species Dermacentor silvarum. The sequence continues at coordinate 87,385,267 of NC_051160.1, forward strand.
CGTATGTAATGGGTGACCTGGTGGCAATGCCGCACGCGAGTACGATTCTGCAGCACGCCCAGGGTTGTGCTCGAGGGGCATGTCATTGCACTACTGTAACACTCGCAGTTGGAACAATGATAATAAAGGGAACTGCAACGCCACGCTACCACCACGAACTGCATACATCTGCATTGCATTCCACGCGTCACCCAATGCATTCCCGGACGTCACCATGGGTAGGCCGCGGTTGCAGGGCACGGCAGAAGATGCTGCCGTACGTGAAAGTAAGCACGAGCGCGATTGTGCCCGTAAGGCCTATCCCGTGTATCACAGCGGACACAAGGCAATACGGTGCAAGTGTGGAGTCGTCTGTGAAAGTGTGAGTGTGTGCATGTAATCAACGGCTGCATGATCTAAAATAAAGGCTATGCAACTTAACGGATAGTGTCTTTATTCAACGTCAACGTTTAAAAAAACAATCCTAAACAAGTAATCAAATGACATATGCATCGCATTGGGTCACTTGGGTTTCATTTCTTGGGTTCATTGCGTAGTCGTTGGCCTTGGACTTTGAATCAAAATCAGTTTGCATGAGAGGAAGCTTCGCGTTCAACCATCTTTCTCTAAGAAAGCGTATTTGATTCTTTTTCTTTACATCCTAGGGGATGTGCTGTTGTTGAAGCAGGGCATGTATCCATCGGTCTCGATGTCGCCGAGACTAATCACACTCCTCAACACAGATTACAAACTCGTACTAGCTCTGCTAGTAGTGCGGTTGACACCACTTCAGTCATATGCCTTTCTTGGCCACTCGGCTTTCGCCACATTGACGTTAATCAGGGCACTCTTCTATTATGCTACAAAGAAGGGCATCACGCGTGCCTTCGTGTCCCTCGATGAAGCAAAGGCGTACGACAGGGTCTAATGGCAGTCCTTGTTCGCATTCCTGAGGAACTTAGGGTTTCCGGATAACTTCGTGAAATGTTTCGAACTTCTATATGAGGTTATCAAGAGCCATCTATACATCAACGTGAACATGACTGAAAGCTTCCTTGTTGAGAGGGGCGTCTGACAAAGTTGTAAGGATGCACCAGTTTTATTCATTTTGTCGCTGTACGGCACCAACTCACTTCCAAATCCCACCTATGCTCCAGCGTCTTTTGTACGGCTGGCTGTTCCTTGCCGAACTCCCGTTCTTTCCTCGAAACTCGTCCCAAAGTGCGAAGGCTTTTACCGCGCCTTGAAGCGCACGTTCGTGGTGAATTTTCTCATCAAGCCACTTTGTCCATCTGACAACATGCGCCGGCTTGGACGTGACCTCGTCCGAGTGGCGCGTCTCAAGCCCTACCATGACCCTCTGCCTCCAACCTCTTAGGTCGCCAGGATGGCTCTTTTCCTGCGGGCGCGATTCGGAAGAAGACACGCCTCCGCCCAGCAGCATCAACGCTTGACTCGCTGAGCTCGCGCTGCGGGTCACTGGTGTCTTTCGAGACGGTGTCTTCGAGAGAAGACGGTGTGTTTCGATAGAATGATGTCTTTCGAGAGAAGGCAGTTGCCAGCCGAAACTTGAAAATATTTTTTTACGTTTTTCAAAATAGGGTTATTTTAGTGACTACATGTTTGCCGGGAGCTTTTCTGTTTTAACTACATATTCATTTGTTTGTACATCTTTTTGTGTTTATATATTACATGTGTTCATTCTTACCAGTGTCTTTCCTGAGCATGAGCTCTCGCCAATTATCTGTAAAAAAGAACAGAATACATTTCACAAAATTTCTTCATTTTCGCGACATCCGGTGATATCCGGCTGTGTGTGGCTTTCTACATGCCGCAACAGTGTTTTACATGGTGCTTACAATAGTCAAATATATGCTGCACAATTCTACGTCATTTTTAAAGGTATTACACATACCAACCATTAACGGAGTCTTTTTTCAGCAATTTACTGGTATTCTATAAAAAAGGTCACAATACCAGAGCCTTGGAAGTTGGTGACAAATCTAGGATTTACGTAGACCTCATGGTGGTAACGGTAGTAGCAGGCTCAGCATGGATGCAGCATCAGAATTGGGTTTTATTGCAAGCTATTTAATGTATGTATACGTAGAGCTTAGAGTCTATATCACCATTTCCCCGCCAGATTTCGGAGAAATAGTAGAGCATGAAAAACTGTGTCAAGGCTCTGCGTTACTATACCAGGAATTAGGGACATTTCGTACAGTTTCCTTTTTTCGCCACCACGTGGCGTATCGACCTTAAAGAATTCGAAATTCCCGCTATGACGTATGCTATGACGCACAACTAAAGAAAGCGCAATAAAAAGAAACACACCCTGAAGCTGTGGCTTCACCTCGGTGCTTGGAAACGAGCGCGCTTGTGTATCAGCGTTATCTCGAAGACGGCCAGCTACTTGCTCTACTGACAATGAATCGACGGTTTTGCTAGACACTTCGCCAGAAAGCTCGTCCACATTCTGGAGAGATGTCTGATCGAGATAACGGCTCCCGCGAAGCTTCCGATGAATATATATATATTTTTCCTTGAGCAGACTTTTTATTTGTACACCACTGTGGCCACGGTCTTGCGTATACGTCAGGGTTCTGTTTCATGGGTTTCCTATAAAACTGGCGTGATCCATTGTTTAAGAGGAAGCTTTAGCTCGGGCCTATCTTCGATGCCGGATTAGCAAATACATGTAAAATGCAGGAATGCTTTCATGAGAAAACCGCTGAACCGATTTGAATGAAATGTGTTGCATTTAAGAGGGAAAGTTAAATTGCAGAGACTGCAGCAAATAGAATTTTCGTTTAAATAGTGTAATGTTTTCAAAGAATTGCAGGATGTTCGTAAATTTCAAAAAAATAGAAGCATGAAGTTTACAAATCCGAAACTCAGCCATTAAAAACAAATATGGCATTTCTATAAACTGCTCCCGTTGGAGCATCAAAAGCGAACAATTTTTTTGCTTTAACTTAAAACTTACGTGAATTTGTTATAATGTTTGGAAGGGTTTTGCAAATGCAACATTCACAACATAGTGGTATATTTCAGGATGGTGTATGATATATGATTGCTATCCGCTTTCGATGTATTATTAGGTGCAGTTTACAGAATTCCGATATAATTTTTAGCTGCTGAGCTACATAGCTCTATACGCCAAGTTATCTTTTTAGAAATTTAGCAATTCTTTAAAATTTGACGTAAGAAAGGTAGACCCGCCTATAATAAAATATCCCTTTCGGCAATCACTACACTTCAACTTTTTTTTTAAATTCAACATAACTAATCAAATTTGGTGCATTGGTTGCTCTGAGAAACTATTTCCGATTTTCCATGTATTTCGATAGGAGCCCCCAAGCTCAATGTTCCCCCTAAGTTCGAGCTTGAATAATATACTTGTTGGCAAGATACGTTTGTAAACGTGTGATCGTGGCCTAATGAGCTAGAGCACTGGCGTACTGAGCTCAACGGCAGAGGATATGTTTGCAAAGCGTCTTGGGAAGGAATAGGAGAAAAGAAAGGGAGCAGGCTGGTATGTTATTCAGAAGCCTGTCTGGTTGGCTAAAAATGGCTAAATGCGTTGGTCGTCATACCACCTTCCGTTCCATCAGCATAATTTCTATTTCATTCCGCTAGTATTGTGCTATTATTGTCAATCAATCGAGATTAGAACACCGGTGTCATGGCATTGTATTCCATTGCAATTCTTTATCGCCGTCACTTCAGAATCCTCTCATCGTCGTCATGCCGTCGTCCTTATATGCCTTCGTCATTCTATCGACATCATTCCTACCTCGTAATTCCATCGTCGTCACTGAATGCGCTGTCGGCCTGCGGTCCTTGTTCTACCATCGTGAGGTAACATTGGCGAGCGATGGTCATAACAAATCGGGTCAATCAGGGAGACAGTGTATGGCCGCATATAGCCGAATCACTTGAAAATGAGGAGAAACACTATGGATTCTAAACAAAGATGTCTTAGCTAACACGGTGTGTCGCTTCTTGTTCGCTGGATTGTGTAAATGCTAATCGCATTAGTTCGATAATCGTCTTAACATGGGTTCTGCAGGAATTCTTTCGTCTTCGCGACACTAATGAACTCTTGTCCACATTGTTCCCAGCCTATTAACACCTCGAATTCCTAGAGGTGATCATGCTCAGGCATGTGACGGACGACCCGAAGTTTGATGGAGGTAGCGGTATGATTTCGACAGCGGCGCCGCCTATCGACCAGGAGAAACACATTTGGGTTGGTGGGAATAGCGGCGAAAGGCACACTTCATGAGTTGCTAGACATCACAGATTTGAATCAACCTGACAAAGAGTTAGAAATATATATGCATTGCAGTCGCGCTAAAGAAATTGAAAACTATTGGATTGGTGCGAGACTCGCTGCAAAAACATTCATTAGACTGTCTCAGGTATCCGACCTATCCTTAACGGGAATCAATGAGATGAGTTTCGATAGAGCTCGTTACATTTTAGGGGCGAAGCTCCTTATAGCGGCACCCGTTCCGTCCCCGTCGTCGTAGTAGTAGTAGTAGTGTGTAACCAGTCTGAGAAAAATGAGAAAAAAATTCCGAAGTTGTGTCCGTAGCGCGGAATCGAACCAGGGACCCCTCGCTTCCGAGCGCGCGGCGTTAGCCCACTACGCCACGAAGCGGACATGGACAAACGCACCACGATGGCTATAAATACCCAACATTAACGAAAGGCCGCGTTTCTAGCGCGTTTCGAACGCGTTTGTGCTAGCGCGTTACGGCCGTGTAAGAAGCTGGTGTAAGACGCTGTGGCCTCTCCACCTTACCTTCAACGCGTTTCGAATGCGCTGCCCAAAGCGGTGGCAAGTCAAGTTCAAGTCGAGGAGCGTTTATGAATACGGGGGGTATACTCTCTCAGCAGTCATGTGATGGCGTCGGCAAACGCGGTGCGCGTTCCGGCATGTGTAAATGGCTGCGTAAGACGCTGTGGCCGCTCCCCCTTACTAGAGAGTACTGCACGTTTCTAACGCGTTTGTGCTAGCGTCCCCTTAAGCGGGAGATCCGATGATTCCCTCCGGAGCTTCGCCCACTCATCATCATTCACCCCGTGGATATGCTGTGATTTTTTTTTCAAGAGCGGAAGACGTGCCTAGAGGCAGAGTCGACGGCAGTATTTTGTTGCTGCACAAAAATATCTAGATTTTCGGCATGATCATTCTAGCGGAAAAACAAAAATTCAATAAGTTTTCAAGAAGTACTTAGAGTACATTGATAAAATTGTAGCAAACAAATTCTGAAAAGTTAATTTGCAACTTTTTTTGTGTCCTAAGGCACAGGGCCACTTACTACTGGTTTCCATTAATTTTCTTCGTTATATTTTCAAGCGAGTTGAATATTCTGCCGTAGGTTATATCACAATTAGCCCAACTAATTAAACTGAAACTTTCAAGTGTATATTGTTCTTGGACAAATGCTTTAAGACTACGCGGATGCTGCAAAATTTCTCAACATTGGGGAGGGGAATATGAAAAACAAAATAGAAATGCAAAGCACTTTATTGCCTCATAAATTTTTATTTTGAATGCTATTTCCACTCGTTAAGTGGCGCGACCCTCGCGTTCGAAGCCTTGTATATGTTTTTGTAGCACTAGGTGCGTTGTCTGCGAATTTACGTGAATAAGCAAGCAGACTATACTTTAATCTGGCGGACAAAAAAAACAAGGAAAGCCTACGTTGTAGATGCACTGTACTGAAACACAATTAGAGTCTAAATTTGCATATATTTCTAAACAAGGGTGCCTAAATTGTCGATTGAAAAATTGACATCATTATAATGAAGCCGAATAAAGCAATAAAGATGGCATGCTCCGCGTGAAATTATGATGAGCGTTAGCCTTGTGGGTCAACAATTTCTGTTTAATGAAAAAAAAAGCTTCTAGTGGCCGTGTATTATCGTATTTCTGAAAACCAGTAACCAGCGTATCTAAATTTACATTCGTGCCAAAATTAGTGGCTCAAGTTCTATCACTGTAGGTACATCCGAATGACTATATGAGATTAAAAAGTGAGATTAAATAGCGGGCGGTGGCGTGTATGGTAGTGTTCACCTATGCCTTCGCTATAGTATGTTGCCGCACACTTTAAAGCACGAGCATGGTGATCAACCGATGTGCTTTTCTACTACTTCATCCCTAAATGTAAGCCGGGGTTCTCCCACTCCCGGTGGTTGTTGCCAGCCTGATCCCTCCCTATTTTCCTAACTGTCCATTGCATGATTTGTTTTCATACCAAATATTCACATAATAATCTGTGGGTGTTCGGCTAGTAATGAAATGTTATTTCTCTCACAGTTAATTATCAAGTAACCATAAAGAAGGGATGCAGGGCAAAAACTTGCCATGATGCAGCTTGAAGACCGCCCGGCGGCCGTTGATCACATGACAGTATCTTCACAATAATCGAGAACGCGAGCTAGCTTCCTAAAGGCAAAAGGGCTAATGGGTGGAACAGAACCGAGCCGGCCAAAGAATGGTACTTTCGGGCTCGGGCCAGGCCCGGACCTGAAAAACCGGCCCGTGCAGTGCTCTACTTCAGGATAGTCTGATCAGCAGATTCCCATACTGTCATGTAGTAGTGACGCTGAAGTAAACAGTCGTAAAACTGTGTATGACGAAACTGATTCTTTATTGGGCGAACATGTGCCACAAAAGCAAGCTACACTCAAAGCACAACGAAAGCGGTGAACACAGTCGGCGATCGTCGAAATCTGATCAGCGGCGAAACGCGTCGGCTTTTATACATGAGTCATCGAAGGCCCAGAAACCCCTGGTACCCGCATCTCTTCCAGAAAGATCTAGATAATTCGCGTCTTCATACAATCAGATTACATGAGCGTCGGTGACAAAAGACATGATAGCATCGATAACGTTCGAGAAACTTCCATACATGCAGGCGCGTCCTGTGCCTAGCGATAACGTTAACATTTTTAGCCGGTGAAAAGCGGTCACCGGTGAAAGATAACATATATACGTGTCAATACCCTCCCCTTAAAAGCATCGTCCCGATGATACAAACAAGAAAGCGAAAACAAAACCACGCGTACACAGAGAGAGAAAAAAAGTCTCAGTTTCGCCCGAAAGGCGAAGCATCAATTGCGATAGCAAATTAGTAGAGAGCTATTCGGAGTAGGATAGTAGTTTATCGGCTGCATAAACTTGGACACATCCGCTTACTAACTGAATTAACAAGCGTGGTGTCAGCGCGCACAAGCAAACATGAATAGATCACACTGAATGACCGCATACAACGACTGTCAAACGTTGGCAGCAATCGCAGCCGCCGCAGCGGGCAAGGTTCGTGGGGTCTATCGCTTGAAAGGAAACTGAGCGGCGGATGCACAGCGCATACAAAGGTCAGAGCCGTGTGGAGATAGGAGACCGTGCGGGCGACGGCCACAGCCGGGCAAAGTACGAACGGAGTTTGTGGCAGAGTAGAAGCTGGCCCCTCCCCTCCCTCCCCGCGCTGCCTGACCGCTTTGTTGCTTTCGCGTGGGAGATAGAGTGGCAAGTTCCCCTTACGCCCGATTGCAAGATACGCCTTTGGTGCCGGAGCACAGCGTCGCCCGCCTCCCTCCCTCCCATACCCCCACGGCCTTTCGCGCGACGGTCGCGTTTGCTTTCGGCCGTGCGTTCGCTCTCCGTGATAGCGCGCGCGTCCCCCCCCCCTCGCGCTTTCGCTCGGGCATACGGCGCGCGGCGACGATTTTATCGCCCTTGGAATCTATACGGAACCTCACGGCGACGGCGACGCCGACGGCAGAAATCCGGTTTAAGTGTCCATATAATTGCTATCGCAATAAAAACAACAACAAACAATAACAAAGTAACAAAGTACCGAAGTTCGTCAGCGGGCGTAGAAAGGGCTAAGACGCACCACGTGGATGACTTCACGCGTAGAGTTCTCACTATATTACCTAGAGGGAAAACTGGCGCTGCTGCGCTGTGGTATCCATGGGAATGCCGGTATATTGTGACTTCGGATTGGCATCGTTCTTGGAGAGCCAGAACGCCTTGAAGACGCGCCTGGCTAGTACCGTTCCGTCTGTCACAATGATTCATTTCCTGCTAAAACAGCACGTAAAAAACTGCTTTAGCTTCATATTACACAAAACATGTTTGTTTAATTTTGAGGACATACTATTCAATGCAGAATTCTATGGAACGTAATAAGTATCAGCTGGCCGCTAAAGTTGGAGGGCAGACGATAAGATTCTCGCTCGCTTTGGAACAACTTGTCGTCTGTTCTTGCTTTTCTTCGCTTGATGCTGCATTGCAGGTGAGTAAACTTTATTGAGAGATGTAATATGGGTGAATGAAAGCCTTTTATGTAGATTTTATTTTAAGAATGCGTTATTTGTGTAGCCATATAGACACGTTTTACACGGAGCCCGTCGTACAACACCAGCCAACACAAGCCTCGCAGACACATATCCCGTCATTCCCATGAGGACACGGCGCCCTTTAAGAAAATCGCATAGACGGTGGCGCCAGTTTACCCTCTAGGTGTTATAGTGAGAAACTTTATGACTTCACGTCGTGCCCGGCGCCGCTGTGATTACGAAATGCCGTCTGGCACGACCACATAGTCCAGTGTGCCAATACGTCGGATGATCTTATATGGTCCGAAATAGCGACGTAACAGTTTCTCGCTAAGTCGTCGTCGGCGTATCGGAGTCCAGACCTAAACACGGTCGCCGGGCTGGTACTCGACGTAGCGTCGTCGAAGATTGTAGTGTCGGCTGTCGGTTCTGCTGGTTCTTGATGCGCAGGGGGCGAGCTGTCGGCCTTCTTCGGCACGCTGCAAATAGCTGGCAACGTCGAGATTTTCTTCGTCGGTGACGTCGGTAGCATGGCATCAAGCGTCGTTGCGGGTTCCTTCCGTAGACCAGGTTGAACGGCGCCACGTGCGTCGTTTCTCGCACGGCCGTGTTGTATGCGAAGGTCACATGCGGAAGGATGGCATCCCACGTCTTGTGTTCGACGTCGACGTACATTGCCAACATGTCGCCGATGGTCTTATTTAGGTGCTCGGTGAGGCCATTCGTCTGCGGGTGGTAGGCGGTGGTTCGGCGATGGCTTGTGTGGCTGTATCGCAGGATGGCTTGAGTTAGTTCTGCCGTAAAGGCTGTACCTCTGTCGTTGACGAGGCCTTCTGCGGCGCCGTGACGCAGGAGGGTGTTCTCAACGAAAAATCGGGCTACCTCGGCGGCACTGCCTTTGGACAAGGCTTTTGTTTCGGCGTAGCGCGTGAGGTAGTCCGTAGCTACGACGATTCATTTATTCCCGGACGTCGACGTCGGGAAAGGCCCCAGTATGACCATCCCGATCATCTGGAACAGTCGGCGAGGTGGCTCGATCGGCTGTAGAAGTCCGGCTGGCCTTGTCGGCGGTGTTTTGCGTCGCTGAGAGTCTCGGCATGTCCTTACTTAATGGGCGACGTCGGCAGAGAGGCGAGGCCAGTAGTATTTCTTGGATCCTCGCGAGCGTGCGGGAAAAACTGAGGTGTCTAGCCGTTGGGTCGCTATGGAGAGCTCGCAGAACCTCTGGACGCAATGCTGAGGGTACCACGAGGAGGTAGTTGGCTCGAACAGTCGAGAAGTTCGTCTTTAAGAGAATGTCGTTTTGCAAGAAAAACGACGCCAATCCTCGCCTGAACACCTTGGGCACAATGACGGGTCTTGCCTTCCAGGCAGTCTACAAGGCTCATTAGTTCGGGTCAGCTCGCTGTTGTTGGGTCCCAAGAAAGTGTCGTCATCCTGGTCGTCCTGTGGCGGCGGTTCGACGGGGGCGCCAGACAAGCAGACAAGGACTGATGGGTCCCGACAAAGTGTCGTCATCCTGTCGTCCTGTGGCGGCGGTTCAACGGGGGCGCGAGACAAGCAGTCGGCGTCAGAGTGCTTTCGCCCGGACTTGTAAACGACGGTGATGTCGAATGCTTGAAGTGTCAGACTCCATTGTGCGAGGCGACCTGAAGGATCCTTCCAGTTAGCTAGCCAACACAAGGCGTGGTGGTCGCTGACAACTTTGAAGGGCCTGCCATAGAGGTAGGGACGAAACTTTGATGTAGCCCAGATGATGGCGAGGCATTCCTTTTCGGTGTGGAATAATTTGTTTCCGCCTTCGACAGCGACGGCTAGCGTAACTTACAACCCTTTCTAGTCCGTCAGTCCTCTGCACAAGCACAGCGCTGAGTCCACTGATTGCGTCGGTGTGCACTTCGGTATCGGCTTTTTCGTCGAAATGTGCAAGTATTGGCGGCGATTGCAGGCGTCGCTTCAGTTCTTCAAATGCTTCGACTTGCGGCGTCTCCCACTTGAACTCGACGTCGGCCTTCGTGAGGTACGTCAGTGGCTCAGCGATCCGTGAAAGTCCTTCACGAAGCGCCTGTAATAGGCGCGCAGTCCAAGAAATCTACGGACTGCCTTCTTGTCGGCGGGCGGAGGAAAGTCAGCGATGGCCGCAGTTTTCTGTGGGTCAGGGCAAACTCCAGGCTTGTTGATGACGTGGCCCAAAACAAGAGCTCCTCGTATGCGAAGCGGCACTTTTCTGGCTTTAACGTGAGTCCGGAGGTCTTGATAATTGAAGAACTTTTGAAGGCGCCGGAGGTGTTCCTCGAAGCTTGAGGCAAACGACGTCGTCCAAAAGACGAGGCAAGTCTGCCACTTCAAGCCTGCCAGTACATTATCCATGACGCGCTGGAAAGTCGCAGGTGCCCAGCAAAGACCAAACGACATGACCTTGAACTCGAACAGTCCGTCTGGTGTTATAAAGGCAGTCTTCTCCGGTCCCTCTCGTCGACTTCGACTTGCCAGTAGCCGGTGTTGAGGTCCATTGACAAAAAGTACTTTGCGTTGTAGAGTCGATCAAGGCGTCGTCAATACGTGGGAGAGGGTATACGTCCTTCTTCGTGATTTTATTGAGGCGACGATAATCGACGCAGAAACGTAGCGTTCCATCCTTCTTCTTTACTAACACCACGGGGGACGCCACGGACTCTTGGATGGCTGGATGATGTCGTCGCGTAGCATTTCGTCGACTTGTTGCCTTATGGCCTCGCGTTCGCGCGCCGAAACTCGGTAGGGGCTCTGACCGAGTGGCGGACATATTCGTCGGTTATGATGCGGTGCTTGGCGACAGAGGTTTGTCGAACTTTTGACGACGACGAGAAGCAGTTCTTGTATTGCAGGAGCAGAGCTTTTAGCTATTCTTTCTTATGATTGGGAAGGTTCTGATTGACGTCGAAAGTTGGTTCAGGTACTACAGTCATCGTTGCAGGTGCACTAGAATCCTTGAAGGCAAAGCACCGCTGGATTGTACTATTTCGTCGATGTAGGCGACCGTGGTGCCTTTGTTAATGTGCTTGTATTCGTGGCTGAAGCTCGTAAGCATCACTCTTGCTTTGCCTTCATGTAGCTCACTATGCCTCTAGCGACGCAAATTTCACGGTCGTGCAGTAAGTGATGATCGCCCTCGATGACACCTCCATGTCTGTAGGCACTTCGGTACCGACGGAAATCATTACGCTGGAGCGAGGCGGAACGGTGACTTGTTTTCTAGCACATTCAAGGCATGGTAACTGGTGTTTGTATCCGGTGGTGTCGCGTTGTGCGTTGAAAGCGTTATCGACTTGGACCTTAAGTCGATGACTGCACCGTGTTGGTTTAGAAAGTCCATGCCTAGGATAACATTCCTGGAGCCGTGCTGCAGGATTACGAAGCTCGCCGGGTAAGTGCGGTTGTTTACCGTGATTCGCGCTGTGCAGATTCCAGCCGGCGTTATAAGGTGGCCTCCCGCTGTCCGGATATCGGGTCCCTGCCAGGCCGTTTCATCTTCTTCAACTTGGCGGCGAACTCGCCACTGCAGACGGAATAGTCGGCTTCAGTGTCGACGAGAGCGGTGACGTTATGACCATCGAATAGCACGTCTAGAATCGGTAGACCATCGTCTGGCGTTACGGTTAAGTCGTGGCGTCGGATCACGGCTGCGTCGGCTTGCTGCGCTGCTGCTACGTCGCGTTGGTAGGTCTACTTTCGGCGGCGAAGTGTTGTCGTCAATGCTCTTGCCAGGCGCTATGCTGATACCTCGTCATGATGATTCGCGAATTTAGTTCGTCGGCGGCGGAGTATCTCAGCATTGCGTCGTACAGCAACCGCACCTCCATCGGTTGCTGCCTTTAGTTCCCGGGTAAGGGCTAGGAGATCGGCCCCGGGTTGGGCCGGCATAAGCCCTTACCCGGCCCCCGGCGAGATGTAGCGGCCTGGTGACGGCGAGCGTGAGGGT